>NC_134354.1:666130916-666453416 GCF_048569485.1 Anomaloglossus baeobatrachus | reverse complement strand
AGTGAAGGGGACCTCCTGGGTTTCCCAACAGTCAAGTCCCGACAGAAGGCAACAGTCCAACCCAGTGAGAGAGACACCGCCACCGCCAAGGCAACCGTTTCTCAGGGCCAGCGCCTGCGGGCAAAAGGGGCTCCTCCGGCTCATATCCAAGCCGGGGAGCGGGTTACCGGTGGGAACCCATTGGACCCGTTTACCGTACTTAGGTGCAGGGAAAGGCAGTCACCGTCAACCTGCCGTGGAAAAGCAACAGCAGCCGTCCGTGGGACCCGTCTTTCCAGCCGTGTGTTTTACCGAGAACTGTGTCATCATCTCTGGCTGAGTGAGTACCACCGTGCCGTGCGGCACAGCGCTGCCCCGCGACCCTGCACCTCACCAGGCCCCGCAACCCACCTGCCATCATCCATTCCTACCCCATCACCGGGCCCCGGGACAACAAAACCCCCTATCCACGGAGGCGAGAACTAACAACTCAGCTGCTCCCTGTCACCGCTCCCGGGATCCCCGTCCAGAGCAGCGGTGGTGTCACCTAAATCACCACAACCGTGGGTGGCGTCACGGACAACAATCATAACCCCCACAATCAAAATCCCCCCTTTTTCACTCACGGGCAAGGAACGCCGCTCGAGTCCCCGGGATCCGGCCCACCGCTCGAGCCACCACCGAGCAGCAGCAGCCGGACCCGAGCAGTGGGAGAGCGCAGCGTCCCCTCCTCCACCCGCGACACTGCCACTGAATGGGTGGGTGTGTGTAGGGCCCAATTTTTGGAAAAAAGGGAGACTCCGCTTGGAGTAACCCTTGCTTGCTGTGTTTTTTAAAAGGAGCCAAGATGAACAAGTCATGGTTCAGCAATGACTTAGCTACCTACCCCGGTGTCCTCCTGGGGACGGTTAAGTATGGCGTATTTTTGAATGTGCTTGATGCAAATCTAGCTGTGAAGTGTACAACTGGGGCACAACTGCTGCCACTGAATGGGTGGGTGTGTGTGGGGCCCAATTTTTGGAAAAAAGGGAGACTCCGCTTGGAGTAACCCTTGCTTGCTGTGTTTTTTAAAAGGAGCCAAGATGAACAAGTCATGGTTCAGCAAAGACTTTGCTACCTACCCCGGGGTCATCCTGGGAACGGTTAAGTATGGCGTATTTTTGAATGTGCTTGATGCAAATCTAGCTGTGAAGTGTACAACTGGGGAACAACTGCTGCTACTGAATGGGTGGGTGTGTGTGGGGCCCAATTTTTGGAAAAAAGGGAGACTCCGCTTGGAGTAACCCTTGCTTGCCGTGTTTTTAAAAAGGAGCCAAGATGAACAGATCTGGGATCAGGAAAGACTTAGCTACCTACCCCGGTGTCATCCTGGGAACGGTTAAGTATGGCGTATTTTTGATTGTGCTTGATGCAAATCTAGCTGTGAAGTGTACAACTGGGGCAAAACTGCTGCCACTGATGGGGTGTCTGTGTGGCCCAATTTTTGGAAAAAAAGGGAGACTCCGCTTGGAGTAACCCTTGTTTACATTGTTTTTAAAAATGATCCAAGATGCACAGCGCTGGGATCAGGAAAGACTTTGCTACCTACCCCGGGGTCATCTTGGGAACGGTTAAGTATGGCGTATTTTTGAATGTGCTTGATGCAAATCTAGCTGTGAAGTGTACAACTGGGGCACAACTGCTGCCACTGAATGGGTGGGTGTGTGTGGGGCCCAATTTTTGGAAAAAAGGGAGACTCCGCTTGGAGTAACCCTTGCTTGCCGTGTTTTTAAAAAGGAGCCAAGATAAACAGATCTGGGATCAGGAAATACTTAGCTACCTACCCCGGTGTCATCCTGGGAACGGTTAAGTATGGCGTATTTTTGATTGTGCTTGATGCAAATCTAGCTGTGAAGTGTACAACTGGGGCACAACTGCTGCCACTGATGGGGTGAGTGTCTGTGTGGCCCAATTGTTGGAAAAAAGGGAGACTCCGCTTGGAGTAACCCTTGCTTGCTGTGTTTTTTAAAAGGAGCCAAGATGAACAAGTCATGGTTCAGCAAAGACTTAGCTACCTACCCCGGTGTCCTCCTGGGGACGGTTAAGTATGGCGTATTTTTGATTGTGCTTGATGCAAATCTAGCTGTGAAGTGTACAACTGGGGCACAAGTGCTGCCACTGAAGGGGTGAGTGCCTGTGTGGCCCAATTTTTGGAAAAAAGGGAGACTCCGCTTGGAGTAACCCTTGCTTACATTGTTTTTAAAAATGATCCAAGATGAACAGATCTGGGATCAGGAAAGACTTTGCTACCTACCCCAGGGTCATCCTGGAAACGGTTAAGTATGGCGTATTTTTGATTGTGCTTGATGCAAATCTAGCTGTGAAGTGTACAACTGGGGCACAAGTGCTGCCACTGAAGGGGTGAGTGCCTGTGTGGCCCAATTTTTGGAAAAAAGGGAGACTCCGCTTGGAGTATCCCTTGCTTACATTGTTTTTAAAAATGATCCAAGATGAAGAGATCTGGGATCAGGAAAGACTTTGCTACCTACCCCGGGGTCATCCTGGAAACGGTTAAGTATGGCGTATTTTTGATTGTGCTTGATGCAAATCTAGCTGTGCAGTGTACAACTGGGGCACAAGTGCTGCCACTTAAGGGGTGAGTGCCTGTGTGGCCCAATTTTTGGAAAAAAGGAAGACTCCGCTTGGAGTAACCCTTGCTTGCTGTGTTTTTTAAAGGGAGCCAAGATGAACAAGTCATGGTTCAGCAAAGACTTTGCTACCTACCCCGGTGCAATCCTGAGGACGGAAAAGGATGGCGTATTTTTGAATGTGCTTGATGCAAATCTAGCTGTGAATCGTACAACTGGGGCACAAGTTCTGCCACTGAAGGGGTGGGTGTGTGTGTGGCCCAATTTTTGGAAAAAAAGTGAGAACTCCGCTTGGAGTCACCTTGTGGTGTTTTACATGATTTTAGAAGAGCGTGCCATGCCTATATCTGTGTCTCCTCCTCTTTTTCCTTGTCCAGCTGTTTTGTTTTCGCATGAGTATATGTCCTTGTCACTTTTCCATGTGTTTGTGTTGTGTTGTGAGTTGTTTGTCACCTTTTGGACATCTTTGAGGGTGTTTTCTATGTGTTTTTATGTGTTTGTGAATGCCTGCCATTGTTTCCTATGCGGTTCGAGTTCGGTTCGTTGAACGTTCGACGAACTGAACTCGAACGGGACCTCCGTTCAACGAACCGAACTCGAGCCGAACCATGGCCGGTTCGCTCATCTCTAATCTTCATACTCAGGAAAAAGTGCACAACAGATTAAATGGTGTATTTTCTCCTGTTATTCTTGTTAAAATAAAGATTTGGGGATAAAGCAACTTTATTGTGGTAAAAAAATGTTTTTTTAATTTTCATGGCTTAACGTTATAAAAGTCTGCTAAGCACCTGGGGGTTGGAGGTGCTCACCAAAGCAAGAGACTGAGTTGTAATGAGCGTATAGTTTTGAGAAGTAAAAAATACAAGAAGAAGAAAAAATACAGGGCACTACTCTGAAGGGTCGGAGAAGGTTCACAGTAAGCGTTTCACCATTTAAATTACTGCCGGTCGTGCATATAGGTTTTGTGCTGCCAGGAATCACACACCTACGTGGTGCTCATGTACAAAGTCCACAATAAATCCAAGCATCCAAAGGTAAGAAATCATGGGCACTCACCGCTTGCTGCTGTGTAGAAAAAATGCTTTTATTCAAGCTTCGGAGTTTCATGCTGTGTTGGGGGGGGGTGAGAGGGAGCGGACAGCATGTTAGACGACGGCCGTTTCGCACACCTGCGGTGCTTGCTTGCAGGGAAGCACCGCAGGTGTGCGAAACGGCCGTCGTCTAACGTGCTGTCCGCTCCCTCTCACCCCCCCTAACACAGCATGTAACTCCGAAGTTTGAATAAAAGCGTTTTTTCTACACAGCAGCAAGCGGTGAGTGCCCATGATTTCTTACCTTTGGATGCTTGAGCTGTAAAGAGCGGTGATGTCACTCAGGTTAGTTGCGGTCACATCTGGAGGTTCCCACGGTCCTCCAACTTTGATTGCAGGTAACCTGACCTCAGATGACCTCAATGAACTTTCACTGAGTTTACAGATCTGCATCTCCTGGCAGAAAACTGCATTTTTTTTGCAGTATAATTTGGTAGTGATGCAAGTTTTTTTTGCCAGGAGATGTAGATCGAGTGCAGGAATATGGTGTAAAAACTTCAGCTGCAAATCTGCATCTCTTTGCAAACAAAATGCAAATAAACGGTTTTCATGCTGTTTGGGTAGAGTTTTCTGTCAGGAGGTGTAAATTTGGTGCTTAAATCTGGTGCAGACATTTCAGCACCAAATTTTCACCTGCTAAAAGAAAACTGCACCTAAATGGCATAAAAACCTTACATTGTTAGTTCTCAAGCCCCTTTTGTCACTTGGAACTATGGAGATAGTGGGGAAATCAGGGTCCCTAAGCTGACCCTCAGACTAGATTGCCCCATGTGCAGTCCCTATTCTCAGAGATACCCCTAATGGTACCCCTTGCTCTATATTTGATGCCTGCATTTGCATATAGGCCTGCATTGAGCGGTATAGATATAATTCATGTAAATAATGGAACATTCCTTGTGAAGACTGAAAATCTTGGTATTTTTGATCTAATTAACATGTACACTATAAAATATTTAATTCCATATTCCTATTTTTGTTTTATTTAGCAGTAATTATTTCATGGACTTACCTCCACAATGGGATATAAACTGTAGCTCCAGTACCAAAAACTCTTATTAAAGTGTTTTGTAAGATGGTCTTTAGGTGGAAATGGATGAAAAGTTTCCCTTTTTTCAGTGTCTCTAGAGTCTCCAGCTATAACCCCCATTTTCTCCATACACTGACCCAGTTCTACGTCCTCCACAGGTGTGGTATGTTGGCAGACTCCTGTACGAAATCCTTCCACAAATCTGTTAAGAGCTTCTTTACTAAGTACATAGCCAGCTCCACCACTCATGTAGCCCTGCTTGGCAAATGGCTTGAAGCGTTTGCCAAAATATACTGGTTGATCAGCAGTATAATTTGACAGGAGCCATCGTAGGTTTTCCACCACAACATAAGTGTCATCATCTGCTTTGAAAAACCAGTCAGCTTGATCAATGTAGTTCTTGTGGACATATTGAAAAGCTCGAATTGTCTTCCTGTAAAGCTGATCCCGTCCTTCCTTGGTGTTTAAACCGATGGTAGGGAAGCTGTCATTGGTGGTGGAACTCATAAAAAGAACAACATTACAGTGATGAGTCCAGGAGTGCTTTAAGTGAATGGTTCTGATATCTAAGTTCATTGGATTGGTCATGATCCAGCAAAGTATTCTGATTTTGTGTGAAAGATCATCACTCACTTTTCTGCTACCTACAACAGATACAGGGATAAAAAAAAACAGGAATATGGATTAATTTAATAATCTTACTTCAAGAATAATTCCATCAAAACATACCTGTTTATCATGTTATGAATTCACATTGGAATATATGATCAGTGGCACTCACAAACTTAAAACCTCCAAGTATAATTCCACCATACTGTAACTTCTGCCAGGTCATGGAAACATGTCAGAAGTTCAACTGCTTATCAACATGGAATTTTTGGTGGCAATTACTTCATTGTATTTGTCTCCCCATTTTACAAGCTTCATGATAAAATGTTAAAAAAAAATAAATTGTTGTTGTGGATAAATCATCTTTTATCACTTTATGTAAATGAGCTCTTCCAGGCTATGCTGCAGATGTTGCCTGGAAGATAACTCTGCCTCCAGAGAGCATTTTAAATAAAAAGGGCATTACCAGGGTGATATGTGATGGCCGTTCTCTGCTTTCACTGCAGAACTGTGTGTGATTATAACTGACATATCTGCAGGTCCCTCTGAGCCTCAGCCTCCATCTCACAGGCAGAAACTATTGCAATATTTTTGCAATGAAGCAGACCTCAGGGAGCTGCAAAAAAGTGTGTTTGCAAGAGGAAAAATGTCATTTCTCCTGTTCTGTGTAAGTTACTTGTCTCACACTGGTAATGCCCCCTTTATTTAAAATACTTTCTGGAGTCGGAGTTATCTTCTGGGCAGCATCCGCTCCATAGCCTGGAAGAGTTCACTTATATAAAGTGATAAAAAATGATTTATCCACAAAAAGGCATCTGATATGAGACATACAGGTAGGACTTTTTTCAGCATTCTATAACCTGTATGACCATATTAATAAGTTACATAGGTCAAATGTGGTGACAGATTCCCTTTAATGGAACTTTTTAACTAATACACTTCACCCTATGCTATAACATGTCCTTTACTTTTTGTGAATTCAGCATGTTCTAAACTGCAATATTCTTCAAACAATGAAGCACACACAAATAAAGGAAATGTGAGGTGCAATTCAGCCCAAGTATTTACAGATACAGACTTATTCAAAAATTAGGGAAACAATCTCAAGAGGTTCCTCCACAGATCAACCATTATGATGCAAGGTGTGACGCCCTGGACTAGTCAGGTCGTCACAGGGTTCTGCACAATCTTTCTCTCCCCGTGCAGGACTCAAACCCCCATGGTTCTGTGTCCCCATCTTGTAGTACTGCCTCCACCAGAATTTACAAATCCTAGTTACACCTCACACCACACCTGTCAGGCACACCAGTGAGCAGCTTAAGTTGGAATAGGGCTGCCCACCTAGGGGTCAGGCAGGGAGGTGGGAGGTGACAAGTCAGTGAGTAGTAGCTCTCGAGCTCTGAGGAGCTCGGAGGGAGCTGGGAGTTGGGAGTGTCGCGGGCGGAGGAAGGGACGCCGCGCTCTCCCACTGCTGCTCGAGTCCGGCTGCCGCGGCTGCTGCGGCCTGCTGCTGCTCGGTGGCTCGAGCGGTGGGCCGGATCCCGAGGACTCTAGCGGCGCTCCTCGCCCGTGATTGAAAGGGGGTTGTTGGGTGTGGGGATGGTTTATTGTCCGTGACGCCACCCACGGTTGTGGTGATTTGTAGCACCACTGCTGCTCAATATGGGGATCCCGGGAGTGGTGATGCGGAGCAGCCAGGTGTTGTGTTGCCCCTCCGTGGGTAGGGGTTGGTGATCTCGGGGCCCAGTGATGGTGTGGAAGGTGCAGGGCCTGGTGGGCGCAGGGACGCGGGGGCAGCGCTGTGCCTTGCGGCACTGTGGTACTCACTCAGCTTGAGATGTTGACACAGTTTTACGGTAAACCACACGGCTGGAAAGACGGTTCCCACGGACGGCTGCACTTGCTCTCCCAGTAGGTAACGGTAATGTCCCTTTGACCTGCACCTAGTGTTTCTGTGTTGGTAGCGATGGGTTCCCACCGGTAACCCGCTCCCCGGCATGGATATGGGCCGGAGGAGCCCTACTTTGCCCGCAGACGCTGGCCCTGAGGAACTGGTGCCCTGGCGGTGGCGGTGTTCCTCCTTAATGGTTGGACTTTTGCCTTCAGTCGGGACTTGGTTGTTGGGGGATCGACGTCCCCTTCACTGACGGATTCGGCAAATTATGGCGACTCCTAGCCTTGCCGGGGTCCGAGAGGCCCCTGCCCTGGTGCTGACTGTCCTTCGTATACTGCTCCAGACCGCCGGGCCACTACCCGTCCGCGGTCCTTCCAGCAACCTCCGAGCAGTCCCCCTCCAGATGATCACTGCTGTTGCTGACCTTGCTGACCTGTCCTGCACTTAGCTGGACTAACTTCAGGTCTTTCTACGCTCACTTTTGCTCCTTTTCTTCTTTGCTCCACTACCACTTCACTTTCACTTCACTTAGACTCTGTTGTGTACTCCTTCACTCCCCTAGCTTAACTGCTGGTTCTTCCCGCCTCCAGAGCTGTGTACTCCTCGGTGGGCGGAGCCAACCACCTGGCCCACCCCCTGGGGTGAACATCAGCCCCTGGAGGAAGGCAACAAGGATTTTGATAGCTTTGTTCCTAACTGGGATGTAGGGTGTGGTGGTGTGATGACCTGTGACCCCTGGCTTGCCCAGGGCATCACATTCCCCCTTAGCAAAATGGAGACCGTCCGCGGGCTGCCCGTCCAACACCGGTTTTATTTTTCTGAAAAAGGTAAAAAGTAAACATATTTATTATAACATCATCCCACAACGGGAGGCACATTTCTTAAACGTTACTAAACGGTTTTACGGGTACGGTTTCCGCTCTCTCCCACCCAAGCAACCTGGCCCTGATGCTGCCCCTAAAGCCCAGGCAGCACCCCTTGACCCACAGTCCAGCACAAGTTACCCGAGCGGGATCTGTCCTTCCCCTCCAGAGGGTAGCCACCGGTTCCTTTGGTGGTTGGGCCCCAGCCTGCTCTGCTGAGGGCCCTCCCTCCAACCTGCCTCTCCAGAGGCGGCAAATGCGGAAAACGGTACTGTAAAACAACATATTTACAAGCCACTTAACGTTTGTGGTTGCCTACAAGTTCACGGGCTTGTCCATGGATAGTTCCCATGCTAAACTTTTTTAAACGGTCCCCACGGGGACAACGGTGCCGGCTCCGGCCGGTTCAATCACTGTGAATCTGGTTAAACTTCGGTTATTATTTTGCTTATCATTTTCAACTTTTTAAAATTTCACTTTTTCAACAAACACAAAGGTGGTCCCAACGGGGACTGGACAACGGTGCTCCGCTGCCCTACTCCGATTCTTCTGCCGAGGCGGCCCCATCCTCCGCCACCAGCATATCAAACATGCACTGACATGCCTGCTGTGACAGGGGTACCCGGTACCCATTTCCACCGGTACGCGGGGTATGGACTACTACGGGGTCTCCTACATAACGGGAACGCTCACTTGCCTCTTCAACCTCAGCAGCGGACCCGGGACTAGGACCGGAGTCGTCATCTCGTGTTCCTGCGTCAGGCGGGTTGCCGCCAGCTGTCGCAGCTTCCTGGCCTCCAGCATCCAGCATTTCAGACCCTTCCGCGGTAGCACGGAGCAGCAGATTAGGCGAGCTTACACTAAGGCGCCCCATAAGTAACGGCAAGGGTGATGCGTAGGCCGAGACTAGGCCGGGCCCCTCAGCCGCAGCGGCCGGTCCTGGTAGGACATATGGACGTGGGTCACCAGTCGACTCTGCTACATCCATTTCCCCTCCGTACATCGGGGCAGTTGTAATCAGCTCCTCCACCTCGTTGGTCCACTGCTCCATCATCCGGAAGATCTGATCCTGCTGACGCCGGTGGAATTGAATCACTCGGGCCTTCATCCAGGCCATGGTTCCAGGCTCAGGGTCTGGCACAGTCACTGCCGGGACTTCTGGCACCATGCTGTTAAGGGGCCGCGATCCTAGTGGTTCCCCCTGATGCACTTCAGGGCCGTCCTGGACGTCTGCAGCCGGCCAGTCCGCCGGAGCGGCTGGGCAGGGTATCGCTACCGGTTGGGCGGGTAGCGGGCCTAATGGCGGAGCGGCAGCAGCTATCACGGGTAGCGGGGAGAGAGGCAGGATGAGCGGAAGCCGGCCGGGCCCCTCAGCTCCAATGGCCGATCCCTCAGGAATACAGGGGCGTGGGTCGCTTACCCGCTCCTCCAAATCCTCTTCTGCCTCGCGTCTCCACATAGCAGCCACCACATCCGCCATGTCGGTCTCCCACTCCTCCAGGAGGAGTTGCATATGGGCCTGCAGACGATTACTCAGCGGGACGGTCCGGTCCCTCAACCACGTCGCCGTGCCGGGCGCGGGGGTCTCGCTGTTATTAGCTGGAGCGGACATCTCGGCAGTCGTGCTTTCCAGGAACTAGCAACAAGATGGCCACAGGGTCCTGGCGTCCCTGCTTTTATAGCCACCTCACATGCGTCCAGCCGCCATCGCGTCCCCCTCAGCTTCTTTCCGGCCACTCCTCTATTGGGGCGGAGTTTTGGCCTTCGCGCCTCTGCTACTCGAGAAGACGCTCGAGCGGGAACTTTTCGCGCCAAAGATGGTGACTTCTGGAAATTTTCAGCCGGATACCTCCGGCGGTCACAAGGCGCACCTCTACCCAACGGCAGAGCGGTAAGATCCTGTTCGTGACCCCAAGTTGTCGCGGGCGGAGGAGGGGACGCCACGCTCTCCCACTGCTGCTCGGGTCCGGCTGCCGCGGCTGCTGCGGCCTGCTGCTGCTCGGTGGCTCGAGCGGTGGGCCGGATCCCGGGGACTCTAGCGGCGCTCCTCGCCCGTGAGTGAAAGGCGGTTGTTGGGTGTGGGGATGGTTTATTGTCCGTGACGCCACCCACGGTTGTGGTGATTTGTAGCACCACCGCTGCTCAATATGGGGATCCCGGGAGTGGTGATGCGGAGCAGCCAGGTGTTGTGTTGCCCCTCCGTGGGTAGGGGTTGGTGATCCCGGGGCCCAGTGATGGTGTGGAAGGTGCAGGGCCTGGTGGGCGCAGGGACGCGGGGGCAGCGCTGTGCCTTGCGGCACTGCGGTACTCAGCTTGAGACGTTGACACAGTTTTACGGTAAACCACACGGCTGGAAAGACGGTTCCCACGGACGGCTGCACTTGCTCTCCCAGTAGGTAACGGTAATGTCCCTTTGACCTGCACCTAGTGTTTCTGTGTTGGTAGCGATGGGTTCCCACCGGTAACCCGCTCCCCGGCATGGATATGGGCCGGAGGAGCCCTACTTTGCCCGCAGACGCTGGCCCTGAGGAACTGGTGCCCTGGCGGTGGCGGTGTTCCTCCTTAATGGTTGGACTTTTGCCTTCAGTCGGGACTTGGTTGTTGGGGGATCGACGTCCCCTTCACTGACGGATTCGGCAAATTATGGCGACTCCTAGCCTTGCCGGGGTCCGAGAGGCCCCTGCCCTGGTGCTGACTGTCCTTCGTATACTGCTCCAGACCGCCGGGCCACTACCCGTCCGCGGTCCTTCCAGCAACCTCCGAGCAGTCCCCCCTCCAGACGATCACCGCTGTTGCTGACCTTGCTGACCTGTCCTGCACTTAGCTGGACTAACTTCAGGTCTTTCTACGCTCACTTTTGCTCCTTTTCTTCTTTGCTCCACTACCACTTCACTTTCACTTCACTTAGACTCTGTTGTGCACTCCTTCACTCCCTTAGCTTAACTGCTGGTTCTTCCCGCCTCCAGAGCTGTGTACTCCTCGGTGGGCGGACCAACCGCCTGGCCCACCCCCTGGTGTGAACATCAGCCCCTGGAGGAAGGCAACAAGGATTTTGATAGCTTTGGTGTTCCTAACTGGGATGTAGGGTGTGGTGGTGTGATGACCTGTGACCCCTGGCTTGCCCAGGGCGTCACAGGAGCTCCCAGGGGAAGGAGCAGACTAGGTCGCAGACGGTGGTCTGGACCTAGAGGAGTCGGACCCCCGGTCGCAGGGTATTGAGGCTAGGTAACAAGAAACCATAAAGAAAAAAGGTCCTATTTAAAATTACCAAATTTTATTAGTCATTTACTATAAAAACTGTCAGTGCAGTCATACAGAATAGCCACTTAAAAGTGGTTGGGCGGGTGAGAGGGACAAGTGCGCCAGATGTCGATATTAAAGATGTTATTGGGTATATAGGAGGGGATTGGCTAATCCTAGTCCCATGAATTTCCCCTACCTACCAGCGGAGTATAAACACCCTAACACTCGGTGCCCCCGCTCCTCGGCGGATGTCCCTTACTGTCCCTCCAAATCCACAAAACCACCATCACCATATAGTTACGTGCAAAAAGTGCAGGTCAAAAAACAATAAACAATAATTGTCAGGGTAACTACTCTATAGGGTCAGTAAATGTCAAATTACAGTAGTTCCCTTAAGGATAAACAGACAATACTTCTATCCTGGAGGATACGTCAATATAAATATAGTCACAAAAGTGCTTCAGCACCTGCACACCCATCTCAGGTTATAGTACTTATCATCTCTATCTGATTAGAGTACTTATCATATTGCTTGTCATCTCAACGCGTTTCTCCCTCAGGGTGTCTGGGGGTTCATCAGGAGATGTTCAATCTATAGAACCGATACCAAAATGGAGATCCGGTTGCAGCTGTGCCTGGTAGCGCCACTACGGACCACACAAATCTGGGTCCTGTCTCATTAGTGGTGTCAGGAGTAATGCCTCATCATGCCATACGCCACCTTCACTTTAATCAGCTCGGTCAGTGCCATGTTACCCCGCCCCAGGAGGCTTACCGTTCGTTTTTCTTTAAACCGCTGCGCCATTTCACCGGCGGTCACTTCCGGTGTGAGTTCCATCTGACGTCATACAGGAAGTCAATGTTCCCCACAAGGCCTTGCTGCGCTTCCAGGCCTCAGACGTCACACCGGAAGTTACGGAGTGTGGAACGCACACTGCATTCCACTTGTAAAAAGCCCCCTCACAGCAACCAGAAGGTCACGTGTAATGGGAGGGTAATTTGATTGACAAATCACGGGACTGAAGAGTCTGATCAGGCTATTCAAGCAATAAGGAAATAAAGAAAGTGCGATATCATTAACTCGCCACAAAATTAACCATTGCTCGTCCTATAGGGACAATAAGCACATAGGCATCCCTGCCTGCTCCACTCAATAACTCATCTCATAATACTGGAATAGGGGACCACTGCAGCTGAGCAACGGCACCCACAAAACAGTGCACACGAGACAGGGCATCAGCATTCCCCATCCGCACCCCCGGGCGGTGCTCCACTTTAAAACGGTAGGCCTGAAGTGCAAGGAACCACCGGGTCACTCGGCCATTCCGTTCCCTATTCAAGTGCATCCACTTGAGAGGGGCATGGTCAGTGATCAGCCGGAACTTCCTTCCAATCAAGTAATATTTAAGGGACTCTAGAGCCCACTTAATGGCTAAGCATTCTTTTTCCACTATGGCATAGTTGCGTTCATGCTTATTAAGTTTCCGACTAAGATAAAGGAACGGATGTTCCTCTCCATCCTTCAGTTGTGACAATACAGCACCTATACCGGCATCAGAAGCGTCCGTTTGGACCACGAACTCGCTGCGGAAGTCAGGAGTCATTAGCACAGGTTGAGAGCAAAGAGCTAGTTTTAAGTTATGGAAGGTTTCTTCGGCTGCCGAATTCCATTTGATCATGACAGAGTCTTTCCCTTTGGTAAGATCCGTCAGGGGAACAGCGGTAGCCGCAAAATTGGGAATGAACCGTCGGTAGTAGCCGGCTATTCCCAAAAAAGCTCTCACCTGCTTCTTGTTGACTGGTTGCGGCCAGTTCTGAATGGCCTGTATCTTGTCAATCTGGGGTTTAACAATTCCCCTCCCAATTACGTATCCCAAATACCGGGCTTCTTCCAGCCCGATATGACATTTCTTGGGGTTTGCTGTTAGACCCGCCTCCCGCAGGTCCTCAATCACGGCCTGTAGTTTCTGGAGGTGCGTCTCCCAGTCCAGGCTGTATATGACTATGTCATCCAAATACGCAGAAGCATACTGCCTATGGGGCCTCAGGACTCGGTCCATCAACCTTTGAAAGGTTGCCGGTGCCCCGTGTAGTCCAAACGGCATATACACATACTGGTATAAACCTTCCAGTGTAGAAAACTCAGTTTTCTCTTTTCTCTTTCCTCTGTTAGCGGGATCTGCCAATAGCCCTTCGTTAAGTCTAGGGTCATGATATACCGGGCTTTTCCAAGCCGATCTATTAATTCATCGACCCGTGGCATAGGGTATGCATCAAATTTGGAGACCGCATTTAATCTTCTGAAGTCATTGCAGAATCGAATGGAGCCGTCTGGTTTCGGTATTAACACAATCGGACTCGACCAGGCACTATGCGATTCCTCGATTACACCTAACTCTAACATTGTCTTCACTTCTCGGGAGACAGCTTCCCGCCGAGCCTCCGGTATTCGGTAGGGCTTTACCTGAACTGTTACCCCAGGCTCTGTTACGATGTCATGTTTAATGAGAGTGGTCTGCCCGGGCTTTTCCGAGAAAAACTCGTGATTGTTGATTACAAACTGCTTGACATCTGTCTTTTGCCGCTCCGACAGAGTCTCCGCAGTCCCGACCTCCGGTATGGTCTGCTTGCAGACCGGAAGGGCCAGACCTGCTGACAGAGCTGGACGGTCCTTCCAGGGTTTTATCAGATTCACGTGATAAATCTGTTCAGGCTTCCTTTTACCAGCCTGGTACACTTTGTAGTTTACCTCACCCACCCGTTCCATAATTTCAAAGGGGCCTTGCCACTTTGCCAAAAATTTGCTTTCTGCCGTGGGGACCAGGATCAACACCCTATCTCCGGGTGCAAAAGTACGGATCTTGGCCCCCCTATCATAAATCCTTTTCTGTGCTCCTCGAGCCTGTATCATATGCTCTTTAACGATGGGCATCACAGCCGCAATACGGTCCTGCATTTGGGTTACATGGTCTATTACGCTTTTCAACGGGGTGACCTGTCCCTCCCAGGTTTCTTTAGCGACATCTAACAGTCCACGGGGACGTCGGGCGTACAGAAGCTCGAAAGGAGAGAACCCGGTTGAAGACTGGGGCACCTCCCGGATGGCAAAAAGCAAATACGGGAGTAAGTAGTCCCAGTTCTTCCCGTCCTTGTCTATCGCCTTACGGAGCATCTGTTTCAAAGTTTTGTTAAACCGTTCGACCAGTCCGTCCGTTTGAGGGTGATACACGGAGGTGCGTAACTGTGCTATTTGTAACAGTCTGCAGAGTTCTTTCATTACTTTGGACATAAAGGGGGTTCCTTGGTCTGTGAGTATTTGTTTTGGGACACCAACCCGACTAAACACATGGACCAGCTCCTTGGCAATGGTCTTGGTGGCCGTGTTACGCAAAGGGATGGCCTCGGGGTAACGAGTGGCATAATCCAAGATGACAAGGATGTGCTGGTGTCCTCGTGCAGACTTGGGGGGGGGTCCAACTAAATCCATCCCAATTCTCTCAAATGGGATCTCGATGATAGGCAGAGGTACTAAGGGGCTACAGAAACGGGGCCTAGGTGTAGACAATTGGCAGTCGGGACAAGACTCACAATAGGTGCGAATATCGTGATGCATGCCTGGCCAAACAAAACAGTGTAATATCCTTTCGGTAGTTTTCTGGACCCCCAGGTGTCTCCCCATCACGTGTCCATGTGCCAGGTCCAGCACTCTCCGCCTGTAGGCTCTCGGCACAACCAATTGTTGTACTGTGTCATCCCCCTTCTTCTCTATGTGATAGAGAAAGTAATTCTCCAGTGCCATGTAGGGGTAAGACAGCCTAGTACCTGCATCCACCTGCACCCCGTTTATCATTTTAACATTTTTTATAGCCTGAGAAAGGGTAGGATCTCTCATTTGCTCACTTTGGAAGTCATCTTTCTGGACTTCCGAATTCAGCCAAGAGGAAGGGGGACAGCCACCCGTGTCCGCCTCTGCCCCGGGTTCATCGGAATCACCCGCCAGAACTGAAAAGGGGAACTGGGGGTTGTTTTCAGCGGATTCCTCCTCTGAACCCTCTTGTGGGGCATCCTCTAGTGGCTCCGGGCCCACACAAGATGTGGGAGAATGATCATCCGTGCGGCTACCCTGGGGTACTAATTGGTTCTCCCACAACTGCCAAAAGTGGGGAAAATCCCTGCCCAAAATGACATCATGTAATAACTCTGGGACTAGTCCCACCTGATGATGCACAGACCCATAGGGCGTAGTAATGCAGGAGACCGTTGTGAGGTACGAGCAGGTGTCTCCATGTACACATGTCACAGAAAATGTATCTGACGGTCCCATCAGGACTGTTACCAGACTGGTCTTTACCAGAGTCACCACACTCCCCGAGTCCAACAGCGCAACAACAGTATTGCCATCAATGGACACTTCACACAGGTGTTTTTTTATATCGCCTTGACATGCAGCAACACACACTACCCGTGCAACCATAGCCCTGCGTTTTTCAAAGTCCGTGACATCGCACTGCATCGGTTCTGTAGTTAGTGGGCAGTTCGCAGCAATGTGGACCACCTCCTGGCAGTGGAAACACCTCACGGGCCCCTTGCTAAGACCATAGTTTGGCACCTTAGCCCTCACAGGGCCAGCAGTCCTGTTTTCCTCCTCCACTGCCTTAGGATATTTTCCTCCTCCCCATGACCCTGGAACAGTCTTACCAGATCCTCGTCGAGAAGGGGAAGAGCAAGGATGTGTAGCATCGTCCATAAGTCCTTCTGCCAAGGAATAACGCTCCACTAGATCCACTAGCTGATCCACTGTCGTGGGGTTTCCATGGCTTACCCACTTTCTCAGAGATGGCGGTAGAGCTCTTAGGTACTTCTCGAGGACAATTCTTTGGATCATCTCTGGCGCTGTCAAAACCTCGGGCTGTAGCCATTTCTTGGTCAAGTGAATAAGGTCGAACATCTGTGACCGTGGTGGTTTATCGGGCTGATAAGTCCATTTGTGAACTCTCTGTGCTCGCACGGCCGTCATCACTCCCAGCCGGGCAAGGATCTCGGCTTTTAGTTTATCAAAGTCATGCGCTGCTTCAGGCTCGAGATCAAAGTAGGCCTTTTGGGCCTCACCTGCCAAAAACGGGGCAAGCAAGCCGGCCCATCGCTCCTTTAGCCACTTTTCCTGCTCCGCCGTCTGTTCAAACGTGGTCAGGTAAGCTTCCACATCGTCCTCTGTGGTTAATTTCTGCCAGCACCGACTCACATGAATCACCCTCTGGTCAGCCTCCGCATTACCCTCAGGTACAGTCGCCAAACGCTGCGCCACCTGCTGCAAAAGTTGGCGGTCTCTACCAGTCGTTTCCACCAGTTCCTTCAACTGTGCCGACATCAAGCGATTAGCTTCTTGCTGCACAGCTGCGGATTGTACCAGCGCTTTCACCACGTCATCCATTATGATGCGCTTTAACGTGCTGCCCGCGTTCTCCACCACAATGTGATAACACGCTCCGGGATCGCCTTTGCTGGGTTCAAAGGGCACGTATTCACCTCAGGCAGACAGCCGAATTCAAGGTAACTGACGCTTGGTCAGGTTTATTGCAGTGAAGCATAAACAAAAGAAAAAAAACACCAACAAAATAAATCCTTGCCTGTCCGGCGCTAACTATACAGGATGATATCCTAACTACCAACTGGAGGGCTTCTCCCTTCCAGCTAAACCATACAGACATCAAGCATTGCTCCAACTTACGAGTGTCTCCTACAAAGACAGGCTTACTGTGTTGCCCAGATGGAGACCCTCCCCCAACTTCCCAGATTCCTTTTACCTCCGTCCTTCACATCCCATTAATCCATTAGTAGCCAGGTGATCCTGACCAGGCTAAGTCACATAGGACCGATACCGGGGTGAGATATACCTGCCCTCATCCACTAATCCCACATGAGTCTCACACTATATTTGTATTGACGTATCCTCCAGGATAGAAGTATTGTCTGTTTATCCTTAAGGGAACTACTGTAATTTGACATTTACTGACTCTATAGAGTAGTTATCCTGACAATTATTGTTTATTGTTTTTTGACCTGCACTTTTTTGCACGTACACTATATGGTGATGGTGGTTTTGTGGATTTGGAGGGACAGTAAGGGACAGCCGCCGAGGAGCGGGGGCACCGAGTGTTAGGGTGTTTACACTCCGCTGGTAGGTAGGGGAAATTCATAGGGCTAGGATTAGCCAATCCCCTCCTATATACCCAATAACATCTTTAATATCGACATCTGGCGCACTTGTCCCTCTCACCCGCCCAGCCACTTTTAAGTGGCTGTTCTGTATGACTGCACTGACAGTTTTTATAGTAAATGACTAATAAAATTTGGTAATTTTAAATAGGAACTTTTTTCTTTATGGTTTCTTGTTATTTGGGTTCCTCCCTTTATTTGTAACTTGTGGTATAAGTATTGAGGCTAGGTGCCTGGGACCTGTCTTGGAGGACGGTCAGCAGCCTGAGCCTAATCACCGGTCCGGGACCGATGGCACGTTGGGGTTCACGGACTCTAGGTCGGGGAGAGGCTTCAAGCAACCCGGCAATTAACCTGCAGAGGACAGGGCCTCTATGGACTGTTCCCATGAAGCTCAGAGATCAGGGGCACTAGTGCAAAGAGGGGGATAGGGCTTTCCAAACAAGCAGCCCACTAAAATCCCAAGCGTGAGCTCCTGAAAACAAGCTCTTCTACTTAGCCACAGTGGGGAGCGGGGCCCAGTTATCTCCAAGTTTATGGGCCACAAAGGACACTCTAAATTACTGTGCCAGGAGGCAGGCCACAGACCACCAGGCAGTGCTGCAGGGGACGGGACCCGGACGAGCTCCCCCAAGAGGGCAGCGGCACCAAGAGACTTGGTTTACCATGTTGTCAGCGTCTGCTTTCTTGCTGAGTGAGTACCTGATTAACCCTTGTTACCAGCGAGCCTGCGCTCCCCCTGCACTCCATCCCACCATCCAGAGTTCCGGGCAGTTTCCCTACCCATGGAGGGTAACATCATCTAGCTGACCCACTCCATCACCCTGGGTACTCCCAATGGCAGCGCTGGTGCTCCCTATCACCGCACACCATGGGTGGCGTCACAAACTATACATATCTCCCCTGTAAATACCCCCTTCTTCATTCGGGTGTGACCCTTAGCCCCGGGTCCGGAGACCCTCGAGCCACGAGTAGTGACATCCGGATCCGAGCGGTTCGACCGCTGCTGAGGTGTTACATAAGGTCCTGAAACCACATTATTGAAAAGATGTGATCAGCCTAAAAGGGGCTTTACACGCTCGATATCGCTAGCAATTGCTAGCGATGTCGTAGCGTGTAAAGCCCGCTTAAGGCCTCCTTCACACATCCATGCAAATCACTAACATTTTGCACCATCCATGGTGAAGGTGCGTTTGTGTGTGTATGTTTGTGTTCTACATGTTCTGTCCTTGTGCTATCCATGTGACATCCGGATAACACACAGACAGCATAAGCTGCTAATCTTACCTGCCCTCGGCGCAGCTGTCTGTACCGCTGCTGTTATTTTCGGGTCCACACTGAGTACAGTGAGTATGCCCGGAAGTAACAGCAGAGGCAGAGACAGCACTGGAGATAGGTAAGTATAAATTATTTTTATTTTTACGTTACCAGTGTTTTCTCTAGTATGTGTCACACAGATCACATCAGTGTGTCCTTGTGACACCAGTGCTGCTCGAGAACAACGAACTTGTCACCGTATAGAGCATACAGACATGCTTCACACGGACACACGCAGACCTATTGATTTTAATGGATCTACGTGTATTTGTGCGTGTCTCCGGTACGTGTGAAAATGGACGTCATACATACCAGATGCACTGATGTGTGAAGGAGGCCTAACAGACAGGAATGGTAATGAGAAAAGATATATGGCTATATAAGGAGAACTATACTACATTTCTAAAGACTGCTTTACACGGTACGACCGATTGTGCGATTTCACAATCGATCGTACCCGCCCCCGTCCTTTTTGCGTCACGGGCAGATTGCTGCCTGTGTCACACAAAGACGTTAAAGCGCCGTCACACGTACTTACCTGCTGTGCGACGTCGTTGTGGGCGGCGACCATCCACTTCCTGGAGTGGGATGGACGTTTGGCGTCACAGCGACGTCACGCGGCAGCCGGCCAATAAAAGCGGAGGGGCGGAGATGAGCGGGACATAACATCCCGCCCACCTCCTTCCTTCCGCATAGCCGGCGGCGGCTGCGTGACGCAGGTAAGCTGCTGTCCATCGTTCCCGGGGTGTCTATATCGTGCAGTAAAACAAAAAAAACTGCGCTTCCCCCCAATTTTTATACCAGCCAAGATAAAGCCACAGGGCTGGAGGCTGGTATTGTCAGGATGGGGAGCTCCACGTTATGGGGAGCCCACCACCCTACCAATATCAGCCAGCAGCCGCCCAGAATTGCTGCATCCATTAGATGCGACAGTCCCGGGACTCTACCCGGCTCATCCTGAATTGCCCTGGTGCGGTGGCAATCGGGGTAATAAGGAGTTAATCATGGCAGGCTTCTCCCAGAGACACCTTCGATGATTAACCTGTAAGTGAAAGTAAATAAACACACGCAACGAAAAATCCTTTATTTGGAATAAAAGATAAAAAACACCCAGCGCTCTGTGTCAGATCCACGCAGCAACTGAAGTGAGCCGCGCTGTAAGCGGGGACGTCACTGAGGCAATGCCTGTGTGTGCGGTGATGATTGGGGCGATAGTGCCGGTGTTTGTGCGGTGATGATGCGTGCGATAGTGCCTGCGTGTGTGAGGTGATGAGTGCGGTAGTGCCGGTGTTTGCCCTCCCATCCATCCATCCATCCCTCCCTCCATCCATTCATCCCTCCCTCCATCCCTCCCTTCATCTCTCCATCCATTCATCCCTCCCTTCATCCCTCCCTCCATCCCTCCATCCATCCATCCATCCATCCATCCCTCCATCCCTCCATCCATTCATCCATCCCTCCATCCCTCCCTCCATCCATTCATCCCTCCCTCCATCCCTCCCTCCATCTCTCCATCCATTCATCCCTCCCTTCATCCCTTCCTCCATTCCTCCATCCATCCCTCTATCCCTCCATCCATCCCTCTATCCCTCCATCCATCCATCCATCCCTCCATCCCTCCATCCATCCCTCCATCCCCCCTCCATCTCTCCATCCATTCATCCCTCCCTTCATCCCTCCTCCCATCACTCCATCCATCCCTCTATCCATCCATCCCTCCATCCATCCCTCCATCCATCCTTCCATCCCTCCCTCCATCCCTCCATCCATTCATCCATCCCTCCATCCATCCCTCCATTTCTCCACTCATCCATCCATCCATCCCTCCATCCCTCCCTCCATCCATTCATCCCTCCCTCCATTCATCCCTCCCTCCATCGCGCCATCCATCCCTCTATCTATCCATCCATCCATCCCTTCATCCATCCATCCCTCCATCCATCCATTTAGCCATCTCTTCATCCCTCCCTCCATCTATCCCTCCATCCATCCCTCCATCCATCCATCCCTCCATCCATCCCTCTCTCCATCCATCCATCCTTGTAGCTGAATAATCTACTTCTGGATTCTCTACTGCAATACAGAGGTCAAGATTACCAAATCTTCCTATGCTTTTAATTACAGACAGTGGCTCAATGGGTAAAGCTACTGCCTAAGGAGAATTAGTTCACGAGTTCGAGTCCCGGCCATCCCGGTAAAGAATTTAATCTATTTATAATTTTAAATTATAATTATTATTGATTTATAATTATAATTTAATTTAATTATGCACTGAGGGGAGGAGCCGGACATCAGCTGTGAGCCGCGGGAGACACCTTTAAAATCAGAGCAGCTCACGGAATGAGGCTGCATTACTCTCTCCTCTATCTCCTCTCTCTCTCTCTCTCTCTCTCTCTCTTCTCTCTCTCTAGAGGCTGTGATTTTTGAAAAAGGAGGATCTACAAAATATTAATGTCACTTTTATGTAGAAGTGCCCATACTTATGCACCTGTCAAATTTAGTTTAAATGCGGATTGCATATTTTCTGTTAGTACAATAAACCTCATTTCAATTCAGAAATAAATCTATCATTTATTAGATATATGAAACTGAAATAGCTGTTGCAAAACCCCAAATTGTTATAAAGAAAAAAGGTTAACATTAATATGGGTGCCCAAACTTTTTCATATGACTGTAAATGGTAAAAAATGGACCATGGTCACAGGACTGGTTGTGACCAACACAGACTTGTGTTCTTGTAAATACAGTAATTGCACCTCCTGTGCCCACCAGAGTCGGCTACTACAACACCCGGGACCTTAACCTGGTCATGGACCCACCATAGGTTTGCAGGGGGTCAGGTTGTTTGGGTGGCGGGTTATTGGGATCCGGAACATTGGAACTGGACTGTTGCAGGAAGAGGATGCTACAGAGCAGGTTGAGCCTCCGCTACTAGCTAAACCGGTAGCATTCCATCGTTGGAACGATGAACTCTAAACAGTTAAGCAACGTTCAATTGTCCGGTCTCCCGAATGAGGGAAGTATTTGTAAATAAAAATGTTTTCTTTTCTATTTTCCATTTTTACAGTTTAAAAAAAATATATAATAAACCTCTGATGTCCTGTAGCTCAAGGACGAGCTACGTTTAACCAAGGGGGAATGTGACGCCCTGGCCTATCAGGTCGTCACAGGGTATTGTGCAATCTGCCCTTCTGTGCAATTTCCACGTCCACCTTGGTTACGGGTCCCCAACTTATGGTGTTATCAATATCAGCCAATCAAAATCCTAGGAACACTCTGCACCACACCCACCAGACACACCAGTGGACGGCCTGAGTGGAATAGGGTCGCCCACTTGGAGGGTTGGTAAGGGGAGGTTAGGAGTGTCAGGAGTAAGTCAGTAAAGTGTAGGAAGTGAAGGAGAGAGGAGGTCAGGAGACGGGCTCCTTGGAAGTAACTAGGTGGCAGATGGTGGTCTGGGCCTAGTAGGAGCTGGACCCCCGGTCACAGGGGATCATGACAAGGGGCACTGAACTGTCGTGGAGGACAGCCGGCGGCCTTGTACCATCACCGGGCTGGGACCAGGGCACGACGGGGTACATGGACCTTAGGTCAGGGAGTAGCTTCAGGCAACCTGACAATTTACCCAACGAGGACAGAGCCTTCAAGATCCGCTCTCCACCCACTCCAAAATCGAGAACTTTCCACCAAAACGGTCCAGAAAATCCCCAAGCGTGAACACTGAGAGCAAGCTCCCACAGTTAGCCACACTGGGGAGCGGGACCCGACTAGTTTTACACTACAGGGGCCAACTAGCAAGAGAACTTAGTACCAAGAGAAAGGTCACAGATCATCAGGCAACACCAGTGGGAACGGGACCCAAACTAGCTCCCCTCAGCGGCAGCAGTGTCCAGAACTTTGGTTTACCAAGTTGTCGGTGTCAGCTTTATGGACTACACAAGTGACCCTTTCACCCCTAACGGCACTCCCCAACTCCATCACCGAGTCCCGGGGCATTCCCCCTACCCATAGAGGGGTTAAAACACCTAGCTGCCCACTCCATCGCCCCCGGGTACTCCCAGCTGCAGCAGTGGTACTCCACCTTACCACACACAACGGGTGGCATCACAAACTTTAAATATACAATCCCCTGTAAATACTGCGGATCCGGATCCGAGCAGCCCGGCTGCTGACACGGGGGCGGCACACCAGTACAGTGTATACAGTACAATGGCAGTGCCGTAACTTCTGTGTCACATGCTCCGGTCACATGGCAGCATGTGACCGGCGCTTGTCGCGCTGCGATTGTACTGTATACACTGTATTGGCGTGAGCGGAATCCGGCAAAAAGCCGGATGTGTGAAACCAGCCTTAGCTGTTTAACTTTAACATTAAGTGATTCTGCAGGGAAACAGTGGAAAGTCTGCAGCAGTATAAGGCTGCTGCAAATTTCGTGTGAATGAAGTATGCATTTGGTGTGAATCAAGCCTTACCTCTGATTGAATCAAACATATCACATGGTACCTTTTAATTAATTAATGATAATGTTATATGATTACCTGGCTGGTGGGTATGAGGAAGCTTTTCCATCAGATGCATGTCGTCAATTTTTTTCCCATCATGAATTAACGGTTCTTCAGTTTTGGGATTGATAGTGATGATGCTATGGAGGAGAAATATGGAGAAGAAGCCAACCAGTATGCCAAGGATGAATGTCAGCCATGAAGTCATGCCAGAAATAAACACCATTGCTGTAATGAAGCACATGAATATAATAGGTGATTATTATATCTGCTGCCTCATTGCATCTTGCTTGTATACAACATTCTGTAGTAGATAATAGAGATGAGCCACCCCCCCTAGTGTTCGAGTTTGGTTCGGTTAACGGCGGCTTAGTTCGGTGAACGTTCGAAGAACGTTCAACGAACACCTTCGAACCCCATTGAAAACAATGGCAGGCAAACAAAAACACATACAAACACATTATACATGTACACATACAGTTAATAAACATTGCCATTACACTTACAGGTCCCCGCGACGCGTCCTGCACTCTGTCTCCCGCCGCTTTTCCTTCCGATCATCGCTGCGCCCTCCCGGAAACCAGCACTGATGATAGGACCTTCCGTGACGTCGTCATAGCATGTGACTAGTCACGTGTCAATTATCTCATTGGCTACAGACTGGTCACATGGCTAGACATCATGCTAGGTCCTGTCAGTGCATCTCTCCGATATGCGGTTTGAGCATCTCCGTGTACCGGCGAGATGCTTGGGCACATGCTTGGCTCCCTGTACCTGCATGTGGGCGCTCTTTACAGAGTCAGCCCACATGCAAGGACTGGATGCCCCAGCCGGTGAATAACGGAGATCACCGTTGCTATAGTAACCCACCTGTCAGATTACTTTAGCAACGATGGCAGCAGTGACATCACCGCTTACAACCTGCAGCCTCTGCTCACTCACTGAGTGATTAGACTGCACGAGTGCAGCAGCGTTTTCCTCCCATGCAGTGCTGTCTGATGTAGCAGAGCTGCATGGGTTGAAGGAGAAAGAAGACAGAAGACCAGGATCATGGAGGGGTGAGAGGGAGTAATAAACATGGAGTCTCTAAGTGTGTCTGTGTATTTATTTCTATTAAAGTATTTTTTCTCTGTGTGGTGTCTTTCTTTTAACCCTTTATTGTAGAATCTTAATGGCCATGTCAAACTTGCCTGACATTAAGAATCTCTGGCTTAATACTAGCTAGTAAAACAAAGCTAGTATTAACCCAATATTACCCAGCAAGCCACCCGGCTTCAGAGCTGCTGGAAGAGTTGGATACAGCGCCAGATGATGGCGCTTCTATGAAAGCGCCATTTTCTGGGGCGGCTGCGGACTGCAATTCGCAGCAGAGGGGCCCAGAAAGCTCGGGCTAACTTGTGCTGCAGATTCCAATCCCCAGCTGCCTAGTTGTACCTGGCTGGAAACAAAAATGGGGCGAAGCCCATGTCATTTTTTTTTTTTTTAATTATTTCATGAAATTCATGAAATAATTAAAAAAAGGGCTTCCCTATATTTTTAGTTCCAAGCCGGGTACAAATAGGCAGCTGGGGGTTGGGGGCAGCCGTACCTGCCTGCTGTACCTGGCTAGCATACAAAAATATAGCGAAGCCCACGTCATTTTTTTGGTGGGAAAAAAACTTCTGAATACAGTCCTGGACGGACATGCAGATAAGGTTTGTCCAGCTCACCTGCTTAGTAGGAGACCCAAATACGATGGATATTGCAAGGAAAAGGGAGGTCGGCAAATCCTGGTAGTACAAAAAGAAGAATTCTTCCAGCAATTGATCCACGCAAATAATTTTTCTTAAAATCCAATTTTCTTTATTCAAGACATGTTAAAAAGTCCATAACATGGTCAAAGGAAGCCCATAGATGAGAGGACGCGTTTCGATCGACCTGATCTTAGTCTGTCTCTAAACCATATGGTCACAGGACTGATTAAAAAGGGGCGGAGACCCACCATGTGATCACATGGACAGAGAGAGCATAACAGACAAAATCTTTAACCCATTGTGAAAAAAAGCTATTTAAGCACTGATATAAACATTACTTTACACATATATATTTCTTTATGGAATTCAGACTACTTTTTTTTAAATATATATATATATATATATACAAAAGATTATTCAATAGGCGAATAATAGTTAGTTTCTTTTGTTAAGACCAGCGGGGAATCTAGTGCCCATAGAAAAAATCCATTTTATTCCTTTTTGAAAAAGGATTTCTTTTAAATTTCCACCTCTTTTTGGTAACTTTATTTTTTCAATAGTATTTACACTCGTATTATCCAAATTACCCGCATGAACGTCACGAAAATTTTGTGACGCTCCAGATAATTTTCTGGAGGAGGTATTGTTCACATCGTAGATGTGTTCAGACATCCTTTTTCTTAAGGATCGTGAAGTGCTGCCTATATACTGCAGCTGACAAGCTGTGCAGGAAATCAAATAGACTACATATTCAGAACCGCAATTAATCATGAAGGTAATTTCATAGGATTTTTTATCCACATAAAAGGAACATTTTTTAACATTTAACATATATCCACATAGTCCACAGGTCTTGTGGCCACACTTGTATGACCCCGTAGTCGGTAACCAATTTCCAGTGTTTTTTTCTTTGTTTACAAAAATGCATCTATTGGTGTGATCACTGGGTGATAGAATTGAACTCAAAGTACTATTTATTTTAGAAACAAACTTCACACCATCTTTTAAAATTTGGTGTAATATATCGTCAGTGGATAATATTGGTAAATATTTTTTAACAATTTGAATCACGTCATAATAGTTTTTACTAAACTTGGTAGAAAAAAACCCACTGGTTACGGATATGTTCAACTACAGGGATGTTCTATGGGCGCATAATTCTCTCCTTCATTAGCAGGCATATTCATGTTCTGGTGGGAGGAGCAATTTATTTTCAATCAAAACAATCCTTTTTCCTCGGATATTGCCATATATTTACGTTATATAGATGATATACTTATTATATGGCAGAATCCTGATGAGAATATTGCCAACTTCATTTCCTACATCAGTAACAATGCCCACAATCTAGCGTTTACATTTTTTCATCATCTTTCAAAAATTAATTTTTTGGATATTTCTTTCTATGGAAACAGCGATAATGGTAGCATAGATTGTGCTCTATATTGAAAGCCCATAGCGGGCAACTCTTTGTTGCATGCTAAGAGTTGCCATCCTAGGCATGTGATTGAAAACATCCCTGTAGGCGAATATATGTAGTGAGGTGCCAGGGGCGCCTCTGTGCTTGTAGTCATGGCACTTGAGAACTGGCTTACCCCTGGCTCCGCCGTCACTATAATGTCGGGAGATGACTTGGTGGGGCAGAGTGTGGTGGTGCAGTGATCATCCGGCGCACAAACACGCTGTAGGCAGGGTTCAATGCAAATAAACGACATGTTTTATTTTCATACTCCTTCTTCTTTTTAAAACACAATGCAGTAAGCCGGGTACACTTTCTGGAGCTGGGGGACCACCTGACCTGACGTGCCCTCCTGTGGGGATATGACCGGTTATTCCACTTCGCCGGGCTCCCACTGTTAGCTACCCACAGACCGGACCCACACCGGCTGCTTCACTCGCTGAGGTTACGTCTCCTCCTATCTTCTCCGGCGTCCCCGATTAATTCAGCTCCCACACTCTGCCCCTTGTTGTTCAGTCGCTCCTCCCGGGCCCAACTGCCACTTTCTACCACACACACTTTTTATCCTCCCCTAGTTTCTGCCGGCTCCTCCTCATTCCCTGTGGCGACAGCCGTCCCACCCGGCCACTAGGGGGTGCCCTAACACAAAACAACATCAGTAAAACACTTTTATTAAAACATCATAAACATTTCCGGATGACTATGCTTTCCTTTGTAGGGGTCTGCCCACCCACTACACTCCTCCCCTCTTAAAACCCGAGCCTCCCGGCAAGGCTCTATCACAAAAACACACATATTTAACACTAGGCACAACATGGCGAGTAATCTACGAACCAGTCCACAACAGGCGGCCCAGAAGAAAGGGGCACCAGTCCAGCGCCCGGTCTTAGCGGTGCCCGGAGGCTTAGCAGCGCTCCCGGTCTTTGGTGGCGCCCGGAGGCTTAGCAGCGCTCCCGGTCTTTGGTGGTGGACAACAGGAACAAAAAAACTGAAACAAAACTGCTCCCTCTTCGCCTTATGGAGGAGCCCCTGGCTCAGTTCAGCAGCGGACTCTCTCCGGGCTTAACAACTGGAACATGCGAAACACAACTTCTGCCGGTCTTCGTACAAGCCGACCAGGACTCTTACTCCGGAGGCCAGGACCGCTTCCATTCGGCTGCCTGAGCCTGGATGTAGTCACCCAGGGACTGCCCAGGTTGCCGGCGTACCCTCCGAAAAGACACAGGAGCGTAGGGGATCTCTGCTGGCGTGGCCTCTTCAGTCCCCGCCGGGGGTGATGGAGACGCTACCCGGGGTGGTTGAGGCACTGGTTGAGGCACATCTAGAACAATCACCGGGTGGTTGGTAATGCTCTGATTGACCGCCAGTACCGCCGGAGTGCTCTTTTCCGGGTCAGCGGTCAGGCCGGGCATCACCTCCGGTGCTACCGCCAAGGTACGTCTGGGACGGGACACATCGGTCGTCACCGGTTTTGACTGGTTCCGTCGCCGATTTTGGTGCTCTTCCCATTCTAGCTCCTGCTGCCATTGGGCCGCTTCACGTGGGGTCGGCATCCTGGTCATGCCGACCGCGAAAAGGCCGCGGCTTCCCGCCTCGGGTAGAAACTGTACTTTTTCACCCGGATAGAGGGTGTGGAGGCGCTGCGGTAACCCTTCCACATCCAGGTGTACCCGGTTATAGAAATAGTCATCTCCGGTTGCCTCTTCCCGGATAAAACCATAGCCTTCCTGCTGGTTAAACTTCACCACTATACCGGTGGTGAATTGTAGCGCCAGCTCTTCGCCGCCGGGACCGGCCATCATCTCCCGGGCGATGGTTTCCGCGAGCAGCCGCTCCTGGACGGGGTCTGGTACCGGGGATGGAGCCCTTGGGTAAGGTATGGGAGACGGGTGTACGTGGTCCCAGAAAAAGCCCCGGTGGTCTTGTTCCAGCTTCCGGGCAAGTACTTCTGCCGGCTCCTGTCCGGGGACGGATGGCGCGGCTGCCGCGGCGACGGGCGGAGGTGTCTCGAGGTCGGCATAGGGGATCCCCAGGGGCCGATTCCCCACCGGCAACTGTGTAGCATAAGTCGCCCGGACTTCTGTGGTAGTGCCTCCGGTCGCAGCGTCCCATGTGGTCAGCCAGGTCACTTTAGCCGGCCGTTCTGATCCTCCTGGCGCGGCCGGGATGTCGAGAGGGGACACTCCGGTAGCTGCAACGTGTTTGGGACCCCCTCGGCCCAGTCTAGTGAGTGCCAGGGCGGTCACCATTTCCTGCTGCTGTTCGGAGGTATCCATTTCAAGAACTCGCGACGTCTCTAGTAATGGCGGCGGAGTTGATGCTGAGACTGGAGGAAGTGGAGGCGGGCCTATGTTTCCCGCTCTTGGACATACTCCACCCCCAGCCTCACACATCATCTTGACTCCTCCGCGACGGTTCTTCTTTTCCTTCAAACCACCGCCCACTTCATATGTCTTTCTTCGTGCCCTGGGACCGGCACCTCCCCTCTTTGGGCGGAGTACTCCGAACTTCTTTTTCGGCACCGGCCAACCCCAGGCTCTTCTTTTGGCACCAATTTTTTGCGCGCTTTCTGTTTCTTCACAGACGACGGCCATCTTGCCGCCATCTTGTGCCCGGTCCAACGCTACAGGCACCGTATCTTCTTCTTCCCACCATGGGATCGGAAATCTTCTATCATAGTTCGGATCCTGTGCCCTAGGCACCACTTGATCTCCGACTTCTTGGGTCCCTGGCAGGGAATTCGTATCCTGCCGACTACGCCACTTGTAGTGAGGTGCCAGGGGCGCCTCTGTGCTTGTAGTCATGGCACTTGAGAACTGGCTTACCCCTGGCTCCGCCGTCACTATAATGTCGGGAGATGACTTGGTGGGGCAGAGTGTGGTGGTGCAGTGATCATCCGGCGCACAAACACGCTGTAGGCAGGGTTCAATGCAAATAAACGACATGTTTTATTTTCATACTCCTTCTTCTTTTTAAAACACAATGCAGTAAGCCGGGTACACTTTCTGGAGCTGGGGGACCACCTGACCTGACGTGCCCTCCTGTGGGGATATGACCGGTTATTCCACTTCGCCGGGCTCCCACTGTTAGCTACCCACAGACCGGACCCACACCGGCTTCTTCACTCGCTGAGGTTACGTCTCCTCCTATCTTCTCCGGCGTCCCCGATTAATTCAGCTCCCACACTCTGCCCCTTGTTGTTCAGTCGCTCCTCCCGGGCCCAACTGCCACTTTCTACCACACACACTTTTTATCCTCCCCTAGTTTCTGCCGGCTCCTCCTCATTCCCTGTGGCGACAGCCGTCCCACCCGGCCACTAGGGGGTGCCCTAACACAAAACAACATCAGTAAAACACTTTTATTAAAACATCATAAACATTTCCGGATGACTATGCTTTCCTTTGTAGGGGTCTGCCCACCCACTACACTTATACGAGCAAAAAGATGCTGTACTAGCAAGGAAGGTTTTGAAGCGCAATGCAGTAACATTGATAGAAGGTTTTTAGCCAGGGGATATAAAAATAAAAATCTTGAAAGCGCAAAAGCTAAAACTAAGGGCGGCTTTGCATGTTGCAACATCGCATGTGCGATGTTGGTGGGGTCAAATCGAAAGTGACGCACATCTGGCGTCACTTTCGACATCGTTGTGTGTAAATCCTAGATGATATGATTAACGAGTGCAAAAGCGTCGTTATCGTATCATCGGTGCAGGCTCCGACTTTTTCATAATTACGCTGCCGCGACAGGTACGATGCTGTTCCTCGTTCCTGCGGCAGCACACATTGCTGTGTGTAAAGCCGCAGGAGCGAGGAACATCTCCTTACCTGCCGCCGGCGGCTATACGAAAGGAAGAAGGTGGGCGGGATGTTTACATCCTGCTCATCTCCGCCCCTCCGCCGCCATTGGCCGCCTGCCGTGTGACGTCACTATGACGCCGCACAACCCGCCCCCTTAGGAAGGAGGCGGGTCGCCGGCCAGAGCGACGGTCGCAGGGCAGGTGATTGCATGTGAAGCTGGCGTAGCGATAATTTTCGCTACGCCAGCTATCACGAGATATCGTACCTGCGACGGGGGCGGGGACTGTCGCGTGCGACATCGCAGCTTTGGCTTGCGATGTCGCAACGTGCAAAGCCCGCCTAACTCTAAAAAGAGGAATCAATATCTGGACATCAATTAACCCCTTAACGACCGCAGGCAGTAAAATTACGTCCTAAATGACATAATGTTACTGCCCGCGGTCTGCCGGCGGCAGCATGCCGCGATCGGCGCACATCTCAGCTGATTTTCACAGCTGAGATGTGTGCCTGCTAGGCACGAGCAGAATCGTTATCTGCTCGTGCCGTTTAACCCCTTATATGGTGCTGTCAATATGTGACAGCGCCATTATAAGCGCGATTGCGGTAAAGTTTTACTTACCGCCCGATACCGGAGGTCACGTGACGCGATCACGTGACTTCCGATAGTTGTCATGGTAGCACAGGGTCATGTGATGACTCCTGCACTACGCCAGCGGCACAGCTAAAGAGAAAGAGAGCGTATCTGCTGTTTACAGCCTTGCAGTTGTGATCAGCAGATACTGTAGAGCAATAGGAATGCTGATCGCAATAGCCCCCTAGGGGAACTAGTAAAATAAAAAAAAAAAGTAAAAAAAAAAGTTTTAAAAAATTAAAAAAAAACAAAAAACCCTAAAAGTTCAAATCACCCCCCATTTGCCCTATTGAAAATTAAAGGGTTAAAAAAATAAAAAATATACACACTTTTGGTATCGCCGCGTTCAGAAACGCCCGATCTATCAAAATATAAAATCAATTAATCTGGTCAGTATACGGCGTAGCGGCAAAAAAATTCCAAACGCCAAAACGACGTTTTTTTGTCGCCACAACTTTTGCGCAAAATGCAATAAAAGGCGATCAAAACGTAGCATCTTCGCAAAATGGTACCGTTAAAAACGTCAGCTCGAGACGCAAAAAATAAGCCGTCACTGAGCTATAGATCCCGAAAAATGAGAGCGCTACGGGTCACGGAATATGGCGTAAAACGTGCGCCACTTTTTTCGGACAAACTTCCGATTTTTTTTTAACCCCTTATATAAAAGTAAACCTATAGAAGTTTGGTGTCTACGAACTCGCACTGACCTGAGGCATCACACCCACACATCAGTTTTACCATATAGTGAACACAGTGAATAAAATATCTCAAAAACCATAGTGCTATCGCACTTTTTTTGCAATTTTTCTGCATTTGGAATTTTTTTGCCGTTTTCCAGTACACTATATGGTAAACCTGATGGTTTAATTTAAAAGTACAGCTCATTCCGCAAAAAATGAGCCCTCACATGACCATATTGACTGAAAAATAAAAAAGTTACGTCTCTCAGAAAAAGAATGGCGAAAAAAAAAACGGAAAGCGAAAAATCGGCCAGTCGTGAAGGGGTTAAAATAAAAATTCTTTGCAAAGCACGTTACCAGTGTTTTTTTCTACCAAGTTTAGTAATAACTATTATGACGTGATTCAAATTGTTAAAAAATATTTACCAATATTATCCACTGACGATATATTACACAAAATTTTAAAAGATGGTGTGAAGTTTGTTTCTAAAAGAAATAGTACTTTGAGTTCAATTCTATCACCCAATGATTACACCAATAGAAGCGTTTTTGTAAACAAAGAAAAAAACATTGGAAATTGGTTACCGACTACGGGGTCATACAAGTGTGGCCACAAGACCTGTGGACTATGTGGATATATGTTAAATGTTAAAAAATGTTCCTCTTATGTGGATAAAAAATCCTATGAAATTACCTCCATGATTAATTGCGGTTCTGAATATGTAGTCTATTTGATTTCCTGCACAGCTTGTCAGCTGCAGTATATAGGCAGCACTTCACGATCCTTAAGAAAAAGGATTTCTGAACACACCTACGATGTGAACAATACCTCCTCCAGAAAATTATCTGGAGCGTTACAACATTTTCGTGACGTTCATGCGGGTAATTTGAATAATATGAGAGTAAATGCTATTGAAAAAATAAAGTTACCAAAAAGAGGTGGAAATTTAAAAGAAATCCTTTTTCAAAAATAAATAAAAATGGATTTTTTCTATGGCACTAGATTCCCCGCTGGTCTTAACAAAAGAAACAAGCTATTGTTCGCCTATTGAATACTCTTTTGTATAGATATATATATATTTTTTAAAAAAATTAGTCCGAATTCTATAAAGAAATATATATGTGTAAAGTAATGTTTATACAGTGCTCAAATAGCTTTTTTCACAATGGGTTAAAGATTTTGTCTGCTATACTCTCTCTAGAAAAGATAAGCCTGGCTCACTATCTAGTTGGGTGCTCTGGAGAAAAAACAACCTCAGAAAAATACATATAGCTCCGGCACTCCTTAGAAGAAATTGCAAAAAGTCTCGGGTGGTGCTGAATGCGTTTTTATTAAACCAAGAGTGAAGTCTGTCCCATAGACTTTCGGTCAACATCAGATCTTTATCAAGGGATCCATCAGACTAGAGTATTGTAGACATAAATATGCACCAACGGACAAGTGTAATCATCAATCGCGTCTAACAGTAGGGTTGGGTACTGTAAACGTGTAACCCAGGTAGTGTGTCGCGCTAAACGTACGAGAAGTAGGGGGAAGTCTCGTTTGCAACACTGTGGGGAGCGAGATACTGTTTGTATTTCTGTGCATGTGCTGACGGGCAAAAAAAGAAGAGAAGGGGGAAACCCAATTCAATATGTAGGGTATTATGCCCAAAGAGGTAGCCTGAATGATCAGGGTAGAAGTCACAAACAGTTGTTCTCGGTCGGAGGTAAGGACCATGTATATCCAGTCAAGCATTAAGGAATCTCATATGGCTGCCATATTGAGTGCATAAACATGCATGCTGTGGAAAACCACAATGGCAAGTCTTCAATAGGATCAGGTAAAGGATCTCACGATCTGGGTGCTAGGCAAAGAGAGCAGCTGCAGGCTTAACGGGGTAAAAACCGTGGAGAATCGTCAGGAGTGAGATAGGGGACATATAGCCGGCGCTGGACTGTGCCTGTGTCAGGGTGGGTGTGTGTAGACCGGATGCTCCTATGTCTATAGGACAGACTTCACTCTTGGTTTAATAAAAATGCATTCAGCACCACCCGAGACTTTTTGCAATTTCTTCTAAGGAGTGCCGGAGCTATATGTATTTTTCTGCTATACTCTCTCTGTCCATGTGATCACATGGTGGGTCTCAGCCCCTTTTTAATCAGTCCTGTGACCATATGGTTTAGAGACAGACTAAGATCAGGTCGATCGAAATGTGTCCTCTCATCTATGGGCTTCCTTTGACCATGTTATGGACTTTTTAATATGTCTTACTCTTGAATAAAGAAAATTGGATTTTAAGAAAAATTATTTGCGTGGATCAATTGCTGGAAGAATTCTTCTTTTAGTCCTGGATGGAGTATGCTGAGCCTTGTAGTTCAGCAGCTGTTGTCTGCTCTCCTGCATACAGTAGTGAATGGAGCATGCTGAGCCTTGTAGTTCTGCAGCTGCTGTCTGCTCTCCTGCATACACTAGTGAATGGAGCATTCTGAGCCTTGTAGTTCTGCTCCCCATGTCTCTCCCTCCAGCATACAGTCCTGGATGCAGCATGCTGAGCCTTGTAGTGCTGTCTGCTCTCCTCCATACAGACAGACAGCATCTACAGAACTACAAGGCTCAGCATACTCCATCCAGGACTGTATGCAGGAGTTTTTGCCCCCCCCCAAAAAATTACGTGGGCTTCGCCATGTTTTTATATGCTAGCCAGGTACAGCAGGCAGCTACGGGCTGCCTCGAACCCCCAGCTGCTTATTTTTACCCGGCTGGGAACCAAAAATATAGGGAAGCCCTTTTTTTATAATTATTTCATGAATTTCATGAAATAATTGAAAAAAAATTACGTGGGCTTCGCCCAATTTTTGTGTCCAGCCAGGTACAACTAGGTAGCTGCGGATTGGAATCCGCAGCGCAGGGTGCCCAAGCTTTCTGGGCACCCCTGCTGCGAAATGCAGTCCGCAGCCTCCCCAGAAAATGGCGCTTTCATAGCAGTGCCATCTTCTGCCGCTGTATCCAACTCTTCAAGCTGCCCTCTGACGGGTGGCTCGCTGGGTAATAATGGGGTTAGGGCTAGCTTTATATGACCACTATGAATTTATAGTACAGATAAAAAAAACACAACACACAGAAAAATATTTTTATTAGAAATAAAACACAACACAATTAGTGACTCCATGTTTATTGAAATAAAGAACCCCCCTCCGCAGTAATCCTGGGTCAAGGGTCCCGCGTCGTCCAATCCGGATCCAATATCATCTGATCGGTTTGCTGGAAGGCAAAGCGATCAGATGATGTGTCAGGTTCAAGGGCCTGAATCACATTACACAGCAGCTGATTGTATAAACGGCTTTTTTACAATCAGCTGATGCCTCAAACAAAACAAAACAAAACAAAAAAATACAAAATACACACTTCTGTGCAGACTCCTGTCCGACAGCAGCAGCTGATAGTTTAGCCGGCCAGGCGGTAAAAAGCCGGCCTCACCGCTCGACTTATAGTGTCAGCTGATTCCGTCAGGTGACCGCATCAGCTGATCATCGCCTGGTCTGAGAGAGAGAAAAGAGAGAGAAGAGAGAGAAGAGAGAGAGAAGAGAGAGAGAAGAGAGAGAGGGGGAGAGAGACAGAGGGAGAGAGACAGAGGGAGAGAGAAGAGAGGGAGAGAAGAGAGAGGAGGGAGAGGAGAGGGGAGAGAGAGGTGAGAGAGAGAGAAGAGAGAGAGAATAGAGAGAGGAGAGAGCAATGCAGCCTCATTCTGTGAACTGCTCCGATTTTAGAGGTGTGTCCCGCGGCTAACAGCTAATGTCCGGCTCCTCCCCTCAGTGCATAATTAAATTATAATTATAAATAATAATTATAATTTAAAATAAATTAAATTCTTTACCTGGACGGCCAGGTCTCGAACTCGTGAACTAATTCTTCTTAGGCAGTAGCTCTATCCATTGAGCCACTGTCTGTAATGAAAAGCATTGGAAGATTTGGTTAGATTAGTAGAGAATCCAGAAGTAGATTATTCAGCTACAAGGATGGACGGATGGATGAAGAGAGGGATGGATGGAGGGATAGAGGGATGGAGGGAGGGATGAAGGGACGGATGAATGAATGGAGAGATGGAGGGAGAGATGGAGGGAGAGATGGAGGGAGGGATGGAGGGAGGGATGGAGGGAGGGATGAATGGATGGAGGGAGGGATGGAGGGAGGGATGAATGGATGGAGGGATGGATGAATGGATGGAGGGATGGATGGGAGGTCAAACACTGGCACTACCGCACTCATCCTCGCACACACGCAGGCACTATGGCACTCATCATCCTCGCACACACACGCAGGCACTACAACCCCCATCATCCTCGCACGCACACGCAGGCACTACAACCCCCATCATCCTTGCACACACGCAGGCAATACAACCCCCATCATCCTCGCACACACGCAGGCACTACGGCACTCATCATACTCGCACACACGCAGGCATTACCTCAGTGATGTCCCCGCTGACAGCGCGGCTCACGTCAGTTGCCCTGTGGATCTGACACAGAGCGCACGTGTTCTATGGCGCTCCTGTCAGCTTCATGTAGCAGAGCTGGATGTGTCGCGGGACCTCGTGGATTATGCGGGACCTGGAGGGGTATTTAGGGATTTTAATAAAATGGTGAAAGAGGGTGTTTTTTTGTCTTTTATTCCAAATAAAGGATTTTTCGTTGTGTGTGTTTATTTACTTTAACTTACAGGTTAATCATGCAAGGTATCTCGGGGAGACGCCTGTCATGATTAACCCCTTATTACCCCGATTGCCACCGCACCAGGGCAATTCGGGATGAGCATCTAATGGATGCGGCAATTCCGAACGGCTGCCTGCTGATATTGTTAGGGTGGTGGGCTCCCCATAATGTGGCACTCCCCATCCTGACAATACCAGCCTCCAGCCATGTGGCTTTATCCTGGCTGGTATCAAAATTGGGGGGACCGCAGTTTGTTTTCTTTTTATTCTTATTTATTTATTTTTTAATTTTACTGCACGATATAGACCCGCCCGCCGGCGGCTGTGATTGGTTGCAGTGAGACAGTTGTCACTCATCGTGGGGGCATGTCTGACGGCAACCAATCATGGGAGCTGGTGGGCGGGAAAAGCAGGGAATACCAGATTGTATAATGAAGCGGCAGCCATTTTCAAAAGAGGAAAAGCCGCCGGAGCTTTGTGACAGCCGTGCAGCGCCGCGCCCATTATCAGTGAGTAGGAAAGAGAGAGGGATTGTGCTGGGGATGCAGGACGCATCCAAATACACAACGTGCGCACATAGCCTTATGCCGGCATCACACGGTACGATATATCGTGCAATATGTAGGCTGGGTCACGGATTCTGTGATGCACATCCGGCATCGTTAGAGATGTTGTACCGTGTGACACCTCCGAACGACTGTGAACAAGAAAAAATACTCACCTTATCGTTGCTCGTTGACACGTCATTTATTTTCAATATGTCGGTCCTCCTTCTGTGCTCCGGTTGTTCATCGTACCCGAGGCAGCACACATCGCTCCGTGTGACACTCCGGGAATGATGAACACAGCTTACCTGTGTCCCGCCAGCAATGCGGAAGGAAGAAGGTGGGCGGGATGTTTACGTCCCGCTCACTTCCGCCCCTCCGCTTCTATTGGCCGGCCGCTGTGTGACGTCGCTGTGACACCGAACGTCCCTCCCCCTTCAGGAAGAGGATGTTCGCCGCCCACAGGGAGGGGTTAACGACTTTTTGCGCCATGGGCAACTAATTGCCCGTGACGCACAAATGGCGGTGGCGGGTGCAATCGCACGATAGATCGTACTGTATGACGCCGGCCTTACTGTAAAAAGCCACACTTTTGTTGATCGAACATTATCGAACGTAACTCGAACAGCCGAACTTGAAGCAAATCATTCGAGTTCGTTGAACGACTCGAACACCGACCAAAATCACTGGAATTTGAAATTGGCGAACTGTTCGAATCGAACATCGCTCATCTCTAGTAGATAAGACTGATTCTCCCTAATTTCTTAGTACAAGTCTTTCCAGGATAAATTTTTAACAACCTTTTACACGGTTACGTTATGTGCATACGTCTTTTTCAGAGGGGTCTACTGAGGAACCCTCCAGAAAAAGCGCTAAAGAAAAGCTAAGGCTAAGTTTACAAGATAGGTTTTTGGTGGCACTGGGGTTCTGGGTCCCTAAGGGGGGTAGGCCCTGCATCCTTGTGGGGATGCAGAACCTTGTAGCACCCTGATGGTCTCAGGGGCGCTACACTTAGGCAGGCTTTGCACGTTGCGACATCGCAAGCCGATGCTGCGATGTCGCACGCGATAGTCCCCGCCCCCATCGCAGGTGCGATATCGTGTGATAGCTGGCGTAGCGAAAATTATCGCTACGCCAGCTTCACATTCACTCACCCGCCCTGCGACCGTCGCTCTGGCCGGCGACCCGCCTCCTTCCTGAGGGGGCGGGTCATGCGGCGTCATAGCGCGTCACACGGCAGGCGGCCAATGGCGGCGGAGGGGCGGAGATGAGCAGGATGTAAACATCCCGCCCATCTCCTTCCTTCCGCATATCCTACGGAAGCCGCAGTGACGGCGGTAGGAGATGTTCCTCGCTCCTGCGGCTTCACACACAGCGATGTGTGCTGCCGCAGGAACGAGGAACAACATCGGACCGTCGCGTCAGCGTAATTATGGATTACGCCGACGCTGCACCGATGATACGATTACGACGATTTTGCGCTCGTTAATCGTATCATCTAGGCTTTACACAGTACGATGTCGCATGCGATGCCGGATGTGCGTCACTTTCAATTGACCCCACCGACATCGCACCTGCGATGTCGTAGTGTGCAAAGCCCGCCTTAGTCTCGCTGTATCAAAAGGGCAGCGTCTTACAGGCCAAGCAAAGTGGATGGGATTTAGGCTAAAGGGGGCTTTACACGCTGCGACATCGCTAATGCGGAGTCATTGGGGTCACGGAATTTGTGACGCACATCCAGCTGCATTAGCGATGTTGCTGCGTGTGACACCGATGAGCGATTTTGCATCGTTGCAAAAACGTGCAAAATCGCTCATCGGTGACATGGGGGTCCATTCTCGATTATCGTTACTGCAGCAGTAACGATGTAGTTCGTCGCTCCTGCGGCAGCACACATCGCTGTGTGTGACGCCGCAGGAACGAGGAAGCTCTCCTTACCTGCCTCCCGGCCGCTATGAGGAAGGAAGGAGGTGGGCGGGATGTTCCGGCCACTCATCTCCGCCCCTCCGCTTCTATTGGGCGGCCGCAGAGTGACGTCACTTAGAAAGGAGGCGGTTCGCCGGTCACAGCGACGTTGCCGGGCAGGTAAGTATGTGTGACGGGTCTGCACGATGTTGTGCGGCACGGGCAGCGATTTGCCCATGTCGCACAACAGATGGGGGCGGGTACCCACGCTAGCGATATCGGGACCGATATCGCAGCGTGTAAAGTAGCCTTTAGACCGCACTTTGCGTTCATTTACTTGTAGTTCTAAACGCACATTTTGGGCTTAATTGATTTGACCAAAGTTGCCTTTTTCAGAAATTTAGCGCTGAAAACGCATGCATATTTACCGCATTTTAGATGCGTTTTCAGCGCTTTTTACATGCTTTTTCACCTGCGTTTTGACAGATGCGTTTTTAACATCAAGACACTGCTAAATAAAGTTTAATCTGTCAAACACAATGAAAAAAGAGAAAAAAAAGGAACACAGATTTTTAGAAATATTAAACAAAATAGAAATATTGATTAAAATTATAGTGGTAATATACTATTTATTGCAAAAATAGCAATAAATTATAATTTTTTTTAATATAATTGTCGGACTATGTGTGTGTGTGTAAAGGGACATATGAAATCATTATTTTAATGTCCAAAAAGCATGCGTTTTGGTAGTCCAAAACACATGTTTTCTGCACATAAAAAGCAGGTAAAACGCAGGAATTTGAAGGTATCTTGTTTTTTGCCATTTCTCATTGACTTCAATGTTAGTAAAACGCACCCAAAATGGCAAAAACAATTGACATGCTGCTTCTTGGAACGCATGGTTTTTGCCAAAAGATATGTGTCCAGACCGGGAGGACTGGTAGACCCAGGAGGTGGAACAGCTGGACCGAGCACCCCAACGGGGGGCAGGGTACACGGCAGCCGGAGCACTGGCGTGGCTGGGACGGGAGCCGCGTCCCACAGGGGACGGGAAGAACAAAGTCACTGGGGTCACGGAGCTCCTAAGACTGTACAGTATACTGGTACAGGTGCCGGGTAGGAAAGACAACCAGTAGTCCAGGTAACGGGACACGGCACAAGGGGACCTGAGCACCTAGCTCATAAGACTATGCTACAAGACACGTTGATCAGGCCTGCCCACATGGAAGGCCAGTCTTATATACCCAGCACAGCCTCATGTCATTTCCTGCTGCAGGTGTGCTGGGCCTATAAGACCAGGAGAGTGGGCGCGGCCCGGTCCTATACAGAATCATGTGGCTAAGACTCAGAGTCAGACTCCTGAGACCAGGAACAGGACTCAGGGGAGCATGAGCGGGAGCGGCAGGCATGACCGGCGGACACGTGAACTGGATCAGTGGGCAAGGAGCGGTGGTGCGCTGGCGAGGCTGGATCAGTGGGTACGGAACGGTGGTGCAATGCAGGTACGACTGGATAAGTGGGTACGGAGCGGTGGTGCGATGCAGGAACCGGCTCAGTGGGTAAGGAGGGCTGCCGGGACACCAGGAGCGTGACAGTACCCCCCCTTGAAGCCCCCCTCCCCGCGGCCGGGACATGTAAGCGCGCCGAAGAGGGGCAGCAACGTACTTCCGGGACAACCAGGACCGGGCCTCAGGACCGCAATTCACCCAATCGACCAGGAAGGACTGCTTACCCCGGACCGTTTTCATGGCCACTATGTCCCGTATCGGAGAACCCAAGTCAGCGGCAATGGAGGCAACAGAAAGGGGAGGACAGTCAGAAGCAGGACTGGAGTCTTGGACAACCGGATTGGGCGTCTCGAACCGGGTACAGGACAGTGTCTCATCCTCAGTAGCTGGTGGCAGTAAAGTCTCAATAGCCTGGGACGGTGGAACAACGCTAGACTGCGTCATCTCTTCTTCAGGACCCGGTGGTACCAAAGGCTCAAGTACCAGGAGCTGAAGAACGGGCTGTAGACAGTTAACATAGCACAAGGGACTCCAGCGAGTGATTGCGCCAGAGCGCCAACTGATGTCAGGGTCATGGAGTTGTAGCCAGGGCAGACCCAGCAGAAGCGCGGGAGCCATTTTCGGGATGACATACAAAGTAATAGTCTCAGTGTGCAGAGCACCAACACAGAGTCTCACGGGTTCGGTTGTATATATGACGAGTTCGTATAACGGTTTTCCGTCCACGGAGGCGAACCAGAGGGGTTTAGCAAGCGGGGTCACAGGTATCTGGTATCGGGACACTGTAGATTGGTGAATGAAATTACCCGCTGCCCCCGAATCGATGTGAGCCTCTGCCGTGAACCGGACCCTCTCAGTCGTAACTTGGACAGTCTGTGTAACCGGGACTGAGGGGATTCCAGTACAAAGGGTGGCGGTTCCCAGCATCCCTTGGACTCGGGGTCTTCCTGGTCTCTCAGGGCATGAGCGGAGCAGATGTGAACCGCTTCCACAATAGAAACACAGGCCCTGGGCGAGTCGCTCTGCACGGCGTTGCTCAGCTTGGCTCAGTCGGTCAATTTGCATTGGTTCAGGAGTAGAATGGCAGAACGGCAGTGGCGGGGGAACGGTAGACCTCTGCGGAACGGAGATGTGACGGATTGGTCGCTTCTCTCGGGATACTTCCTTGGTTCGCTCTTGGAAACGGAGGTCAATCCGGGTGGCTAGGGATATCAGAGCGTCCAAAGTACGGGGAACGTCACGACTGGCTAATTCGTCCTTAATGCGGCCCAACAGGCCCTCCCAAAAGGCTGCCGTCAATGCCTCGTTGTTCCAGCCTAGCTCAGAGGCAAGCGTGCAGAACTGGATGACGTACTGGCCCACCGTCAGGGTTCTTTGGCGTAGCTGGAGGAGTGAGGAGGTAACCGCGGTAGTGCGTCCCGGTTCATCAAAGGTACTTCGAAAAGCCTGAAGGAATTCCCGGATGTCGGTCGTCACCAGATCCTCATTCTCCCACAACGGATTTATCCAGGCCAATGCCTCGCCTTCCAGGTGGGACATCACAAAGGCTATCTTGGCTTGGTCGGAAGCGAAGAGGTGAGGGAGTAATTTGAAGTGCAGCGAGCACTGGTTCAAAAACCCCCGGCAGTTCTTGGGGTCCCCGGCATACCGAGGTGGAGCAGCGAGGCGAAGTTGCGAGGCCGCGGAGACAACGGGTTCGGATCCAGACACCGTTTGCTGTGTGGATTGAGACGAGCTGGCGGTCTGTAACGTGTACAACCGGTGGTCCACAGACGTCAGGAACTTCAGTATGCGGTGTAAGGTTTCACGCTTTTGCACCAGTTCCTGGCGTAGTTCAGCCAGCTCAGACATTTGTGCTCCAGCGGGATCCATGGCATGATCAATATGTCAGGACCGGGAGGACTGGTAGACCCAGGAGGTGGATCCGCTGGACCGAGCACCCTACCGGGGGGCAGGGTACACGGCAGCCGGAGCACTGGCGTGGCCGGGACGGGAGCCGCGTCCCACAGGGGACGGGAAGAACAAAGTCACTGGGGTCACGGAGTTCCTAAGACTGTACAGTATACTGGTACAGATGCCAGGTAGGAAAGACAACCAGTAGTCCAGGTAACGGGACACGGCACAAGGGGACCTGAGCACCTAGCTCATAAGACTATGCTACAAGACACGTTGATCAGGCCCCGCACACATGGAAGGCCAGTCTTATATACCCAGCACAGCCTCATGTCATTTCCTGCTGCAGGTGTGCTGGGCCTATAAGACCAGGAGAGTGGGCGCGGCCCGGTCCTATACAGAATCATGTGGCTAAGACTCAGAGTCAGACTTCTGAGACCAGGAACAGGACTCAGGGGAGCATGAGCGGGAGCGGCAGGCGTGACCGGCGGACACGTGAACTGGATCAGTGGGCAAGGATCGGTGGTGCCCTGGCGAGGCTGGATCAGTGGGTACGGAGCGGTGGTGCGATGCAGGTACGACTGGATCAGTGGGTACGGAGCGGAGGTGCGATGCAGGAACCGGCTCAATGGGTAAGGAGGGCTGCCGGGACACCGGGAGCGTGACAATATGCAAATTAAACGCAGCGTTTAGAACTGCAAAGTGCGGTCTAGAAATCCCCATTTTCCATAGACTTTGCTCTGAAATCAAAACACATGCCTTTTGGCATGAAAAATGTGCTTCTCAAAACGGACCTAAAAAGCACCTAAAAAGCAGGTGGAAACGCAAAGTGTGCTCTTAGCCTTATAGAAATCTCCTTCCCGCAGTGCTTCTTTTTTACTCAGTGTAAACTGATCTGCAGTGCGTTTCAAATCCGCAGCATGTCAATCTCTCTTGCAGATACACGGTGTTATGTGCAGATTTTACCCATAGACTTGTATAAAATATAGGATCCCTGAAGGCAAAAAACGCACATGAGTTTTTAATACATTTCTGTGTCAAAAATACATGTAGCCCGCACCTAAGAATATCAATAAACTTTTGTCAAAGCCAAATACCAGGAAGTATCAAAAACAAAGCAGTTTTATTTAAAGCATGACAAACCAAGAAGATAAAAAATCCACCGTATCAAAAATACGTTAAAAAAGCACACACAAAAAACACAATACAAAAACACAAATAACCTAATTTAAATAATAGGTTTAGAAATTCTGCAACATCAAAAACTCACCAAAAGCTCAACGTGGGAACAAAGACTACAGGCTCTTTTCTACTTGCAATTTGCATGTGCAAGTGCAATCCGATAAAAAAAAAAAATCGGATTGCACTCACACCAGTGTTAATCAATGAGGCAGTTTCCTCTTTCCTGTTATTTTTCGACACGAATTGTGCTCTCGGTGCAATCACAGCATGCTGCGTTTTGCAGTGAGTCTCGGCTCACACGTGTGTAAAATCGCACTGCACTCCATCTGCGCACGTGCGGACTCTGGGCATCCTTATTTGAAGTTCTCACACAGACATCATCAGAATGGCTCCTACCTTGCCGGCCACCTCACACAGCAGCTGTGCCAGTCGCCTCACACAGCAGCTGTGTCAGTCGCCTCACACAGCAGCTGTGCTGGCCACCACACACAGTAGCTGTGCCGCTTGCCGCATATAGCAGCTGCGCCACCTGCCGCACACAGCAGCTCCACCGGGAACCACAAACAGCAGCCACCGGCCACCGTACAGAGCCCCTGCCTCCTGTGACCGTTTTCCATCAACCAAATCTGTGCTTTGGGCTGATGAGTCCAAATTTGAGATCTTTGGATCCAACCACTTTGTCTTTGTGCAACGCAGAAAAGGTGAACGGGTAAACTGTACATGCCTGGTTCCCACCGTGAAGCATGGAGGAGGAGGTGTGATGGTGACCAAAAGGTTGGACACACCTTCTCATTCAAAGAGTTTTCTTTATTTTCATGACTCTGAAAATTGTAGATTCACATTGAAGGCATCAAAACTATGAATTAACACATGTGGAATGAAATACTTAACAAAAAAGTGTGAAACAACTGAAAATATGTTTTATATTCTAGGTTCTTCACAGTAGCCACCATTTGTTTTGATTACTGCTTTGCACACTCTTGGCATTCTCTTGATGAACTTCAAGAAGTAGTCACCGAAAATGGTCTTCCAACAGTCTTGAACGAGTTCCCAGAGATGCTTAGCACTTGTTGGCCCTTTTGCCTTCACTCTGCGGTCCAGCTCACCCCAAACCATCTCGATTGGGTTCAGGTCTGGTGACAGTGGAGATCAGGTCATCTGGCATAGCACCCATCACTCTCCTTTTTAGTCAAATAGCCCTTACACAACCTGGAGGTTTCTTTGAGGTCATTGTCCTGTTGAAAAATAAATGATGGTCCAACTAAATGGAAAAACCGGTTGGAATAGCATGTCGCTGCAAGATGCTGTGGTAGCCATGCTGGCTCAGTATGCCTTTAATTTTGAATAAATCCCCAACAGTGTCACCAGCAAAGCACCCCCACACCATCACACCTCCTCCATGCTTCACGCTGGGAACCAGGCATGAGGAGTCCATCCGTTCACCTTTTGCATCGCACAAAGTTGGATCCAAAGATCTCAAATTTGGACTCATCAGACAAAAGCACAGATTTCCACTAGTCTAATGTCCATTCCTTGTGTTCTTTAGCCCAAACAGGTCTCTTCTGCTTGTTGCCTGTCCTTAGCAGTGGTTTCCTAGCAGCTATTTTATCATGAAGGCCTGCTGCACAAAGTCTCCTCTTAGCAGTTGTTTCCCAATTTTTTGGACTGACTGAACTTCATTTCTTAAAGTAATGATGGGCACTCATTTTCCTTTACTTAGCTACTTTTTTCTTGCCATAATACAAATTCTAACAGTCTATTCAGTAGGACTATCAGCTGTGTAAGGCCCGTTTCACACATCAGTGAAAAACACAGACGTTTTTCACTGGCATGTAAAACACGCACATGTCCCTGCATGTGCCGTGAATCACGGCACACGTGGGTTGTCTAAGTGCAATCCGGGCTCCGTTCTCCGTGGCCCGTGATTGCACTTAGTAATCAACTCACCTGTGCGCGCTCCCGCTGTCCATGGTGCTGATCGCTCCCGCGGTGCCGGCGCTGACCCCCGCAGCAGCTGCTTCCGGGACGGCTGTGTCGCGCATCATGAATATGCGCGACAATAATGAGCCGGCTTAGAAGCAGCAGGGAGAACGGGCTGCAGAGGACATCGCTGGACGCCGGGTGAGTTAAAATGTTTTTTATTTTAAAAGCACGTTTTTTTCTGGCACGTGTTTCACGGACCACACCACTGCGTGGTCCGTGGGACATCAGTGATGCCAGAAAAAAATGGACATGTTCCGTGCGGCAAACACGCACACGCGGGTACGCCGCACGGAGGCCCGTGCAGTGAAAAATCACTGACGTGTGAGCAGACCCATTGATTATAATGGGTCTGCGTATGTCAGTGATTCTGGTACGTTTAAAAAAAAGCACAAACGTACCAGAATCACTGACGTGTGAAAGGGGCCTTACCACCAGACTTCTGCACAACACAACTGATGGTCCCATTTATAAGGCAAGAAATCCCACTTATTAAACCTGACAGGGCACACCTGTGAAGTGAAAACCATTTCCGGTGACTACCTCTTGAAGCTCATCAAGAGAATGCCAAGAGTGTGCAAAGCAGTAATCAAAGCAAAAGGTGGCTACTTTGAAGAACCTAGAATATAAGACATATTTTCAGTTGTTTCACACTTTTTTGTTAAGTATTTCACTCCACATGTGTTAATTCATAGTTTTGATGCCTTCAATGTGAATGTACAATTTTCAGAGTCATGAAAATAAAAAAAACTCTTTGAATGAGGTGTGTCAAAACCTTTGGTCTGTACTGTATATATATATATATATATATATATAGATATATGTTATAAGAAGGCAACCGGTGATGTTATTAATGGGCGGTATGTATCACCAAAGTGGTGTAAGCCTGAAGCTTCGTTGTGGTACTTGTATTGCCGCAGCTTTGTATTATGATGTTCACTGGGTCAGGCCACCTACATACCCTGCCCATGGGTGTGCCAGAGAAGAGCCAATATAGCAAAATACCAAACAAATCCACAGTACTCGCAATAGTAAATAGCTGGATCAAGGAGGAGCCTAGTAAAGTAAAAAAAAGCCTAAAACATAACTTTTATTTTACATATATAATAAAAGGTGAACACTGTTCACTGAAAGGGGAGAATTAAAAACACGTGAAATCAGCAATACTGATGAATATGCTGAAAAATAGGGCACAACAAACAACCCAATCAGGTCACTACCATAAATCTGGCTAAAATGGAGGTGGTACACTCTAGAACCGTAACAGGTCAACCACCAAAAATATAGCCAGGGTGAAATATCAAAACACCCAAAATACTCAGAACAGAAACCCCCTGAATACCTTAAAGGGGGGGAAGTATTATGGTGCCTGGAAGTGAAAAAACAATGACAAGTGGACCTGGGCTCCACAAAATTAAATCGCCAAACAAAGGGAACGGTCTTACCAGATCCAGAAGCAATCATAGGGCAGCATATAAGAGGTTAAGGCTCAAAGGGAGGCTGTCAGCCAGCGCATTAGATCCCACAGATCAGTCAAGAAGGAACCTCTATCAGGCAATGAAACACATACTCCCAACCCGTTTCATGGTATGCAATCATCAGGGGAGTCCAAATAGTGCTTAAAGGAAACTGCCAGTATGCATAACGTGTGGCAGTAAAATCCACTAATGCCCAAAACACTGTAAAAATAAGGAGTACAAAGTGTAAGAGTAAATAAACTTGGCAAAAGATATACAGTTAGGTCCAGAAATATTTGGACAGTGACACAAGTTTTGTTATTTTAGCTGATTACAAAAACATGTTCAGAAATACAATTATATATATAATATGGGCTGAAAGTGCACACTCCCAGCTGCAATATGAGAGTTTTCACATCCAAATCGAAGAAAGGGTTTAGGAATCATAGCTCTGTAATGCATAGCCTCCTCTTATTCAAGGGACCAAAAGTAATTGGACAAGGGACTCTAAGGGCTGCAATTAACTCTGAAGGCGTCTCCCTCGTTAACCTGTAATCAATGAAGTAGTTAAAAGGTCTGGGGTTGATTACAGGTGTGTGGTTTTGCATTTGGAAGCTGTTGCTGTGACCAGACAACATGCGGTCTAAGGAACTCTCAATTGAGGTGAAGCAGAACATCCTGAGGCTGAAAAAAAAGAAAAAATCCATCAGAGAGATTGCAGACATGCTTGGAGTAGCAAAATCAACAGTCAGGTACATTCTGAGAAAAAGGAATTGACTGGTGAGCTTGGGAACTCAAAAAGGCCTGGGCATCCACGGATGACAACAGTGGTGGATGATCGCCGCATACTTTCTTTGGTGAAGAAGAACCCGTTCACAACATCAACTGAAGTCCAGAACACTCTCAGTGAAGTAGGTGTATCTGTCTCTAAGTCAACAGTAAAGAGAAGACTCCATGAAAGTAAATACAAAGGGTTCACATCTAGATGCAAACCATTCATCAATTCCAAAAATAGACAGGCCAGAGTTAAATTTGCTGAAAAACACCTCATGAAGACAGCTCAGTTCTGGAAAAGTATTCTATGGACAGATGAGACAAAGATCAACCTGTACCAGAATGATGGGAAGAAAAAAGTTTGGAGAAGAAAGGGAACGGCACATGATCCAAGGCACACCACATCCTCTGTAAAACATGGTGGAGGCAACGTGATGGCATGGGCATGCATGGCTTTCAATGGCACTGGGTCACTTGTGTTTATTGATGACATAACAGCAGACAAGAGTAGCCGGATGAATTCTGAAGTGTACCGGGATATACTTTCAGCCCAGATTCAGCCAAATGCCGCAAAGTTGATCGGACGGCGCTTCATAGTACAGATGGACAATGACCCCAAGCATACAGCCAAAGCTACCCAGGAGTTCATGAGTGCAAAAAAGTGGAACCTTCTGCAATGGCCAAGTCAATCACCAGATCTTAACCCAATTGAGCATGCATTTCACTTGCTCAAATCCAGACTTAAGACAGAAAGACCCACAAACAAGCAAGACCTGAAGGCTGCGGCTGTAAAGGCCTGGAAAAGCATTAAAAAGGAGGAAACCCAGCGTTTGGTGATGTCCATGGGTTCCAGACTTAAGGCAGTGATTGCCTCCAAAGGATTCGCAACAAAATATTGAAAATAAAAATATTTTGTTTGGGTTTGGTTTATTTGTCCAATTACTTTTGACCTCCTAAAATGTGGAGTGTTTGTAAAGAAATGTGTACAATTCCTACAATTTCTATCAGATATTTTTGTTCAAACCTTCAAATTAAACGTTACAATCTGCACTTGAATTCTGTTGTCGAGATTTCATTTCAAATCCAATGTGGTGGCATGCAGAGCCCAACTCGCGAAAATTGTGTCACTGTCCAAATATTTCTGGACCTAACTGTATTACTGTGCCCCAAGGGTTAGAATACTCACCGCATACATCTGTATGCCAGGACCAAGTTTCAAGATTGCCGCGCTCTGCGTCCGGGAGCAGACTCCATTTATAGCCCGGCGCATGCGCGGACGCTTAATCCTCAACAATGACGCGCACTCCCATAAAGCACACAAACCGGAAGTGTCGTGTCATCGGTTACTGCGTCACAGAGGAGCGACGGCGGCCTTACCTGATGATGTCACATCCTAGTAAGTGGAACGCACGCTGCTGGTGCGTAACCATGGCAGCATAGACGCTTACTGGTGTTAGCGCTACGTACTAGAAACATGTTAGATCACGCGGGCACAGGACCTCCACGTGATAGGTATATATTAACACTATAATGGATCAGGCTCAGTCACAATAGAATATAGGACACGGACTAGGAAATCCAATGGGATATTCAATGAGAAAGTAAGGGGTGGGGGGGTGTGAGAAGGAACAAGGGGAGGGGGGGAGGCTACATGTCAGACTAGGGAATATATTAGGGTTATGAATTTCCTTATAGGGGCTGAAGAAGCGGGCAACAGGTCAGCCAGAACCACCCATAATGCCAATGTACAGGGTATGTAAATTGAATAAACAGAAGGATCAAAATCCATTAACCCCTAGATTTCAGAACATCACATCTAGAAGGTTACGAGTCATGGCGGGGGGGGCTACAAAAGGATGGTCGACAGAAAGCCTATGGACTGGAGGGGGAGGACAGGCCAGTCAGATATAAGAAAATGGGATAGGAACTAAAGTGCATGCTAAGGAATATTCCTGTGCTAGTTCTAACCCTACCTAACATGTGGAGGTCGGCACCCTAATATTCCCCACGCCCATGGCGCCCCCACTCGGACGTCAGCTGTCCCTCCTACTATGCCCTAACTCTGTGGTGCATCTAGAAAAGGTGTGAAAGAAAAAGACTCATTCAGGCCTACCGGCACCATGGTGTTCAGGCTATATATCCAAAAAGACTATTTTTGGAGAATTTTTTTATCCCAGTTACCCCCTCGTAAAGGGGGGCAGATAGAGTCAATCCCCATAACTTTAAAGCTCCCCAGATCACCATTATGGAAAGCATTAATATGCCTTGCAATGGGAGTGTCGTTTTTCTTAACAATATCGTTTTTATGCTCTCCTACTCTTCACCTCAGCTCCCTGATAGTCTTCCCTACGTACAATTTGCCACATACGCAGCTGATCTTGTACACAACTCCCTTTGATTTACAGGTAATCAGAGACCTTATGGACATTTTTTTGCTGTTATTAGAGTTAGTAAACTCCTTTCCCTCCTCAACAAATCTGCAGTTTACACAGTCATGACACTTAAAACAGCCTTTGGGCTCACTCGCTGCCATGACTGGCCGGTCCTCTTTGAAGTGACTATGCCCAAGCCTATCGCCCAAGGATCTTGCCTTTCTAAAGGTAATGGACGGATGATTCAATAGACATTTGTTGATAGTAGGGTCCATGTGTAGAATTGGCCAGTATTTAGAAAGTGTTCTCCTGACGTCTACTGCGCCATTATTGAAAGTTGTGATAAATCTCAAGTATCAGATGAACCGTCACATCTGAGATTGGGATTCAGCAAATTAGTATGATCTAGCTTACATACCGAATTGTACGCTTTTTGGATTACCCCCTCAGGATAACCCCTCTCTCTCTCAAGCGTCCCATCAAGTCAGCCGACTGTGTTTTAAAGCTCATCTCATCAGAGCAATTCCGTTTTATTCTTAATAACTGTCCCTTAGGGATTCTTCTCTTTAGGGGACCAGGATGCGTGCTTTCCCATTTTAGTAGGGAATTGGAGGATGTAGCTTTCCTAAAAGTGGTTGATTTGAGGCGACCTTCAGGACCCCTTTCCACCAAGACATCCAAAAAATCCAGACTATCTTTATCCGTTTCACATGTAAAGTGTAGGCCTATATTGTTGTCATTTAGTTTGGCCATGGACAGATGAAAATCAGCCTCCTGTCCCTTCCAGATTACAAAGACGTCGTCTATGTACCTGATCCATAAGACAACGTCATCTGTATCCAAGAGACTACCAATAACCACCGTTTCCTCCCACCAGCCCAGGAGGAGATTTGCATACGATGGGGCACAGCAACTCCTCATCGCGGTCCCCCAGAGCTGGTAAAAGAATCTCCCGCCAAAAGTGAAGACATTTCTGGTGAGGCATTATGCTGGAAAAATTGACTCCCCCTAGAGCTAAGAAAATATTTTACAGCTCCCATTCCAGCATCATGTGCGATAGATGAGTACAATGCCTCAGCATCAATGCTGCATAGCATAATCCCCTCCTCTAGTAAAATGTCATCAATTCTGCGCAGAAAATCGGTGGTATCCCTCAGATATGAGTTGAGGGATAGCACAAAGGGTCTTATGATTTTATCCACATAGACAATCTTTCAGTCAAACTGCCTATACCCGATACAATAGGGCGGCCATTTAAGGGGCTAAGGCCCTTATGTATCTTTGGTAAGATGTAGAAAGTCGCCACTATGGGAAAGTACGCAGGAGATAGTCAAATTCATTTTTATCAATGATGTTCATGTCTAGAGCCTCCCTAAGCAGACTCATTAATTCCTCTTTGAATGCTGGAATAGGATTAGAATCCAATTTGGCATAACAAGATTCATCATTAAGGATGTAAAGACAGATCCTTTTATAGTCATTGGAGTCCAGTATCACCACGTTTCCCCCTTTGTCAGAGGGTTTTAAGGTGATACTGGAGTCCTTCTCCAAATTCTGAAGACTAAGCATTTCTGTCCTTGTCAAATTGTATTGACCCTTGTTTCCCTTAGTACCGGTCCTGATATCTTCAGTGACCAGATTGACGAAGACATCAATAACATCAATCTCCGTCATGACTGGGGGCATTTTCACACTTCTATTCTTTAGGTTGGTGAAAGGGCCCTCACCAATGTCATTTGGATTGACATCTCCCAGATGAAATAGCAGTCTGTCATCCTGTAAAATATCCTCTGGGATCCCTAGGTCAGCAGAGGTTTTTTCAGTTTGCTTGCCAAAAAAATGTTACCACTTAAGACGTCTCGCAAACAGATGCAAGTCCTTTATTGCTCCGAACTCATCAAAGTCTGTGGTAGGCACAAAGGACAAACCTTTGTTCAAAACAGACAGGTCAATATCATTAAGGGGTCTAGAAGACAAGTTTATCACCTGAGGTGCTCCACCCATTATTGGGGGTTTAGTTGACACTTGCTTCTCAGGTGATATTGGTTGTCTAAAAAAACCTGTCTGCCAAAATTATGAGTAGCTCCTCTGAAGTTAGATCTACCTCTCCCTTTTTGTCTTTTATATTGTTGCTGAGGTCTAAAAGAGTTTGTCCTGATGTCCGTGTCTGAAAGCGCCGCGTCAGTCGAGGAGATGTCAGTTTCACTTTGTCTTACACTGCGATTATTTGGGAGAAAGTAGGCTCTATTATATATATTATATATATATATATATAAGTCCCTAATGTAGAATTTATGCTTTCTTTCTTTCAACTTGTACTGGAATTTTTCAATGACACCCTGTAGGACTAATTCTTTATTGGCAAAGTCCCCCTCACTAGAAAATTTGTGTGTGATGTCAATGTGTTCTTTTAGGGAATCCTCCAATAAAGACAGGGTTTTTTCTCCTCTTCCAGTAATATTCTCAACAACTTAGGGATGATTTTGTCCTTGAGGTAGCTCTCTAAGGATTGAACTTCCTACCAGGACACTATGCGCTCTTTATATACCCTAGTCAAGTCCTTAAAGGCTCCACTCAAAGTGGGTGTATATCTTTTTAATACCAGATTTTTTTCAGAAAACACATCCCTCTGTGACCCATTGTCTCGTGTCAAGTTCAGATGATAAGAAACCTGCCATTAAAGTGCTGTTAGTTAATTAGCCAATATAGCAAAATACCAAACAAATCCACAGTATATACAGTTAGGTCCAGAAATATTTGGACAGTGACACAAGTTTTGTTATTTTAGCTGTTTACAAAAACATGTTCAGAAATACAATTATATATATAATATGGGCTGAAAGTGCACACTCCCAGCTGCAATATGAGAGTTTTCACATCCAAATCGGAGAAATGGTTTAGGAATCATAGCTCTGTAATGCATAGCCTCCTCTTTTTCAAGGGACCAAAAGTAATTGGACAAGGGACTCTAAGGGCTGCAATTAACTCTGAAGGCGTCTCCCTTGTTAACCTGTAATCAATGAAGTAGTTAAAAGGTCTGGGGTTGATTACAGGTGTGTGGTTTTGCATTTGGAAGCTGTTGCTGTGACCAGACAACATGCGGTCTAAGGAACTCTCAATTGAGGTGAAGCAGAACATCCTGAGGCTGAAAAAAAAGAAAACATCCATCAGAGAGATAGCACACATGCTTGGAGTAGCAAAATCAACAGTTGGGTACATTCTGAGAAAAAAGGAATTGACTGGTGAGCTTGGGAACTCAAAAAGGCCTGGGCGTCCACGGATGACAACAGTGGTGGATGATCGCCGCATACTTTCTTTGGTGAAGAAGAACCCGTTCACAACATCAACTGAAGTCCAGAACACTCTCAGTGAAGTAGGTGTATCTGTCTCTAAGTCAACAGTAAAGAGAAGACTCCATGAAAGTAAATACAAAGGGTTCACATCTAGATGCAAACCATTCATCAATTCCAACAATAGACAGGCCAGAGTTAAATTTGCTGAAAAACACCTCATGAAGCCAGCTCAGTTCTGGAAAAGTATTCTATGGACAGATGAGACAAAGATCAACCTGTACCAGAATGATGGGAAGAAAAAAGTTTGGAGAAGAAAGGGAACGGCACATGATCCAAGGCACACCACATCCTTTGTAAAACATGGTGGAGGCAACGTGATGGCATGAACATGCATGGCTTTCAATGGCACTGGGTCACTTGTGTTTATTGATGACATAACAGCAGACAAGAGTAGCCGGATGAATTCTGAAGTGTAACGGGATATACTTTCAGCCCAGATTCAGCCAAATACCGCAAAGTTGATCGGACGGCGCTTCATAGAACAGATGGACAATGACCCCAAGCATACAGGCAAAGCTACCCAGGAGTTCATGAGTGCAAAAAAGTGGAACATTCTGCAATGGCCAAGTCAATCACCAGATCTTAACCCAATTGAGCATGCATTTCACTTGCTCAAATCCAGACTTAAGACGGAAAGACCCAAAAACAAGCAAGACCTGAAGGCTGCGGCTGTAAAGGCCTGGCAAAGCATTAAGAAGGAGGAAACCCAGCGTTTGGTGATGTCCATGGGTTCCAGACTTAAGGCAGTGATTGCCTCCAAAGGATTCGCAACAAAATATTGAAAATAAAAATATTTTGTTTGGGTTTGGTTTATTTGTCCAATTACTTTTGACCTCCTAAAATGTGGAGTGTTTGTAAAGAAATGTGTACAATTCCTACAATTTCTATCAGATATTTTTGTTCAAACCTTCAAATTAAACGTTACAATCTGCACTTGAATTCTGTTGTAGAGATTTCATTTCAAATCCAATGTGGTGGCATGCAGAGCCCAACTCGCGAAAATTGTGTCACTGTCCAAATATTTCTGGACCTAACTGTACATACATACACACTGTGCATTGTAAGAAGGCAACCGGTGATGTTATTAATGGGCGTTATGTACCACCAAAGTGGTGTAAGCCTGAAGCTTCATTGTGGTACTTGTATTGCCACAGCTTTGTATTATGATGTTCACTGGGTCAGGCCACCTACATACCCTGCCCATGGGTGTGCCAGAGGAGAGGCCACATGCCATGTAATGGAGTCAGTGTTTGGCACATGGCAGAATTTGTGTAGAGCAGCCTAGGTGAGAGTTAGAGTTGAGCGCGGTTCGTGGTTCGAGGTTCTCCAGTTCTAAGCTCGAGTGATTTTTGGGGCTGTTCGAGATCGAACTAGAACTCGAGCTTTTTGCAAAAGCTCGATAGTTCTAGATACGTTCGAGAACGGTTCTAGCAGCAAAAAGCAGGGCTTTTTACAGCTACAGTGTGCAGGAGCCATCGCTGGCAGCCTGCCACAAGCTGGTAACCAAGATAAACATCGGGTATCCAAGCAAAGCGCTTTGGTTAGTAACCCGATGTTTATCTTAGTTACGTGCAGGAAGCCCACACTTCCCGCTCAGCTCACTCCACCCCCTCCTGCCCGCGGCATGTATACATACATATACACACACACACACACACTCTCACACACGCACCCCCCCCCCCGCTCGGCTTACCTGCGGTGATGAAGTCCCGCCATCCCGACCTCAGCGCTGTCACTGTCTGTCCTCCATGGCCGCCGCTTGTCACATCACCTCTCGCCGAGACGTCACGGACCTCTCGCGATACTTGATGTGAAGGCGCCGGTCATTGACCTCAGTGACAGGGGCTGTCGACAGTGCTGGAGATCAGCGCAGGTAATGTACCTCGCTGACAGCAGCACTTGTCATCCCCTGCAGTGACCTGGGCTGACCCATTGATGTTAGCTCACGTCACTGCACTGCTCTCCCAGCCAATGGGGAACATCCTGCTCTTCATTGACTGGGACAGTGTGGATCGTCATGGCAACCCCTTGGATTACAGCAGACCTGGATTTGTTTTTCATTCTAATAAATTGGTTAAAGAGGGAATGTTTTGGGGAGTGTTTTTTCAAATAAAAATGTGTTTGTCGTCTATTTTTTTTTATTACTGACTGGGTTGGTGATGTCGGGTATCTGATAGACGCCTGACCTCACCAACCCCAGGGCTTGATGCCAGGTGACATTACACATCTGGTATTAACCCCATATATTACCCCGTTTGCCACCGCACCAGGGCGCGGGATGAGCTGGGGCGAAGCACCAGGATTGGCGCATCTAATGGATGCGCCACTTCTGGGGCGGCTGCAGCCTGCTATTTTTAGGCTTGGGAGAGAAAACCACTTTTTCTCCACTTTTTCTCCACTTTTTCCTCCACTTTTTCTCCACTTTTTCTCCACTTTTTCCTCCACTTTTTCTCCACTTTTTCTCCACTTTTTCTCCACTTATTCTCCATTTTTTCTCCACTTTTTCTCCATTTATTCTCCATTTATTCTCCATTTATTCTCCACTTTTTCTCCACTTTTTCCTCCACTTTTTCCTCCACTTTTTCTCCACTTATTCTCCACTTTTTCTCCATTTTCTCCACTTTTTCTCCACTTTTTCTCCACTTTTTCTCCACTTATTCTCCACTTATTCTCCACTTTTTCTCCACTTTTTCTCCACTTTTTCTCCACTTTTTCTCCATTTTTTTCTCCACTTTTTCTCCACTTATTCTCCACTTATTCTCCACTTATTCTCCACGTTTTCTCCACTTTTTCTCCACTTTTTCTCCATGTTTTTCTCCACTTATTCTCCACTTTTTCTCCACTTTTTCTCCATTTTTTTCTCCACTTTTTCTCCGTTCTTTTTCTATGGTCGGTCTACCCATTAGCTCTGCCATGCATACTGTAGTTCTACACCTACTGCACATGTTACTTTATGATTGACATCTCTTTCGTACCAGAGCTGTCTAAGTCTACTCTGACCCCATATTTGTCATTACTATATTGTCCTTGTACTGTATTATGACATTTGTATCATGTGTTTCATTTCTTGCTGTGTTGCAGTTTTTTTGCTGCATCCCAATTGTACCTCTACATTGTTCGAGTTTATGTTATTGTTCTCTCACTCTTATGTGATACTGATTATTGTCATTTTTCATGATTACATGCAGATAAGTCCAATCTGACGAAGGCTCAGGCCGAAACGTCAATTGTAACTTGTTTTGGACAAAAACATATATGCTTATGAAAAAAAAAATGTTCTTAATACGGACCAATAAAGAGTGATTTTGCATTACTATCCATTGGGACTTACTGACTTAGTCTGGGAGATTTAGAGTGCCGAGGTTACTCACTAATTTTATCTATTATTACCTCTGAGCACCTATATACCAGTGAGCAGAGCTTCCTCTACAGTAGTTCTCCTGATTAGGCATGCCCTTACCTCATGAGCAGGGCATTGCAGCTTTGGTAGCAACCATTACGACATGGACTCTGCTGCTGTGGACCCGGGGAGAGTGAGTGCAGATTCATTGCACCCACACTCCTCACATGAAGGGTCCGCACTCCTAGAAAATGGGGGATACGTTCCCTGAGTGTCTCCCCCCCATATTCTAGACGGTCCAGAGTCGTCGTGGGACCCCTTTTTTTTTTTTTTCTTACAATAAATTGGTGAAAGAGGAAATGTTTTGGGGACTGTTTTTTCAAATAAATTTCTTTTGTCGATTTTTTGTTTTTGTTAGTACTGACAGTTTATGATGTTGGGTATCTAATAGACGCCATGACATCACAAACTGCTGGGCTTGATCTCAGGTGACTTTACAGCTAGTATCAACCCGATTTATTACCCCGTTTGCCACTGCACCAGGGCACGGGATGAGCTGGGGTGAAGCGCCAGGATTGGCGCATCTAGTGGATGCGCCACGTCTGGGGTGCCTGCGGCCTGCTAATTTTAGGCTGTGAAGGCCCAATAACTATGGACCTTCCCACCCTGAGAATACCAGACCACAGCTGTCCGCTTTACCTTGGCTGGTGATCCAATTTGGAGGGGACCCTACTTTTTTTGTGTAATTATTAATATTTATAAAATAATTATAAAAAAGAGCCTGAGGGGACCTCCACATTGGATCCCCAACCACGGTAAAGCTGCCAGCTGTGGTTTTCAGGCTACAGCCGTCTGCTTTACCCTAGCTGGCTATCAAAAATGGGGGGACCCAACGTCATTTTTTTTTTTAACTATTTTTTAAATAGAAAAAATTAATGGGCTTCCCTGTATTTTGATTGCCAACCAAGGTAACGGCAGGCAGATGGGGGTGGCAACCCATAGCTGTCTGCTTTATCTGCGCTGAGAATCAAAAATACCGCGGAGCGCTACGTCATTTTTTTAAAGATTTATTTTTACAGCACTGTGATGTCCAGCAATCAAAATACAGGGAAGCCCATTTTATTTTTAGTTATTTATATAAATAATTAAAAAAAATAAATATGGGCTCCCGCTGCATTTTTTGTATTGCTAGCTAAGGGTAATCCAAGCAGCTACTGGCTGCTAACCCCCACTGCTTGGTGTTACCTTCACTGGCAATGGAAAATCCAGGGAAGCATTTTTTATTTTTTTTGCCAAAAAACTACAAAAAAAGGACGTGAGTTTCGCCATATTTTTGTATGCTAGCCAGGTATAGCAGGCAGGTGCTGGAAGAGTTGGATACAGCGCCAGAAGATGGCGCTTCTATGAAAATGCCATTTTCTGAGGCGGCTGCAGACTGCAATTCGCAGCAGTGGGGCCCAGAAAGCTCAGGCCAACCTGTGGTGCGGATTCCAATCCCCAGCTGCCTAGTTGTACCTGGCTGGACACAAAAATGGGGCGAAGCCTACGTCATTTGTTTTCTAATTATTTCATGAAATTCATGAAATAATAAAAAAAGGGCTTCCCTTTATTTTTGGTTCCCAGCCGGGTACAAATAGGCAACTGGGGGTTGGGGGCAGCCGTACCTGCCTGCTGTACCTGGCTAGCATACAAAAATATGGCGAAGCCCACATAATTTTTTCAGGGGGCAAAAAACTTCTGCATACAGTCCTGGATGGAGTATGCTGAGCCTTGTAGTTCTGCAGCTGCTGTCTGTCTGTATGGAGAAGAGCAGACAGCAGCTGCAGAACTACAAGGCTCAGCATACTCCATCCAGAACTGTATGCAGAATTTTTTTGCCCACCAAAAAAATGACGTGGGCTTCGCCATATTTTTGTATGCTAGCCAGGTACAGCTGGCAGCCGCGGGCTGCCTCCAACCCCCAGTTGCCTATTTGTACCCGGCTGGGAACCAAAAATATAGGGAAGCCCGTTTTTTTTTAATTATTTCACTTATTTCATGAAATAATTAAAAAACAAATGACGTGGGCTTCGCCCCATTTTTGTGTCCAGCCGGGTGCAACTAGGCAGCTGGGGATTGGAATCCGCAGCACAGGTTAGCCCGAGGTTTGTGGGCGCCTCTGCTGCGAATTGCAGTCCGCAGCCGTCCCAGAAAATGGCGCTCTCATAGAAGCGCCATCATCTGGCGCTGTATCCAACTCTTCCAACAGCCCTGGAGCCGGGTGGCTTGTTGGGTAATCATGAGTTAATACTGGCTTTGTTTTACTAGCCAGTATTAAGCCAGAGATTCTTAATGTCAGGCACGTTTGACCCGGCCATTAAGAATCTCCAATAAAGGGTTAAAAAAAAGACACCACACAGAGAAAAAATACTTTAATAGAAATAAATACACAGACACATTAGAGACTCCATCTTTATTACCCCCTGTCAGCCCTCCACGATCCTGCTCTTCTGTCTTCTTTCTTTCTAGTGTAGTAGTAGTGACGATTGTAGTGAGGATGAGATTCACCAGCTCATCACTTGGGGCTGGGGAACCTCCATCCTCACTACAATCATCACTACAATCGGGAAGCAGCGTGCAGCCTTCACTCCGTGAGTGATCACTGCTGGCTGCTAGCGGTAACGCTGACAGACGCGTTACCATAGCAACGGTGCTCTCGGAGCCGCGGTTAGCGGTGACGTCACCGCTAACTGCGTTGCTATGGCAACGGTGATCTCCGTTAATGACCGGCTGTGTCAGCCGGTCCCTAACGGAACGGGGAGTCGACCGTGTGCTAGAGCATGTCGCCGGTACACGGCGATACACATATGTGCACCGTGTACCGGAGAGATGCACTCGCAGGTCCTACATGACGTGTCATAGTCATGTGACCAGTCTGTAGCCAATGAGATAATAGCCACGTGACTGGTCACATGGCTATTTTGACGTCACGATAGGTCCTGCATCTCTGCTGGCAGTGCAGGTCACCGGGAGGATTCAGCGATCATCGGATGGAATAGCGGCAGGAGACAGAGTGCAGAAGGGATCGCGAGGACCGGTAAGTGTTATGGCAATGTTTATTAACTGTTTGTGTACATTTATAATGCATTTTTATGTGTTTGTGATTGCCTCCCATTATAGCCTATACGTTCGAGTTCGGTTCGTCGAACCGAACTCGAACGGGACCCCCGTTCGGCGAACCGGCCTCGAGCCGAACCGGGACCAGTTCGCTCATCTCTAGTGAGAGTTGCTCTAGACTGCCAGAGACTGGTAGTCTGAGTAGCCTCTGAGAGAAAGAGCGAGTATACCTGCAGGAGCCAGGGTAATGTGTGTGAATCAAAAGTCCAGGTGTCTAAGAAGCAGCTTCTGAGGGTGGACAAGAGAGTGTTGGACATAGTAAAGAGGGACAGAAACCTCTTGGAGTAACAGACTGGTATCCGTGGATGAAACCTGACAGGGGTCAGTGAAACCTGTGTGGGAGAGCCACACTTAAAACGGTCAGTAAACCATGTGTTGTGTGCCACCTCCGTGCCAGCAGCCGGCGCTGCTCAGATCCGAGCCTTCAGGGGTAGTGGCTCGAGGGTGTCCAGACCCGGGGGTCTCGCAGACACGCCGAATAAATGGGGGGACGTAGATCTACGGGCTGGCCCGTAGTAAGTTCGTGAGGTGGTGAGGTTGGACACCACCGCTGCTCTTACGTGGTACCCGGGGGAGATGTTGCGCAGCAAGTTGTTAACCCCTCCGTGGGCAGGGATGGTGGCCCCAGGACCCGGTGGCTCAGTGCAGGGGATGGCGACCGCAGGGGTGCTGGTGTACTCACTGTTAGTAAAACACACAAGTCTCTTGTAAACCAAGATGATGGTGGCCGGTGCCGCAGTCGGTGGCGTTCTGGTCCCCCACCCGGCTGGTGGTCTCTATCCTTTTCCTGCACTGCTTTGTATAAGGTGGACTTTCCTAGTGTGAAACTCAGGAGTCCTCTCCCGGCTGGATGTGGCCTAAGGAGCCGTGCCCGCAGACGCTGGCCCGTTGGATCTATGGGCCCTGGCGGTGACCTCTTATCCCTAATCGGTGGGCTGTTGTCTTCTATGACGGACTTTGGGTTTGACAGGACCTCTAGTCCTGGCCTCAATCGGTTAATTAACCAGCTCCAGTTGGTTATGGTCCTGGCTTCAGGGTCCGAGTACCCCCCTTTGTGCTACGGTTTCCAGGTCGGTTCCAGGTGTCAGTACCGGCGGGCTACAACCCTGCCCCAGTCCACCTCGGTTCTGCCGAGCAGTCTTCCCATCTCCTGCTGATGGAGACCACCGTCTGCCTCCTAGCCAGTGGCACCAGGGTTCCTACCCTGGTACTGTTCAACTTGAACTCTCCTACTGGGGCTACACTTAGCTCCAGCCCACACTCCTCTCCAACTTGAACTCTAAAGCTTATCTGCCTGTTTTTCCCGCCCCGGGCTGTCTGGACCCCTGGGTGGGCGTGTTTCAACCACCTAGTCACGCCCACTGGTGTGTCTAGCTTTCCCTAAGGGGGGGGTGACTAGGTTTTCTGGTTGGCTTTGTGTTTCCTAATGAAGGAAGGTGTTGTGCAGGGGCCTAACTGTGACTACCTGGTTTTGCCAGGGCGTCACAGTTGTTTCTTTTTGGTTGCCAAAGGAAGGCTCATTGGTGTTGCCAGTGTCCAATCTATGCTTTGATTGCATAAATAATCTGCTGGATTTATAAAGAGACTGTGTTCCCTATGCTACCTTTTATCCCCACCAGTGAGTAAAACCCCCCTATGTTGCATTGTGCAACATCACAATGTGTGTGTGTGTGTGTGTGTGTGTGTGTGTGTGCAGCCAGTCTTAATTTTGTTTTTCTTAAGCCATTCAGAGGTGGCCTTGCTGGTGTGCTTTGGATCATTGTCCTGTTGCATAACCCAAGTGTGCTTCAGCTTGAGGTCATGAACAGATGGCCGGACATTCTCCTTCAGGATTTTTGAGTAGACAGCAGAATTCATGGTTCCATTTACCAAAGCAAGTCTTTTAAGTCCTAAAGCAGCAAAACAACCCCAGGCCATCACACTACCACCACCATATTAACTGTTGGTATGATGTTCCTTTTCTGAAATGTGTTATTTCTATGCCTGATGTAATAGGACACACACTTTCCAAAAAGTTCAACTTTTGCCTTGTCACTCCAGGTTTCCTCAGTTGCCAACATTGTGAAAAATAACTCAGTAGAGGCAAAAAATCAATAAATTTGACTACTACATGCATGGACCGCAACATGAATTACTGTGGTAATCACTGCATTAAAATGCAGACTATGATCCCTACCCAACCACCAAATCAACCTCATCTGCTGCTTCCTTCTCCTGTGATCAACACCTCATGAGCCCAGTAGTTGGGTGAGTCCCACTCAAAGTTGTCATTAATGAGGTTTCCTCAAGAATTTAGGACTATCAAAATTCTGTGATCTTTACACAACATTCTTCATTAGCGGACAATAGTGTAGTGCATGTCTTCACTGTTTTAAAAAAAAAAATGGTGGCCTATAGCCTGTGTTTCATGTGCTGTAACCTCCTAGCGTTTTAAAACCCTATGGGGAGGAGGCAATTGATGCTTTGTCACTGGAAGGATTTTTAATGTCCAGACTACAAAATGGGGGTGAAGCTTATGTCTTGTGGGTAGTGCCAGGCTTCTGTGACCAAGAGGCCTAGACTGGTCACTGTAGCATGTCTTTTTTCTAAGTTGTAATGGCGGCCCACAGGCCAGTGTGTTGCATGGACCGTACCTCACTGCTCTTTTAACGCCCTATGGGGGGGGGGCAATTAATGCTGTGTCCCTGGAAGGATTTTTAATGTCCAGACTACAAAATGGGGGTGACACTTATGTCTTGTGGGTAGTGCCAGGATTCTGTGCCCAAGACGCCTATACCGGTCACTGTAGCATGTCTTCCTTTTTCTACTTCTAATGCCAGACCACAGACCTCTTTGTTGCATGCACCTCTCTCAGTACTTTGTTGACTGACTGTGATAAATGGCTGGCTCCACAGAACCTGGAGCTAGGGAAGGCCACGTTCGATTAGGGTGCACACTTAGTGGCGGCACTACCTCTGGGTGACAACAGATATGCACTGTATTGATCAACCTGGTTGTACTGCAACTTCTATGGTAGTATTATGTCCTGGATCTGCTACTGCAGATGGCACGGTTGCTGTGTTCTCACTTTTTCAAATTAAAATGCCGGCCCACAGGCCTGTGTGTTGCATGGGTTGTCTTTCCCTGCTCCTTTAGATATATGAAAACATCAGAAGGAATCCAGTACTACTAACATTCCATGCGCTAGTTGAAAAAAGCAAAGCTGGAAAGCTGACATGGAGACACATATTCGGGGTTGCCGTGATCAAACAGGTAATCTGTTCAGGCTTATAGGGAAAACATAGAGAACTATCGGCACTCACCCGGTATCTTGTAAAAATAGTCTTTTATTACATCAAGTAAAACTGGAGCGGTACAGTGTGGAGGGAGGATGTGGAGAGCTGCGGGACGACTGCTACTGTTTTGCGCAGGTGTTGGCGCTTCTACAGGACCCGTATGCAAGATATTCTTCAAGTTTCTGTGGAACTTCATACTTACTGTGAAGCAGGTAACGACTGTGTATCTGGGATAGTCATCAATGAATTTTAGAAAATATATTTTCTTGCTAGGAGTTTGAATACTCATTGGTCCACACACATCTGTATGTATCAAACCAATGGTTGTGCAGATCTAGTGATGCTTACTCGATTTTAGGAAAGGTTTATCTGGACATTTTCCCTTTAAGATAGCTTGTGCACTTCGTCATTTGACTACACTGGTTAATTTCAATACCATTTTCAAGTTGAGCTAGCTTTCTTACTGCTTCTGGGTCTATGTGACCAGGACGTCTGTGCCATACATGAATACAGTTCTTATGCAGATCTTGTCTAACACTGTACATGCTTTCTTTGCATTTTAGCTGATAAAGTTCATTTTTGATTTTTCCTTCTGCAACAGTGTGACCCTTTTTGAGACGATACAGCTGTTATCAATAAAATTAACTACTAGTGATGAGCGAGCATGCTTGTTACTACTCGGTACTCGCACGAGTATCACTGTACTCGGTCTACTCGGCGGGGACCGAGTAATCTCGCGATACTCGTGCTGTACTCGTGGTCTTCATTTCTGCATGTTGGCGCTCTTTTGAGAGCCAGCCCTCATGCAGGGATTGGCTGGCAGACCACTGCAATGCCACAGCCCTGTTAGTTGTGGAATTGCAGTGATTGGCCGGCCTGCACAGCGTGACGAGCCTTTATACCGGCCGGCGCGCTGTGCTCTGCTCACAGCTATCCAGACAGTCAGTGCAGGGAGAGTGTCGCTGTTTCAGGGAAAGCTTTGCGGCCCTTTATAGCTTTTTCAGTTGCAGGGCTGCAAACAGTGTGACCAAAAGTCCTTCTCAGGACTATTCTAGTTGTATACAGGCAGGCAGGGTATAGCCAGGTTGGAGTACAATAGCAGAGTCCTTCTCAGGACTATTGTTGCTATATACAGGCAGGGTATAGCCAGGTCTGAATACAGGCTAGTGACCAGAAGAGTCCTTGTCAGGTCTATTGTACCAGTATACAGGCAGGCAGGCAGGCAGGGTATATATAGCCATTCCTAGTGGTGACCGTATACCAGCCTTCATCATATCTGGGGCTGATGTACACAGTTTAAAACAGTCCAGATAGTGTCTGACTTGTCTGTAATTGTCGCTCCCCAAAAAAACCTGTTAGGTTCTTAGTGCGTCCGTGCTTGGTTTTTAAAACCGCACGTGTGTGCCTGTCGGTGGCAGCGTACAGGTGCACTTGTGTGCAATTTCCACAAACTTTGATATAACGCACAAGTAGTGAATACACGTCAGCACAGCATTGCAAAATGCGCAAGGGCATTGGCAAGGAACAAGGAAGTGGACGTGATGGTGGTGCAGGCAGAGGCCGAGGTCGTGGGCAAGCTCTAATTTCGCCACAACAAAGGGCCACATCTAGTCGCTCGCACGTCCTGTCCCAAATTCTTGGGGACCGCAGCAGTACACCGCTCTTGAACCAAGACCAGTGTCAACAGGTTGTTAGTTGGATAGCAGATAATGCTTCCAGTCAGATTGGCACCACCACAAACACTCTGTCTTCCACACGGTCAAGTGTCAGTAGCCGTGATACTGCACCGCACATTTCTGAACCTGATCCTCCTTCCTACCACCAGGCTGAGTACACGTCCTCCTCGGACATTAATGATCCCACACTTGGACACTCGGAAGAGCTGTTCACGTTTCCATTCACACATTCTGGCCTCTCGCCAGCTCATATTGAAGTGGGTCATGAGGAGATCGTCTGTACAGATGGCCAAATATTTGAGCAGCCACGTTCTCACGAAGTTGGCAACGTGTCTCAACAAGTGGTGGACGATGATGAGACACAATTGTCAGGAAGTCAGGAGGAGGAGCAGGGTGCGGAAGAGGAAGACGACGTGGTGGATGATCCAGTAACTGACCCAACCTGGCAGGAGGATATGCAGAGCGATGTCAGCAGTGCACAGGGGGAGGGAGGCGTAGCATCACAACAGGCAGTAAGAAGCAGGGTGGTGGCCCCAGGCAGAAGTCAGGCAACCGTTCCCCGGAACAACACGACGACACAAGGTGCCTGTACAAATGTTAGGTCTTCCCGAGTCTGGCAGTTTTTTAAGTTGGCTCCAGATGATTCTAAAAAGGCCATTTGCAACACCTGCCGTGCCAGCATCAGCAGGGGTACCAAAACTAGCAGCCTGACCACCACCAGCATGATCAGGCACATGTCAGCCAAGCACCCGACTTTGTGGGAAGTACAACAGAGTCGAGGAGCAGTGCTTGCTGATGTCACTGCTACGTCTTCGCTGGTTGTGCATGCGAGCCAATCCCCTGTCCATGCTGCCTGCGAACAAGCCTCCTCCACTCCTGCACCTGCAGTTGCCTACGCAGAAAGAACACCATCATCAAGCACGTCCTTGTCCCAGCGCAGCGTTCAGTTATCCATTCAGCAAACCTTTGAACGCAGGCGCAAATACACTGCCAACACCCCACATGCCACAGTTCTAAATGCTAACATTTCGCGACTGCTTGCGCTGGAAATGTTGCCTTTTAGGCTGGTGGAGACAGAAGCATTCCGCGACCTGATGGCGGCAGCTGTCCCACGTTACTCGGTCCCCAGCCGCCACTATTTCTCCCGGTGTGCCGTCCCCGCGTTGCATAACCACGTGTCACAAAACATCACACGTGCCCTGAACAACGCTGTTTCACCCAAGGTCCACCTAACCACAGACACGTGGACAAGTGCTTGTGGGCAAGGCCGCTACATCTCGTTGACGGCACACTGGGTTAATATTGTGGAAGCTGGGACCCAGTCTGAGCGAGGGACGGAACACGTCCTTCCCACACCAAGGTTTGCAGGCCCTTCCTCAGTCAGTGTTTCACCCACACTCTACAGCTCAGGAATGTCATGCTCTTCAGCCTCCTCCTCCTCCTGCGCATCCTCATCCACTGTACCCTCCACACCAGTCCCAAGCTGGAAGCACTGCAGCACTGCCTCGGGGAAGCGGCAACAGGCTGTGCTGAAGCTAATCTGCATCGGTGACAAACCCCACAATGCAGAAGAGGTGTGGACAGCTCTGAAACAGCAGGCAGATCACTGGCTCACACCTCTGAACCTAAAGCCAGGAAAGGTAGTGTGTGACAATGGCCGGAACCTGGTGGCGGCTTTGAGGCGAGGCCAGCTGACACATGTTCCATGCGTGGCCCATGTGCTCAACCTCGTGGTTCAGCGGTTTATAAAGTCATACCCAGAGCTGTCTGATCTGCTGGTAAAAGTTCGCCGCCTGTCTGCACATTTTCGAAAGTCACCTACTGCTTCAGCCGGCCTTGCCGGCTTTCAGCGCCGTTTGCATCTTCCGGCTCACAGACTGGTGTGTGATGTCCCCACGCGTTGGAATTCAACTCTGCACATGTTGGTCAGGATATGTGAGCAGAAGAGGGCAGTTGTTGAGTACCTGCATCACCTAAGCTGTCGGGAAATGGGTCAAACTCCACACATAACACCTGAGGAGTGGAGATGGATGTCAGACCTATGTACCATCCTCCAAAACTTTGAGGACTCCACCAAGATGGTGAGTGGTGATGACGCCATTATTAGCGTCACCATACCGCTACTCTGCCTTCTAAAACGGTCTCTGCTGAAAAACAAACATGATGCATTGCAGGCGGAGCGCGATGAGTTGCAGCAAGAAACAGTAGTGGGTGTGGGTGATAACACACAGCCCAGCCTCGTCTCATCACAACGTGCAGTGGAGGACTATGACGAGGAGGAGGATGAAGACATGGAGCAACTCTCCGGCCAAATTGAGGATATGACATGCACACCAGTCATATCCTCGGTTCAGCGTGGCTGGCCAGAGGACAGGGTAGATGAGGAGGAGGAGGAGGAGGAGGACAGCATGTTCAGTCATCTTGTTGGTCAGGCTACTGAAGTCCTGGCTGTTAAGAGTCTGACGCACATGGCTGACTTTATGGTAAGCTGCCTGTCTCGTGACCCTCGCGTTAAGAACATCTTGGCCGACAATCATTACTGGTTGGTAACACTGTTAGACCCACGCTACAAGGAGAACTTTTTGTCTCTTATTCCCGTGGAGGAGAGGTCAACGAAAATGCAGCAGTTCCGGAAGGCCATAGTCACGGAAGTAGGCAAAGCATTCCCCTCACAAAACGCTAGCGGCATAGGTCAGGAATCAGTGGACAACCGAGGCGTACAGCCGAGAGAGGCACAAGTCCAATCCGCCAGAGGTAGGGGAACAGTCTTTAAGATGTGGGACAGTTTTCTCAGCCCCTCACGTACCACAGCCCCTGAGGTGCGGGGTAGTGCCACAAGAAATCCTAAGTTTGCCCAGATGCTGAAGGAGTACCTTGCAGATCGAACAACTGTACTCCGACATTCCTCTGTGCCTTACAATTATTGGGTATCCAAGCTGGACACGTGGCATGAATTGGCTCTCTACGCCTTGGAAGTCCTGGCCTGCCCTGCCGCTAGCGTTTTGTCAGAGCGTGTTTTTAGTGCCGCAGGTGAAATCATTACAGATAAACGCACCCGCCTGTCAACTGAAAATGCTGACAGGCTGACTCTGATCAAGATGAACAAGGGTTGGATTGGGCCAGACTTCACCACACCACCAGCAAATGAGAGCGGAATTTAAAGTTTGCCATGTACCTCCACTCACCCATGGGTACACACTTCTGGACTTTGGATAATCGCTGGACTGCTCCTCCTTCTCCTCATGCGCCACCATGATGACCGTTACAAATTGCAATACTTAGGCCTTTGTTTCAGGTATACCCCCAGTGGTAAATTTTTTCGCCCATTCTTTGCAGAATGGACATTACAACGACAGGAGACCCGCTCCTTTGCAATGGGAACAATGTTTTGAGGCCCTCATGCACGTCTCTACCCAGGGACAACATGGAGCCTCCCAATTTTTGGCTGCCCTGCCTAAGGGCTATACTATAATACACCCACTTCCTGACAATGGACACTTAATGTTTTGAGGCCCTCATGCACGTCTCTACCCAGGGACAATGTGGAGCCTCCCAATTTTTGGCTGCCCTGCCTAAGGGCTATACTATAATACACCCACTTCCTGACAATGGACACTTAATGTTTTGAGGCCCTCATGCACGTCTCTACCCAGGGACAATGTGGAGCCTCCCAATTTTTGGCTGCCCTGCCTAAGGGCTATACTATAATACACCCACTTCCTGACAATGGACACTTAATGTTTTGAGGCCCTCATGCACGTCTCTACCCAGGGACAACGTGGAGCCTCCCAATTTTTGGCTGCCCTGCCTAAGGGCTATACTACAATAGACCCACTTCCTTACAATGGGCACTTCAGGTTTACAGGCCATCATGCACGTCTCTACCCAGGGACAACGTGGAGCCTCCCAATTTTTGGCTGCCCTGCCAAAGGGCTATACTATAATACACCCACTTCCTTACAATGGGCACTTCAAGTTTACAGGCCCTCATGCACGTCTCTACCCAGGGACAACGTGGAGCCTCCCAATTTTTGGCTGCCCTGCCAAAGGGCTATACTATAATACACCCACTTCCTTACAATGGGGACTTCAAGTTTACAGGCCCTCATGCACGTCTCTACCCAGGGACAATGTGGAGCCTCTCAATTTTTGGCTGCCCTGCCAAAGGGCTATACTACAATAGACCCACTTCCTTACAATGGGCACTTGAAGTTTACAGGCCCTCATGCACGTCTCTACCCAGGGACAACGTGGAGCCTCCCAATTTTTGGCTGCCCTGCCAAAGGGCTATACTATAATACACCCACTTCCTTACAATGGGCACTTCAAGTTTACAGGCCCTCATGCACGTCTCTACCCAGGGACAATGTGGAGCCTCTCAATTTTTGGCTGCCCTGCCAAAGGGCTGTACTACAATAGACCCACTTCCTTACAATGGGCACTTCAAGTTTACAGGCCCTCATGCACGTCTCTACCCAGGGACAACGTGGAGCCTCCCAATTTTTGGCTGCCCTGCCAAAGGGCTATACTATAATACACCCACTTCCTTACAATGGGCACTTCAAGTTTACAGGCCCTCATGCACGTCTCTACCCAGGGACAATGTGGAGCCTCTCAATTTTTGGCTGCCCTGCCAAAGGGCTATACTACAATAGACCCACTTCCTTACAATGGGCACTTCAAGTTTACAGGCCCTCATGCACGTCTCTACCCAGGGACATCGTGGAGCCTCCCAATTTTTGGCTGCCCTGCCAAAGGGCTATACTATAATACACCCACTTCCTTACAATGGGCACTTCAAGTTTACAGGCCCTCATGCACGTCTCTACCCAGGGACAATGTGGAGCCTCTCAATTTTTGGCTGCCCTGCCAAAGGGCTATACTACAATAGACCCACTTCCTTACAATGGGCACTTCAAGTTTACAGGCCCTCATGCACGTCTCTACCCAGGGACATCGTGGAGCCTCCCAATTTTTGGCTGCCCTGCCAAAGGGCTATACTATAATACACCCACTTCCTTACAATGGGCACTTCAAGTTTACAGGCCCTCATGCACGTCTCTATCCAGGGACAATGTGGAGCCTCTCAATTTTTGGCTGCCCTGCCAAAGGGCTATACTACAATAGACCCACTTCCTTACAATGGGCACTTCAAGTTTACAGGCCCTCATGCACGTCTCTACCCAGGGACAACGTGGAGCCTCCCAATTTTTGGCTGCCCTGCCAAAGGGCTATACTATAATACACCCACTTCCTTACAATGGGCACTTCAAGTTTACAGGCCCTCATGCACGTCTCTATCCAGGGACAATGTGGAGCCTCTCAATTTTTGGCTGCCCTGCCAAAGGGCTATACTATAATACACCCACTTCCTTACAATGGGCACTTCAGGTTTACAGGCCCTCATGCACGTCTCTATGCAGGGGCATTGGTGAACCTCACAATTTTGGACTGCCCTGGCAAAGGAAAATACTACAAAGACTCACTTCCTCAAAATGGGCACATTAGACTCAAGAGGCCTTCATGTACGTCTCTTCTCAGGGACATCGGAGTGCCACACAATGTTTTCACGCAAAATCTTTCATGTATTAATCTCAAAAAGTAACATACACCAGCTCTATCTCACTATTGGGTATGTGCCCTTAACATTTCTGCCATGAAAAATCATTTTGGGGTCATTTTGGAAGGTTTTCTGGTGAGTCCGTAAAAATGGCGTGAAACGCGGACAAAATTGTTCACAGCTGTGACTTTTGAGTGATAAATGCTTCAAGGGGTCTTCCCCATGCTGTTGCCATGTCATTTGAGCACTCTTCTGAGACTTTTGTGCCATTTTTAGGGTTTCTCCATGCTGCCGGGGGGTCATTTCACAAAAATACTCGGGTCTCCCATAGGATAACATTGGGCTCGTTGCTCGGCCCGAGTACACGAGTATCTTGGGAGGCTCGGCCCGAGCTTCGAGCACCCGAGCTTTTTAGTACTCGCTCATCACTATTAACTACATTCCCCTGTTGTGTGAGCTTATTTACTGACAGAAGATTGCTTTCAAGGCTGGGGACATAGAGAACATCCTTTAATGTCATATTTGTGCTGAGGAAACTGGACAGTTGAGGTAGCCGTCCCCTACTCCTTCTGAAGTCATATAGTGACCATTAGCTAAGATGACTTGCTTTCATTAAGGTCAAAGAAGAAATCCTTGTTGTTTGTCATATGACTTGTTGCACCAGAATCTATACACCATATACAGTTAGGTCCAGAAATATTTGGACAGTGACACAAGTTTTGTTATTTTAGCTGTTTACAAAAACATGTTCAGAAATACAATTATATATATATAATATGGGCTGAAAGTACACACTCCCAGCTGCAATATGAGAGTTTTCACATCCAAATCGGAGAAAGGGTTTAGGAATCATAGCTCTGTAATGTATAGCCTCCTCTTTTTCAAGGGACCAAAAGTAATTGGACAAGGGACTCTAAGGACTGCAATTAACTCTGAAGGCGTCTCCCTCGTTAACCTGTAATCAATGAAGTAGTTAAAAGGTCTGGGGTTGATTACAGGTGTGTGGTTTTGCATTTGGAAGTTGTTGCTGTGACCAGACAACATGCGGTCTAAGGAACTCTCAATTGAGGTGAAGCAGAACATCCTTAGGCTGAAAAAAAAGAAAAAATCCATCAGAGAGATAGCAGACATGCTTGGAGTAGCAAAATCAACAGTCGGGTACATTCTGAGAAAAAAGGAATTGACTGGTGAGCTTGGGAACTCAAAAAGGCCTGGGCGTCCACGGATGACAACAGTGGTGGATGATCGCCGCATACTTTCTTTGGTGAAGAAAAACCTGTTCACAACATCAACTGAAGTCCAGAACACTCTCAGTGAAGTAGGTGTATCTGTCTCTAAGTCAACAGTAAAGAGAAAACTCCATGAAAGTAAATACAAAGGGTTCACATCTAGATGCAAACCATTCATCAATTCCAAAAATAGACAGGCCAGAGTTAAATTTGCTGAAAAACAACTCATGAAGCCAGCTCAGTTCTGGAAAAGTATTCTATGGACAGATGAGACAAAGATCAACCTGTACCAGAATGATGGGAAGAAAAAAGTTTGGAGAAGAAAAGGAACGGCACATGATCCAAGGCACACCACATCCTCTGTAAAACATGGTGGAGGCAACGTGATGGCATGGGCATGCATGGCTTTCAATGGCACTGGGTCACTTGTGTTTATTGATGACATAACAGCAGACAAGAGTAGCCGCATGAATTCTGAAGTGTACCGGGATATACTTTCAGCCCAGATTCAGCCAAATGCCGCAAAGTTGATCGGACGGCGCTTCATAGTACAGATGGACAATGACCCCAAGCATACAGCCAAAGCTACCCAGGAGTTCATGAGTGCAAAAAAGTGGAACCTTCTGCAATGGCCAAGTCAATCACCAGATCTTAACCCAATTGAGCATGCATTTCACTTGCTCAAATCCAGACTTAAGACGGAAAGACCCACAAACAAGCAAGACCTGAAGGCTGCGGCTGTAAAGGCCTGGCAAAGCATTAAGAAGGAGGAAACCCAGCGTTTGGTGATGTCCATGGGTTCCAGACTTAAAACAGTGATTGCCTCCAAAGGATTCGCAACAAAATATTGAAAATAAAAATATTTTGTTTGGGTTTGGTTTATTTGTCCAATTACTTTTGACCTCCTAAAATGTGGAGTGTTTGTAAAGAATGTGTACAATTCCTACAATTTCTATCAGATATTTTTGTTCAAACCTTCAAATTAAACGTTACAATCTGCACTTGAATTCTGTTGTAGAGATTTCATTTCAAATCCAATGTGGTGGCATGCAGAGCCCAACTCGCGAAAATTGTGTCACTGTCCAAATATTTCTGGACCTAACTGTATGATTTGCAGATGGGCCTATGCTAGCTTTAAATGTAGCTTCAATACATACAGAATCTTCCTTTACGGATGTTTTACTCTTTGAGGACTGTCCTGCTTTTTAAGGGTATGTTCACACATCAGGTTTTTGGTGTGTGGCACAATCCAACGCTTTGCGGGAAATACGCATCCGATTTTTTTTGCCGCCGGGTGCGTTTTTCCTCATAAACGTTTATTAGCGCCGGATTGTGGCGCATGTACTTGCGTTTCATCTGGTTTTTGCTGGATGAGGCAAAAAACGTCACTCCGGCAGCCGCACAGGAGGCAGAGAGGAACGTTTTTTGCCAGCGGCAAAAAACTGCATAGCGCCAGGTGCGGCGCTGTGCCACATGGTGCATAATGAAAGTCTATGCGTGCCGGATACAGTGGCCTACTTCAAACGCCGGAAGCATGTACCGTATCCGGTTTTTACTTCTAAGCATGACCAGAAGTGATATAAATTCATTGCTTGTCAGAAAATCAATCAATCACTCACTCAGGCTGGTTTCACATCAGCGTTTTTTTGTCTCGAGGCAAAAAACACAAACTGCATGTGACTGGATCCTGTTGAATTTGAGTTGAGCGCAGGCAAACGCAAGTGTTATTTACTGGATCCTGTGACTTGCAGTTTATTAGTCATGATCTGGAATGAGCTGAATGAGGCTGGGCTGACATTTAAGTCAAGTGATCGGGAGTGAGCTGAATCTGCCATGAAAGCGTGGATGCAGCTCTGGACGAGAGTGTGAGTGTAAGAGGGTGTGAGTGTGAGTGAGAGAGTGAGTGTGTGAGTGACAGTGAGTGTGAGTGAGTGAGTGTGAGAGTGAGTCAGTGAGTGAGAGAGTGAGAGTGATATTCAGGCCATGTTCTGTACAGCAAACAGGATCCTTCCTGCAGCATACAACCGCAACTGTTAAAACTGGATCCGGCACCCATTGAAATACAGTACATTGCAGCTACTGCCTCAATGTACAGGATCCAGTGAGTTGCAGTTTTTGGACGGAGGTGAAAAAGGCTGGTTTCGAGAGAAAAAGAAAGAGAGAAAGAGAGAGAGAAAGAAAAAGAAAGAGAGAGAGAAAAAGAGAGAAAGAAAGAGAGAGAGAGAGAGAGAGAGAGAGGAAAAAAAAAAGTTTCAGTTCAGGCCATGTTTTGTACAGCAAATCGGATCCTTCAAGCCGTAGACAACCGCAAATGTGAAAAACGGATCCGGCGCCAATTGAAATACATTGCAGCTACTGCCGCAATGTACAGGATCCGGTGACATGCTGTTTTTGAACGGAGAGGAAAATGAACATGTTGCGCTTTTGATAAAAGCTAAAAAACTGCAACTCACCGGATCCTGACACTACCGCACGCAAACGCATGCAACCGCATGTTGCCGCAAGTCTATTGACATTGCATTGAGCAGACAACGGATCCTGTAAAATACTTTATTTGGAATAAAAGACAAAAAAACACCCTCTTTCACCATTTTATTAAAATCCCCAAATACCACTGCAGGTCCGACGTAATCCACAGAGGTCCCACAACGATTTCAGCTCTGCTACATGAAGCTGACAGGAGTGGCAGTAGAACACCGATGCTCCTGGGAGCTCCATGCAGCAACTGCAGTGAATCGCGCTGTCAGCGGTGATGTCACTGAGGTAGTGCCGGGGCGTGTGCGGTGATGATGCATGCAGTAATGCCGGTGTTTGTGCGGTGATGATGCATGTGGTATTGCCAAGGTGTGTGAGGTGATGATGCGTGCGGTAGTGCCAGGATGTGTGCGGTGATGATGCGTGCGATAGTGTCTGCGTGTGCGGTGATAATGCGTGTGATAGTGCCTGCGTGTGAGGTGATGATGCGTTCGGTAGTACCTGCGTGTGCAGTGATGATGTGTGCGGTAGTGCCTGCGTGTGTGGTGATGATGCGTTTGGAAGTGACTGAGTGTGTGGTGATGATGCGTGCGATAGTGCCTGCGTGTGCGGTGATGATGCGTGCGGTAGTGCCTGCGTGTGCCGTGATGGTGAGGGCGGTAGTGTCAGTGTTTGTGCGGTGATGATGGGGTCTCTCTCAGCATAAAAAAACAAAAAAAATGACCAAAAAAAAAACAGATCCGTTTTTTTACCGGATCCGTCGCATGAGTTTTTACACAATCTGAGACGAATCCGTTGCATCAGGCACAAACCGCTAAGTTCACACATCAGTTTTTTCCAATCAGGCACAATCCGGTTTGTGCCTGATGCAATGGATCTGTCTCAGATTGTGTAAAAACTGATGCAACAGATCCAGTAAAAAAAACTGATCCGTTTTTTTTTTATGCTGAGAGAGAGAGAGAGAGAGACCCCATCATCACTGCACAAACACCGCCACTACCGCACACATCATCACCGCACACGCAGGCACTACCACACACATTATCACCGCACATACAACGGCACTACCTCAGTGACGTCACCGCTGACAGCGCGACTCCCTTCAGTTGCTGCGTGGAGCTGATAGAGAGCGGTCGTGTTCTACTGCCGCTCCTGTCACCTTCATGTAGCAGAGCTGATAGCGTCGTGGGACCTCTGTGGATTACGTCGGACCTGGAGGGGTGTTTGGGGATTTTAATAAAATGGTGAAAGAGGGTGTTTTTTTGTCTTTTATTCCAAATAAAGTATTTTTTTGGGTGTATAAGTTTATTTACTTTCACTTACAGGTTAATCATTGGGGGTGTCTCATAGACGTGTGCCATGATTAACCCCTTATTACCCCGATTGCCACCGCACCAGGGCAATTCGGGATGAGCCGGGTAGAGTCCTGGGACTGTCGCATCTAATGGATGCGGCAATTCCGGGCGGCTGCTGGCTGATATTGTTAGGGTGGTGGGCTCCCCATAACGTGGAGCTCCCCATCCTGACAATACCAGCCTTCAGCCGTGTGGCTTTATCTTGGCTGGTATCAAAATTGGGGGGGACCGCACGCCATTTTTATTTAATTTATTTATTTTTTTTACTGCAAGATATAGACCCGCCCACCGGCGGCTGTGATTGGTTGCAATGAGACAGCTGTCACTCAGCGTGGGGGCGTGTCTGACTGCAACCAATCATAGACGCCGGTGGGCGGGGAAACAGTGAATACGAGATTGAATAATGGGCAGCCGGCATTTTCAAATCAGGAAAAGCCGCCGGAGCTTTGTGACAGCCGTGCAGCGCTGCGCCCATGATCGGGGGGTGAGAGTGAGTGAATGAGTCAGTGAGTCAGTGCATGAGTGAGTGAGTCAGTGAGTGAGAAAGTTTGAGAGAGAGTGAGTGAGTGAGGGATTGATTGATTTTCTGACAAGCAATGAATTTATATCACTTCTGGGCATGCTCAGAAGTAAAAACCTGAACCGGTACATGCTTCCGGCGTTTTACGCATGCCACCGGATTCGGCACGCATAGACTTTCATTATGCACCATGCCGCACAGCGCCGCACCTGGTGGCTGCTGGCAAAAAACGTTCCTCTCTGCGTCCTGTGCGGCTGCCGGAGTAACGATTTTTGCCGCATTCGGATAAAACGCAAGTACATGTGGCACAATCCGGCGCTAATAAAAGTCTATGAGGAAAAAATGCACCTGGCGGCAAAAAAACTGATGCGTTTTTCCCGTAATGCGCCGGATTGTGCCGCACAGCAAAAACCTGATGTGTGAACATACCCTAAGCTGATTCACTCTAGATTTCCAAACTCTGCAGTCTGCTTTAAGGGGGCTGGGCTTGTTACAGACAAAAGATTCTCAAGTTTCACTTACATTACTCTTAGTTTTAGAGAAATCCTGTGTCTTTTAATGCTGCTTGTGTCTGGATACATTACTGCTGCTTACAGTCTCCGTTTTTTCTTGTAATCATCTACACGTATGCCTTGATATACTCTACTGTGAGCTCATCATCTGGTCGATCATCTAGCGCAGTGACAAGTGTGTCATAACTTTCTGGAAGGTCATTAAAAGTGCAGCCCCATGAACATCTTTAATTTATTTTCCAATACCCCTGAGGCGCTCCACAATCTCTAAGGTGTTTCTTATATAGTCCTGCAAATTCTGGCCCTCACACAGCTTAAGGCCCAGTCACACTAAACAACTTACCAGCGATCCCAACAACGATACAACCTGATAGGGATCGCTGGTAAGTTGCTAGGAGGTCGCTGGTGAGATGTCACACTAAGCGACGCTCCAGCGATTCCACCATCAACCTGACCTGGCAGGGATCGCTGGAGCGTCGCTACACGTGGAAGCATGCTGCACTTGGTAACTAAGGTAAATATCGGGTAACCAACCCAATATTTACCTTGGTTACCAGCGCACACTGCTTAGCGCTGGCTCCCTGCACACCTAGCCACAGTACACATCGGGTTAATTACCCGATGTGTACTCTGCTACGTGTGCAGAGAGCAGGGAGCCGGCTTCTGCGGATGCTGGTAACCACGGTAAACAGCGGGTAACCAAGAAGCCCTTACCTTGGTTACCCGATATTTACCTTCGTTACCAGCGTCCGCAGCTCTCAGCTGCCAGTGCCGGCTCCTGCTCCCTGCATTCCTAGCCACAGTACACATCAGGTTAATTACCCGATGTGTAGTCTGGCTATATGTGCAAGGAGCAGGAGCCGGCACTGACAGCTGAGAGCGGCGGACGCTGGTAACGAAGGTAAATATCGGGTAACCAAGGTAAGGGCTTCTTGGTTACCCGCTGTTTACCGTGGTTACTAGCGTCCGCAGAAGCCGGCTCCTGCTGCCTGCACATTTAGTTGTTGCTCTGCCGCTGTCACACACAGCAATGTGTGCTTCACAGCGGGAGAGCAACAACTAAAAAATGGCCCAGGACATTCAGCAACAACCGGCGACCTCACAGCAGGGGCCAGGTTGTTGCTGGATGTCACACACAGCAACATCGCTAGCAAGTTGTGCCTTAGCAGCGATGTTGCTTAGTGTGACGGTACCTTTATACTTATACAGCTATCTCATGAGATAAAGCTTATTGCTGAGAATTGATCTTTCATGCACTTTTTTTAACTCATCCCCCATCTCCTTTTCAGTTGCACATTTGCATATATAGAAAAGAAAAAGTTTTCAGCTCACCTGACACCCGAAGTCGCGAAAAATTCTGGGGATGCACGTGGTCCGCTGGCAAGTCCAAGCCAGCTAGCAGACAACACTTGGAAAGGGAGAAATGGACCCAGCACCGATTCCAAATATATTAAAAAGTTTTTCTTTATTGATGCATGGTTAAAAATTTATATGAAGACCATAATGAAAGATGTAATGCATAGCACTTAACGCGTTTCGGACTCCATAAAATTAAAAGCAAAAAAAACTAGTCCTTAATCATAAGTGGTTTATGTCTGGTGATCGATGGACTTATATAGTGGTTTTTACCTGGACAGAGGGATGGAACGGAAGTTCAAGAATTAGTCATGCAAGGGTGTGTGTTCTGCATATGCTAATTAAATAAAAGAAAAAATGTGTGTGTGGTGATGGAGATTCTATACTATGGTATATATTCTTGAAAGGATATGAAAAGAATATTATTGAACCTTCTAGAGAAGGAAGGAAGAAGAAGAAAAAGGATATATATAAGAAAATTATATTTTTTGGGGATTAACTAATTAATGAATATTATAAGGGATGATGGACGAATAGGGAAATATATATATATATATATATATATATATATATATTTTCCTTTATGTAATTTCTTTATTTATATTTACAACTCAAATAAATTGTGTCGAAAAAAGGAGGAGGTAGGGGGGGTAAATGAATAAATGTAAAAATTGTGTGTGTGGATATATATATATATATATATATATATATACATCTATACTATGCATATAAATGTAGAAGTAGAAAAAAATCTTACTTATTAGGCTGGTTTCACACTACGTCTTTTTAACATCCGTTGAAAACGTTTTTTTAGCGGAAGTACGGATCCAGTGCAAATGCGTTTTCATTTCAATGCATTTGCAATGGACTCGTGTCCACCTGCGTTCACCTGCGTTTGCGTGCGTTATAGTGCGGATCCGGTGACTTGCAGTTTTTTAACATGTTTCAAAAACGCTACTTGTAGCGTTTTTGAGCTGCGTCAAAATACTGCAAGTCACCGGATCCGCACTATAACGCAAGCGAACGCAGGTGAACGCTGGCGTGCTGATAGACAAGATCCTGCTTTTGTACTGAGCATGCCCAGAAAGTACTGAGCATGCCCAGAACCAGTCTCGCGTGATCTGTCTCTCTCTCCTCCTCCCTCCCTCACCCTCTCTCTCTCTATCTGTCTTTCCCCCTTCCTCCCTCCCTCCCTCTCCCCCACCTGAGAGCTGCGGACACTCGTAACCAAGGTAAATATCGCGTAACCACTTCTCTTAGTTACCCGATGTTTACGTTGGTTACGCGTGCAGACAGCCCTGCTCCTAGCAGCTGCAGACACTCGTAACCAAGATAAATATCGGGTATCCAAGCCCGATGTTTACCTTGGTTACCAGCGTCTGCAGCTGTCAGAAGCCTCCTCCCAGTCTAGTTCCCCTCACTCCCGATCACATGACTCCAATGCCCGCCCCTAAACATCCAGTGCAGGATCCTGCAAAATAACATATGCGTTTGCATACGTTATTTGCTGTAAAAGCAGGATCTGTACTTCCGCTAAAAAAACGTTTTCAGCGGATGTTAAAAAGACGTAGTGTGAAACCAGCCTTATGTACAGATGTAATCTGTTTGTATTGCATTCTTTCAATCCCATTATATGTGTAGATTAATTAAATATTTCGGTGTAAAAAGTGAAAAATGCCCGTTATATAGATGATCAGTTGATGATATGTGAAAATGATGAAAATAATATACCGCAAGACTTCATTACTTCACTGAGTTCCTATCTCAACAATAACCATCTAAATCTACGTTTTATGGTAAACCTCCATACACACCATGCTCCCTTTTTGGATGTCCAACTACTTGGCAACTCTATCACAGGAGTTATTGATACTACTCTATACAGAAAACCGGTGAGTGATAACACCACACTCCATGCCAATAGCTGCCATATGCCGCATACCTTGCAGAATGTACCCGTTGGTGAGCTCCTCAGAGCTAAAAGACTCTGCTCATCTGACACTTCTTTTTCCATTGAAGCTACACATATTAAACAAAGGCTAAAAAAGAGGGGCTATACAAATCAAACTGTCAACAGAGCCCTATCTATCACAGCCAATAGATCCCACAATGACTTATTGATGGATCGCCATAATAATAGAAAGCAGGAAAATCGCATCACCTTTTCAACACCATTTAGTGATGACTTTTTTCAAATCAAGAAAATCATTCTTCAATTTCTCCCTCTTTTACAGCAAGACAAAGTCTTAGATCCCATACTCTCACAAGGGATAAATATAGTTGCCAGAAAGGCACAAACGATTGGCAATCTTATCTCACCTAGTATGTACAGCACCAAAAAACCTAAAAAAAACCTGGTTAAGCACCACTGGTTCTTATAAATGTGGTCTGCAGCGATGTGGCCTTTGCAAATTTATGCTAAATATTCGCGTTTTCACTGGTTCTAACAATGATATTATCAATATTAAATCCTTTATGAACTGTTCCTCATCTCACGTGATATATAAGGCATCCTGCACGATCTGTAACAAAGATTATATCGGATGTACGGCGAGGACTCTCAGGACCAGGATTTCTGAACATATAAGATCAGCTTCATCAGCTTTGAATGCAGCTACCCTGGATAGGGGCAAAAAACGATCTCTATCAGGACTTTCCAAGCATTTTTTGGAACTGCATAGAGCAAACTTTTCTTCTTTAACAATAACCAGTATCGAGCATATTCCCAGACCCCCTAGAGGTGGAGACTGATTTACAACACTATTACATGCCGAGGCACAATGGATCCTTAAACTCGATCCGAGATACCCTGTTGGACTGAATTATAGATCAGATTTACGTTTTATTATTTAATCATTTGTTTCTCACATATGATTTTTTTTTTTCATCATACATATACTGTACATATATATATATATATATATATATATACATACATATTTTTCATATTTACCCACTGTTATTCAGCTATACTAACACATACCTTCAGGATACTCATTGCTTCAACCTACCATATGCTTGTCCTTTATCTTCACTGAACATTTCACATGCGTCTTAACGCATATAATCTTCCCCTCCTCCCCCCCTCTCCCTCTTCCTTTACAGATATAATATATACAAATATGCTATTTTTTCATACAAGTATCCCATGTCCCATATAAATTAGTACTGGCATCATTTATTCCGGAATAATATAATACTGTTATATATATATATATATATATATATATATATATAATATATACTGTTATATATATATAAAAAAAAATGTATTATTATTTTTTATTTTTCCCTTTTTACACCGAAATATTTAATTAATCTACACATATAATGGAATTGAAAGAATGCAATACAAACAGATTACATCTATACATAATAAGTAAGATTTTTTTCTATTTCTACATTTTTATGCATAGTATACATGTGTATATATATATATATATATATATATATATATATATATATATATATACACACAATTTTTACATTTATTCATTTACCCCCCCCCCCTTTTTTTCGACACAATTTATTTGAGTTGTAAGTATAAATAAAGAAATTACATAAAGGGAATTATATATATATATTTCCTATTCGTCTATCATCCCTTATAATATTCATTAATTAGTTAATCCCCAAAAAATATCATTTTCTTATATATATCCTTTTTCTTCTTCTTCCTTCCTTCTCTAGAGGGTTCAATAATATTTTTTTCATATCCTTTCAAGCATATATACCATAGTATAGAATCTCCATCACCACACACACATTTTTTCTTTTATTTAATTAGCATATGCAGAACACACACCCTTGCATGACTAATTCTTGAACTTCCGTTCCACCCCTCTGTCCAGGTAAAAAACACTATATAAGTCCATCGATCACCAGTCATAGACCACTTATGATTAAGGACTAGTTTTTTTGCTTTTAATTTTATGGAGTCCGAAACGCGTTAAGTGCTATGCATTGCATCTTTCATTATGGTCTTCATATAAATTTTTAACCATGCATCAATAAAGAAAAACTTTAATATATTTGGAATCGGTGATGGGTCCATTTCTCCCTTTCCAAGTGTTGACATTTGCATATATGCACAATTTGATTATTGTCTATACTAAGGCTGCTTTCACACATCCGGTTTTAGCAGTGCGGCTCAATTCAGCTCAAAAACCTATGCAACGGATGCGGCAAAAAAACTGGATCAGTTACACAAGTTTTTCCCATGCGGCCCGTCCGTTTTTTGACGGATGCGGCTTAATACTGAGCATGCGCAGTGCAAAAAAACACATCTGGCGGCTGGATGCTTTTTTTTGCCGCAGGACGCCGCATCCGGCGTCCATAGGCTTGCATTGCAAATTGCGCCGCATCGCGCCAGATCCGGATCTGGCGCGATGCGTTTTTTTACGCACAAAAAATGTGCCAGGCAACGTTCCATCCGGCCGCCGCATGGGCTAAATATGTCGCATAAGGCAAAAAACGGACGCAACGCAAGGCCATGCGGCACAATACAGCGCTAATGCAAGTCTATGCGGGAAAAAACGCAACCGGCGGCAAAAAAAAACGGTTGTGTTTTTTCTGCAGAGCGCCGTATTGTGCCACACTGCAAAAACCGGATGTGTGAAAGCAACCTAAGGAAGATTTGTGCTTTCTCATCCTTCTCTAATCATCTGGTAATGGATGAGGCATACCATCTTCTATGAGCATTATCTTCACCTTGAATTTCCAGGATTGGTAATTCTGACTAGTCAGGCTTGGCACTGTGAACTTGACAGGATTATTTCTAGTAGACATCTTCTCTTTTCCGCACCATTGCTCTGAGCTGCTGCTGCTTTGGGCTTGTTTTGCTCTGTGTTACTGTGGTTCTGGGTCCATAAGCTGTTGGCAGCGGATTAACAAAGATACTCTCCAAGCGTGCAACAACTGTTTTTTTTATTCAGGAACAATCAGGAACAAATATGAAGCTTAGTAAATCAGCAAGTAATCATTTCTGTGTGTCTTTATCTGGTTCGTCTGCAGCAAGCATCCTCTCACATAGAGCACAGGAAGGAAGAGTAGAGAATACAGTCACATACTCTTCCTGTGACCTCCTTTCTTTTTTTTTGTTCTATCTTTATTAACAGTACACAGCACACAGTTGTTGCACTAAACATATTCCAACAGTTCTCAACTAATTTCACTGTTCTGGGCCAAAGCTGTGGATTTGCACTGTACACAATTTATGCCCTGGGTTGGTAACAACAATTCCATAGACATTGACTCCCACAGTCCCAAAACAACATCTTTGTGTCCTACAGCACCCTCCATTCGTAGGCCATCTTGTGCTCAACAAGAGTAAGGAGTTTACGCATTGATCCACAAGGCTCAATGACCCTATCACTGACAAACCACTTTTTCACCAGGTCTCCTTCCTAAGCAGCACTAAGAAACAACCTCTAAGGATTTATTAAAGCACTACTCCAGATTTTTTTTTTATTTATTATTTCAGCACTGGAGTTGTGCTTTAAATGTAAGTCCCCTGCACCCTGTCTTATATTGCTGACATAATCTTTTCCAGTGTCGCTCAAGTCAATCTTCAGTCGATTTGTGACCTGCAAGCACTTCAAGTGTTTCATGGAGTGCGCTGGAGGTCAAAATTGAATACTTCTTTATGACAGCCTTCTTTTGGCTCTGATAGAGTTGTATAGAGAACATATGATGCAATTTCTGACTTCCGGGCACTTAGAAGTTACAGAATAAGATGACTCCATGGAGGGTATAGATAAGGCAAAAGGGCAGGAGCTTTCATTCAAAGCACCATTCCAGTTATGAAAGAAAACAAATGCTGGAGTGGTGCTTTAAATAACAGTATCTGGGAGTCTATGTGATGTCTGTCTGAGGCCACACGCACTAAAATGGCTATCTCTGACAGACTAGGCTTAAGCAACTCCATTGGGCAGAATCCTGAAAAACCCTGACGTCCCTTAACCCCCTATACAAATATCTGAATTTACAAAGGGGCCCAGGAGATTATTATTATTATTATTTATTATTATATCGCCATTTATTCCATGGCGCTTTACAAGTGAAAGAGGGTATACGTACAACAATCATTAACAGTACAAGACAGACTGGTATAGGAGGAGAGAGGACCCTGCCCGCGAGGGCTCACAGTCTACAGGGAATGGGTGATGGTACAATAGGTGAGGACAGAGCTGGTTGTGCAGTGGTCTACTGGACTGAGGGCTATTGTAGGTTGTAGGCTTGTTGGAAGAGGTGGGTCTTGAGGTTCCTCTTGAAGCTTTCCACGGTAGTGGAGAGTCTGATGTGCTGAGGTAGAGCGTTCCAGAGTATGGGGGATGCACGGCAGAAATCTTGTACACGATTGTGGGAAGAGGAGATAAGAGAGGAGCAGAGAAGGAGATCTTGTGGGGATCTAAGGTTGCGTGCAGGTAGGTACCGGGAGACTAGGTCACAGATGTAGGGAGGAGACAGGTTGTGCATGGCTTTGTATGTCATGGTTAATGTTTTGAACTGGAGTCGTTAGGCGATGGGAAGCCAGTGAAGGGATTGGCAGAGTGGCAAGGCTGGGGAGTAGCGAGGGGAGAGGTGGATTAAGTGGGCCGCAGAGTTTAGGATAGATTGGAGGGGTGCAAGAGTGTTGGAAGGTAGGCCAGAGAGCAGGAGGTTGCAGTAGTCGAGGCGGGAGATGATGAGGGCATGCACTAATGTTTTTGCAGATTCTTGGTTAAGGAAAGCACGGATCCAGGAGATATTTTTGAGTTGTAATCGGCATGAGTTGAAGAGGGCTTGGATGTGTGGCTTGAAGGATAGAGCAGAGTCGAGGCTACTCCAAGGCAACGAGTTTGTGAGACTGGGGTGAGTGAGCAACCATCAAGTTTGATGGAAAGGCTTGTTGGAGGAGATGAGTGAGGAGGAGGAAAGACAATAAACTCTGTTTTGTCCATGTTAAGTTTTAGGAATCGTGCAGAGAAGAAGGATGAAATAGCAGACAAACATTGTGGTATTTTGGTTAGTAGAGAGGTAATGTCAGGTCCAGAGAGGTAGATCTGTGTGTCATCGGCATAGAGATGATACTGGAAGCCGTGGGACTCTATGAGCTGTCCCAGGCCGAAGGTGTAGATGGAGAACAGCAGGGGTCCAAGAACTGAGCCTTGAGGGACACCGACAGATAGGGGGCGAGATGAGGAAGTGGTGTGAGAATGGGAGACACTGAAAGTTCGGTCGGTTAGGTATGAGGAGATCCAAGATAGGGCCAAGTCTGTGATGCCCAGAGATGAGAGAATCTGTAGTAGGAGGGAATGGTCTACTGTGTCGAAGGCAGAGGACAGGTCCAGGAGGAGGAGGATAGAGTAGTGTCGCTTGGCTTTGGCGGTTAGTAGATCATTGGTGACTTCGGTTAGGGCAGTTTCGGTAGAATGATGTGGTCGGAAGCCAGATTGAAGCCGGTCAAAGAGGGAGCAGGAGGAGAGGTATGAGGACAATTCAAGATGGACATGCTGTTCCAGTAGTTTTGAGGCGTAGGGGAGAAGGGATATGGGGCGATAGTTTGACACAGAGGATGGGTCAAGGGAGGGCTTTTTGAGGATGGGTGTAATAGAGGCATGTTTAAACCATGAAGGGAATACACCACTTGCTAGTGATAGGTTGAAGAGATGGGTTAGGGCTGGGATGAGGACTGCGGTGATGTTGGGGATGAGGTGCGATGGGAGCGGGTCCAGTGCACAGGTGGTTAGATGTGATCTTGAGAGTAGAGTGGAGAGATTGTTTTCTGTCATGGTGGAGAAGCTGGATTTGGAGGAAGAGGGATGAGTAGCTATGATGAGGGGCTGTGGGGATTGTGGGCCAAAGCTTGCTCTGATGTTGTCAATCTTCCACTTGAAGAAAGAGGCAAAGTCTTCAGCTGAGAGGAGAGGAGAGGGAGGTGGTGCCGGTGGACGGAGGAGAGAATTGAAAGTGTTGAATAGCTGTTTAGGGTTGTGAGAGAAAGAAGATATGAGGGATGAGAAGTAGGTTTGTTTTGCAGCAGTGAGTGTGGACTTGAAAGTGGTGAGGGACTCTTTATATGCAATGAAGTGCTCAGTGGAATGAGACCTCTTCCATCTGCGCTCAGCAATTCTGGAAGCCCGTCTTAGTTCTTTAGTCTGCCTTGTGTGCCAGGGTTGCCTGTTGATTGTGCGGGTTTTGGTGTGTGTGAGGGGGGCAGCTGATTCGAGAGCTACAGAGATTGTAGTGTTGTATAAAGTTGCAGCGGCATCTGCATCATGTAGAAATGCAATGTCTGTGAGGGGGAGAAGGGACTGAGAAAGGGCGTGTAAATCAATGTGTTTGATATTTCTGCGAGGGTGTGAAAATTTGTGGAGGGGGGGGGTTGCATACTTGGAGAAGAGAGGGAAGAGAATGTGAGTAGGTTGTGGTCAGACAGGGGGAGAGGAAAGTTAGAGAGGTTAGATAGGGAACAGAGGCGAGTGAAGATGAGGTCCAGCGTGTGGCCATCTTTGTGAGTAGCTGCAGAAGACCATTGGGTGAGGCCGAAGGAGGAAGCGAGTGTTAGAAGTTTGGAGACAGATGAGTGGGAAGTGTCAATGGGGATATTGAAATCACCCATGATGATGGTGGGGATGTCGGTGGAAAGGAAGTGTAGTAGCCAGGTGGTGAAATGGTCAAAAAAGGCAGTGGCTGGCCCTGGAGGGCGGTAAATGACAGCCAGCTGAAGGTTGGAGGGGGCGTAGATGCGTACGGAGTGCACCTCAAAAGAGGGGAGCGTGACAGAGGGTGGTAGTGGAATTGGTGTAAAGGAGCATTGGTCGGACAGGAGCAAACCAACTCCTCCACCATGCTTGTTAGTGGGGCGGGGAGTGTGAGAGAGTTGGAGACCGCCATAAGAAAGTGCAGCAGGAGAGGCAGTGTCAGAGGGGGTGAGCCAGGTTTCTGTGATTGCGAGGAAGGAGAGTTTATTAGTGATGAACAGATCATGAATGTAGGATAGTTTGTTGCAGACAGAGCGAGCGTTCCATAGAGCTCCTGTTAGTGGGACTGGAGGAGCGGGGGCTGGGTGAATGGGTATGAGGTTTGCGAGGTTGCGGAAATTTGTGTTAGGTTGTGGATGAGGGTTTGAAGTGACAATAGGGATGTGGTGAGGAGGACCAGGATTTGAAGCAATATCCCCAGCAGTGAGGAGACGCAGTGAGAGTGTTAGTAAGTGGGAGCAGGAGAGGCCATGAGATGGACATGTGTGTCTGGAGACACTGGGTGAAATGTGGAGGAAAATATCTGAGGGGAAGGTAAGATGGGTGGGGAGGATGGAGGGAGAGATGAATAGTTCATTACTGGCTTTAGGGATCAGAGGGGGCAGTAAAAAGTGAAGTATTATAGGGCTGAAGGTGAATAGAAACACAAACATTGTTTACATTGCCTATGTATGCTGTTACCTTCCGGTCACTTCCGGCCCAATTCTGGCCTAATTCAATGCATCATACTTATATGGTGCATACTTGTCTTGTGCAGACTTTTAGTTGCCCCACTATATACACATACAAGTGCACTCAGCTGTGAAGGGGTGGGTTGCAAGACTAACCCCTTGATCACTCAATAAAAAAAAAAAAGATGCAGCTTAACATAGGCAAAATAAACAAAGGTCATAAAAGGGGGGTGCAAAACAGGGGGGGAAAGATCACAGTGAGATGCTGGAGGATGTCAGGAAGATATTGAAGCAAAGAAAGAACAGGTCAGATATAGTGCAAAAGTAGAGTGCATGAATTGACATACCAGGTATTAGAACACACAGCAGAGCAAAGTGGAGTGGAAATCAGTTCATGGGAAAGTAGAGTGCATGAATTGACATACCTGTGGGAAGATAGACATGGTGATTAGATGATGGCAGATGATAGATGACCAAGTGCATCATAATATCATCTCTGGCCTAATTCAATGCATCATACTTATATGGTGCATACTTGTATTGGTGCAGACGAAAAGGGGAGGAGGAGGAGGAGGAAAAGGAGATTGCTGCCTATGGATACGCTGCAGTCCCAAGGCAGTAATAGTCACCAATCAGGGTCAAAGTCAGGAGGTCACAAAAAGGACAAAATCAGGATCCATGAGAGTAGTCAGGGAGTCGGGTCAAAACAGAGATAACAACAAGGTATCAAATCTTCAGGAAGGAGAATCGTCAGAAAAGCAGACCAAGGTCAAACAGGAAAACCAATACAGAGCAGGGGGAACAACAAGCAGAAAGCTGTAAGCTTAAAGGGAACCTGTCATCAGAAATTTCGCCCAAAAGCTAAAAGATTCCCCCTCTGCAGCTCCTGGGCTGCATTCTAGGAAGGTCCCTGTTATTATTGTGCCCCATGTGAGACCAAAATAAAGCCTTTATAAAGTTCTACCTTTTTGTATGCAGCTTCTGTAAATCCGTCACGGGGGCGGGCTCTCTGCCGTCCGTTATTCTTCCTCCTGGTCCCGTATGCCGCCCCCATCGCTCCTTTCCATATCTGATGCACCGCCCACTGCTCCAGCCATCCCCGCGCATGCCCAGTGCCAGTCTCACAGGTCTGAGCAGTGTGACCGCTGGTGACGTGTGCGCAGGCAAGTGATTATGGACGGGACTGTGACTGTTATCAGCAAGTACCCGCCCATAATCTCGTGAGCGCGCAAACCTCTCCAGCGTCACACTGAGCTCAGTGTAGATGCTAGACTGTATGGGCTGCTTCCAGGGATGACGTCCCTTTGTCATGTGATAGGGGCGTGTTCGAAATACTATCACATGACAAAGGGACGTCATCCCTGGAAGCAGCCCATACAGTCTAGCATCTACACTGAGCTCAGTGTGAATGCTGGAGAGGTTTGCGCGCTCAAGAGATTATGGCCGGGTACTTGCTGATAACAGTCACAGTCCCGTCCATAATCACTTGCCTGCGCACACGTCACCAGCAGTCACAGTGCTCAGTCCCGTGAGACTGGCACTGGGCATGCGCGGGGATGGCTGGAGCAGTGGGCGGTGCATCAGATATGGAAAGGAGCGATGGGGGCGGCATACAGGACCAGGAGGCAGAATAACGGACGGCAGAGAGCCCGCCCCCGTGACGGATTTACAGAAGCTGCATACAAAAAGGTAGAACTTTATAAAGGCTTTATTTTGGTCTCACATGGGGCACAATAATAACAGGGACCTTCCTAGAATGCAGCCCAGGAGCTGCAGAGGGGGAATCTTTTAGCTTTTGGGCGAAATTTCTGATGACAGGTTTCCTTTAAGTAGGGTGCCAGGAGTTGATGACTTCAGCTGAACAGCACACACACCCACTCTGTCAGACTGTGAAGTACTGCCGGTGTCAATCAGTTTAAACTTAGTGGATGGGCCTGTGCTATCCAGAGTCTCTGGCAATGACGTCTCCTCTATCGCCAGGACTATCTACAGTGGAATATGTGGTGCCTGATAACAGAAGCATCAGTGTACATCGACTCTCCTACATTTCACAATTTACTAAATCTTTGAGAACACCCATTTTTACTTTTCAACTTGCCAATATTTTGACCTTCACAGGTCTTGTTCTTCTTTTGAGCATTTATCTTTTTACTGCCAGCACACCGGCCTCAAAATGCCATTTCAGCCATATATAAATTTTTACTCCTCCCCTACATGCAAAGATTCCTGGTAAAGCAAGAGAGAGTGAATCATGTAAATCTATAAGTTGCACAAAACATGCTGAAACATCTTATCAAAATGATATTGGATTGCCGATATATTCTCAACAGATGGTACCCATGAATGTTGACATTGCAGGAGGGTAAGGTTAACGATGATGGATATCTGGTGGAACTTTTCAGAATCCAAAATTTTTGGAATGTATCCTTTCAGCTTATTGTTGTGATGACAGTGGTCTCAATTCCTAAAGAACCTGCTATTGTCCTCCATTTCATGTTTCCTATGAATAACTTCCCAATTGCTGTGGCTCCTACTACTGGGACCACCACTGCTGGGCTCCCACTGGTTTTAAGAATTAGGGCTTTAAGGATTCCTGTGTGAATAGTGGTCAATCATGCACTCTGCCACTTTGCTCCATTCATTCTCAATAGGACCCCAGAGATAGGCTTGCCCAGAGTCTGACTGGTGTTCGGCACTCGCAATAAGAATGAATGGACTGGCAAAGCGCATGATCAAACTTTACTCCATTCACCCATGGCTTTTCAGAGCCACAGTTCTCTATGTTGGTGGGGTTCTAAGTAGAGTTGAACGCGGTTCGCGGTTCGAGGTTCTCCAGTTCGCGGCTCGAGTGATTTTGGGGGCTGTTCTAGATCGAACTAGAACTCGAGCTTTTTTGCTAAAGCTCGAGAGTTCTAGATACGTTCGAGAACGGTTCGAGCAGCAAAAAAAAACAGCTAATTCCTAGCTGGCTTTCCGCTGTAATAGTGTAAGTCACTCTGTGACTCACACTATTATGACATTTCAGTGTATAGTGTGCGGGAACAGCGCATTCAGATCACTGCTGTATGTACAATGTATAATTGTCTTCCTTCCCTAAGCGCGCGCGTGTAGTGGGGCGGGCTAGCATGTCAGCATCCCAGACACACACACAGCTAAGTGGACTTTTAGCCAGAGAAGCAATGGCATGTGTGATAGGATGTCCATGTCACATGTCCCTGCATTATAAAACCGGACATTTTCCTCCAGCACGCCATTATCTGCCTTCTGCGTCCTTGGTGTCAGACATCACTGGCGCAGCTCCTATCGCCGATACTGCTGTATACGCTCCATACACAGCGCTGGACAGCTTAGGGATAGCACTTTCTATCAGTCCTTTTAAGGGCTCATACCAGCAGGGTCAGAGCCATAGATGACAGGTCCTGAAAACAGAGTTTAACAGCTACACAAGATGACAGCGTCTGTGTAGTTAAGGTCAGGGATTTCCTCGCTGCATTTCCACATTAGGAGGGATAGAAAGGCAGGCTTCCTTTACCCTACCCAGAGACCCACAACCCTGCCACTGTACCCTCCTGCCCTTTGCACACTCCAACTCATTGTTACTAAGCCATTATACTAGCAAACACTGAGTGAACTTAGTGGCATCCTAAACGTGGCTGTTGGACTGCTGTATTGCCCCAGTAGTGCAAAGATATTTGCAGCACGTCTGCCTGCATTGCACACTCCAACTCATTGTTACTAAGCCATTATACTAGCAAACACTGAGTGAACTTAGTGGCATCCTAAACGTGGCTGTTGGACTTCTGTATAGTCCCAGTAGTGCAAAGATATTTGCAGCACGTCTGCCTGCATTGCACACTAAAACTCATTGTTACTAAGCCATTATACTTGCAAACACTGAGTGAACTTAGTGGCATCCTAAACGTGGCTGTTGGACTGCTGTATTGCCCCAGTAGTGCAAAGATATTTGCAGCACGTCTGCCTGCATTGCACACTAAAACTCATTGTTACTAAGCCATTATACTTGCAAACACTGAGTGAACTTAGTGGCATCCTAAACGTGGCTGTTGGACTGCTGTATTGCCCCAGTTGTGCAAAGATATTTGCAGCACGTCTGCCTGCATTGCACACTAAAACTCATTGTTACTAAGCCATTATACTAGCAAACACTGAGTGAACTTAGTGGCATCCTAAACGTGGCTGTTGGACTGCTGTATTGCCCCAGTAGTGAAAAGATATTTGCAGCACGTCTGCCTGCATTGCACACTAAAACTCATTGTTACTAAGCCATTATACTAGCAAACACTGAGTGAACTTAGTGGCATCCTAAACGTGGCTATTGGACTTCTGTATAGTCCCACTAGTGCAAAGATATTTGCAGCACGTCTGCCTGCATTGCACACTCCAACTCATTGTTACTAAGCCATTATACTAGCAAACACTGAGGGAACTTAGTGGCATCCTAAACGTGGCTATTGGACTTCTGTATAGTCCCACTAGTGCAAAGATATTTGCAGCACGTCTGCCTGCATTGCACACTCCAACTCACTGTTACTAAGCCATTATACTAGCAAACACTGAGTGAACTTAGTGGCATCCTTAACGTGGCTGTTGGACTGCTGTATTGCCCCAGTAGTGCAAAGATATTTGCAGTACGTCTGCCTGCATTGCACACTAAAACTCATTGTTACTAAGCCATTATACTAGCAAACACTGAGTGAACTTAGTGGCATCCTAAACGTGGCTGTTGGACTGCTGTATTGCCCCAGTAGTGCAAAGATATTTGCAGCACGTCTGCCTGCATTGCACACTAAAACTCATTGTTACTAAGCCATTATACTAGCAATTTATGCTGCCAGTTTAAGGGCCGTAGTTGCATTGTCAGGGATATTTATTCTTTATTATTCTGCTGTTAATAAAGCTAGACCACCGCTGCAATCTACACCCCCTCTCAATTTTTACTACCACATTTTAAGTGCACAATCTTGTCGCAATCAACATGAGTGGCAAAATGACAGATGCTGGTGGAAAGGGGAAGAGGCGTGTTGGAAAAGGAAAAAAAGGGTTTGTCCGTGGGGAAGGTGGCAAAGCTCCATTAACATCTGCTGAAGATAGACCATCTACCAGCAAAAGTAAGATGTCTACTACTTACCGTGGACAATCCGATGTGCTCCTTTTTTTACGGACACGAACAACAGGAACAAAGGTAGATGATGGCCAAAAAAAGAAAATGCTTGAATGGATCTCAAGTGGTCCAACAAGTGCCCTCTCAGCCACCTCAACTACCGCATCCAAAAAACACCAGTCCTCTGAGTTGTCATCCCAAACAAACTTGCTTTCTCCCAGCTTTGAAGTCTCCATCAGCCCTGCACAGTATGGTGGAACTGAGATGGCTGAGTCTGCAGAGCTGTTCAGTCACACTATAGCCTGGGAATCAGAGGTCTGCTCCAAGCTACAGTGAGTACAGACCAGGAAATGGTCTGCAGTGATGCCCAGAACCTTTGTGACTCTGATTCAGGCCGTGAGGACCAAATTTCTGAGCATAATGTTGACCCTTTGTCACAAACTGTAACACCTGTGGTTATAGACAATGAGGAACATACTGATGACGATGAGACGCAGATACCAGATTGTGATGACAACTTAAATATTTGGTCAGGGCAAGAAGAGGCTCGGTCTGAGGGTGAGGGGAGTGCAAACACAACAATTGATGAGGAAGTTCTAGATCCCACCTACTGTCAACCCACAGTCAGGCACTCGAGGAGGTCAACAGAGGCGGTGGAGGAGGATGCAACCGACGACGAAGTTACCTTGCGCCTTCCTGGACAGAGTCAGAGCACTGGTAGCACGTCTACAACTACATCATCAGCCACCACTCTGCCTCTGAGCACTAGTCGGGGGGGCTCAGCAGGTCGCATGCCCTCTAAGCCTTGCCTAGCCTGGTCCTTTTTTGACATAGAAAAAGATCGCCCAAATTATGTGATGTGTAAAATTTGTCGTGATTCTGTTAGTAGAGGTCAAAACCTCAGCAGTTTGACAACTTCTTCCATGAATCGTCACATGAATAAATATCATAGGTCCCAGTGGGAAGCTCACCGTGCTGCAATGCGGCCTAGCAGAGCGAACCATCCACGGCCTGCCCCTTCCAGTGCATTCGCGCGCTCTTCATCTTCTAGGACTGTGGGGACAGCTGTCACACCTGGTTTTCCATGCACAACTTCCACCACTGTAACCGCAACAGGCAGTTTGCTTGGTAGGTCGTCAGTTGGTTTGGAAGGGGAAACAAGTGCGTGTGTGCAGCTCTCTCAGACATCGATAGCACCAACGTTGGATGAAGGCAACATCATGTCTCCGACTGCACTTTCCTCACAAACCTGCATTTTTCCAGGGACACCCTACTCAACACCGTCTACACACAGCAGCCAGATCTCTGTCCCTCAGATGTGGACAAATAAAAGGCCATTTCCTGCGACCCATGACAAAGCTAAGAGGTTGACTTTATCCCTCTGTAAGCTCTTGGCTACCGAAATGCGGCCTTTCCGCCTGGTGGACACACAGGATTTTAGAGACCTTATGTCTGTCGCTGTGCCCCAGTACCAGATGCCCAGTCAACACTACTTCTCTAAGAAAGGTGTGCACGCGCTACACCAGCATGTCGCACACAACATCACCGCTTCCTTGAGAAGCTCTGTGTGTGAACGGGTGCATTTCACCACCGATACTTGGACCAGTAAGCATGGACAGGGACGTTACATGTCGCTGACTGGGCACTGGGTAACTTTGGTGATAGATGGTGAAGGGTCTGCTGCACAAGTCTTGCTGTCCCCACGACTTGTGTGTCAATCCTCTGTCTGTCCAAGTTCCGCCACTGCTTCTGCCTCCTCCACCTCATCTGTGTCCTCCACCTCCGCCCCAAGCCTGCCTGGTCAGGCCACCAGCGTTCTCACTGCGCAGAAGGAATCACGCACCCCTCATTACTATGCTGGCAGCAGATCGCAACGTCATCAGGCGGTCTTTAGCTTGACATGTCTTGGGAATAAGAGTCACACAGCTGAGGAGTTGTGGTCAGCTCTGCGGTCCGAGTTTAATAAATGGTTGTCTCCACTCAACCTGCAGTCTGGTAAGGCCGTGTGCGACAATGCTGCAAACCTGGGTGCGGACCTTCGCCTGGGCAAGGTGACACACGTACCTTGTATGGCTCACGTGTTGAACCTTGTTGTCCAGCAATTTTTAACACACTATCCCGGCCTAGATGGCCTTCTGACCAGGGCACGAAAACTGTCTACTCACTTCCGCCGTTCAAGCGCCGCAGCTGAGCGACTTGCATCGCTCCAGAAGTCTTTCGGCCTGCCGGTTCATCGCCTGAAATGCGATGTGCCGACACGCTGGAATTCGACTCTCCACATGTTACAGCGACTGTGGCAGCACCGCCGAGCCCTGGTTCAATACGTCATGACGTATAGCCTGGGCCAACGAGATGCAGAGGTGGGGCAGATCACCCTGATGGAGTGGTCTCAGATCAAGGACCTATGCACCCTTCTGCACAGTTTCGACATGGCGACGAATATGTTTAGCGCTGACAATGCCATTATCAGCATGACAATTCCAGTCATTTACATGCTGGAGCACACGCTAAACACTATTCGGAGTCAGGGGGTGGGACAACAGGAAGGGGAGGAACTACAGGAGGATTCATATGCGCAAGACATAACAACATCTCCAAGGTCCAGACGTTCATCATCACCAACGCGGCAGGCATGGGACCATGGGGGACAGGGATCAACAAGGGCGCATGGTAGCAGGCGAGATGTTGAGGAAGGTGCAGGAGAACATGAAGAAATGGAGGACGAACTGTCCATGGACATGGAAGACTCAGCGGATGAGGGAGACCTTGGTCAAATTTCAGTTGAAAGAGGTTGGGGAGAGATGTCAGAGGAAGAAAGAACGGTTAGCACCTCTATGCCACAAACACAGCGTGGACTTGGTCCGCATGGCTGCACAAGACACATGAGTGCTTTCTTGCTGCATTACCTCCAACATGACCCTCGTATTGTCAAAATTAGAAGTGATGATGACTACTGGCTTGCCACACTATTAGATCCCCGGTACAAGTCCAAATTTTGTGACATAATTCCAGCCATAGAAAGGGACGCACGTATGCAGGAGTATCAGCAGAAGCTGTTACTCGATCTTAGCTCGGCTTTTCCACCAAACAACCGTGCAGGTGCAGGGAGTGAATCTCCCAGTTGTAACTTGACAAACATGGGACGGTCTCGTCATCTTCAACAGTCTACCCGTACCAGTAGGACTGTATCTGGTGCTGGTAACAGCAATTTTATGGAATCTTTTCATAATTTTTTTAGACCCTCCTTTGCAAGGCCAACAGAGACAACAAGTCTAACACATAGTCAACGGCTGGAGAGGATGATACAGGAGTATCTCCAAATGAACATCGATGCCATGACTTTGCAAATGGAGCCTTGCTCATTTTGGGCTTCAAATCTTGAAAAATGGCCAGAGCTCTCCACTTACGCCTTGGAGATTTTGTCGTGTCCAGCTGCCAGCGTTGTCTCTGAACGTGTCTTCAGTGCTGCTGGGTGTGTGCTGACAGATAAGCGCACGCGTCTGTCCAGTGACAATGTGGACAGACTAACGTTCATCAAAATGAACAAGTCATCGATCCACAAGGAATTTACTACCCCTGTGTTATCCTGGGGAGAGTAAATGCTTGTGGATTTGGAATGTGCTTGATGCAAATCAAAACATCCTGTTTGCAACTAGGGCACAAGTGCTGCCACTGATGGGGTGTCTGTGTGGCCCAATTTTTTGAAATAAGGGAGACTCCACTTGGAGTAACCCTTGCTTACATTGTTTTTAAAAGGAGCCAATATGAACAAGTCATGGTTCAGCAAAGACTTTGCTAGCTACCCCGGTGTCATCCTGGGGACGGTTAAGAATGGCGTATTTTTGAATGTGCTTGATGCAAATCTAGCTGTGAAGTGTACAACTAGGGCACAAGTGCTGCCACTGAATGGGTGGGTGTGTGTGGGGCACAATTTTTGGAAAAAAGTGAGACTCCGCTTGGAGTAACCCTTGCTTACATTGTTTTTAAAAGGAGCCAATATGAACAAGTCATGGTTCAGCAAAGACTTTGCTACCTACCCCGGTGTCATCCTGGGGACAGTTAAGAATGGCGTATTTTTGAATGTGCTTGATGCAAATCTAGCTGTGAAGTGTACAACTAGGGCACAAGTGCTGCCACTGAATGGGTGGGTGTGTGTGGGGCACAATTTTTGGAAAAAAAAGGGAGACTCCGCTTGGAGTAACCCTTGCTTGCTGTGTTTTTTAAAAATGATCCAAGATGAACAGAGCTGGGATCAGGAAAGACTTTGCTACCTACCCCGGTGTCATCCTGGGGACAGTTAATTACGGCGTATTTTTGAATGTGCTTGATGCAAATCAAAACATCCTGTTTGCAACTAGGGCACAAGTGCTGCCACTGAAGGGGTGTCTGTGTGGCCCAATTTTTGTAAAAAAGGGAGACTCCGCTTGTTTTGCATGATTTTAGAAGGGCATGCTATGCCTATATCTGTGTCTCGTCCTCCTTTTCCTCGTCAAGCTGTTTTGTTTTCGCATGAAAATTTGTTCTTGTCACTTTCCCATGTGTTTGTGTTGTGTTGTGAGTTGTTTGTCAACTTTTGGACACCTTTGAGGGTGTTTTCTAGGTGTTTTTATGTGTTTGTGAATGCCTGCCATTGTTTCCTATGCGGTTCGAGTTCGGTTCGTCGAACGTTCGACGAACCGAACTCTAACGGGACCTCCGTTCGGCGAACCGACCTCGAGCCGAACCGCGACCGGTTCGCTCATCTCTAGTTCTAAGTGATTTGGAAGTTATCCAATATTCCAATGGATAGAAATTGAAAAACCTCCAAACTTGAGAATACCCTTTAAATATTTAAATTAATTGAAGTAAAAAAATACTAAATCCAATGTGGCCCCGGCCCTTCTGGTCACATGGGTATGACATCAGCACAGGTTTTTCTAGTCACTTAGTCAAACGATTCTATAATAGAATTAGCATAAATAACAGGGGGAGGACAGACAGGCAGGGGATTGGAATCACTATGTTTACCCACCTCAGCTATTAGATGACTGGCAGCTGCTGCCCCTCAAAAAGCTGCTGATTTTACAAACTTTGCTTGCTTGTGTTTCAAAACCTATACACCCTCACTGACAACTAAAGGTATGTATAAAATCCGCATGATAGTGCCAGTATAACACTGACTTTAAGTTATATAGGAAAATCTTGGTGATTGGTGAGCTTTAAAGTGCTTGAAGGAGAATTTACAAATATTACATATTTTTATGATTGTGTACAGCCAGCTTCATACACCACCTGCTACCCCAGCAGCCTGAATCCCAAGAGAGACACATCTTGCTGTACACTGCAGTACTAAATGAAATTCCCCGGACATGAGCCTGTTGCAAGCCCCGGACGGGGGGGAGAGTTCCGTCCCACTGCCAATCCTACAGAACGCTGCAAAAATAAAAGCCCTAACTGTATTACCTAAAAAAAATTCACACTCTTATTTTGTGTTGCACTCACAGCAGGTCTCATAAGTTCTCCAAGCACATTGTGGGGGAAACACCGCGAACTTCAGATATGACACCTGTCACTGCCTCACAATGGTTAAACAAAAAAAAAAATCAAAAGTGTGTGACGAAAAAAAAAAAAACCATTAAAAACAAACGTGAAAAGCATTGCATGAAATAAATTTTATAAATATGTGTGTGATGGTAGCCCTCCCTCTCTCTTTTCCCTCCCCCTCTCTCTTTTCCCTCCCCCTCTCTCTTTTTCCTCCCCCTCTCTCTTTTTCCTCCCCCTCTCTCTTTTCCCTCCCTCTCTCTTTTCCCTCCCTCTCTTTTCCCTCCCCCTCTCTTTTCCCTCCCTCTCTCTTTTTCCTCCCTCTCTCTCTTTTCCCTCTCTCTCTCTTTTCCCTCCCTCTCTCTCTTTTCCCTCCCTCTCTCTCTCTCTTCCCTCTCTCTTTTCCCTCTCTCTTTTTTCCATCGCGCTCTCTCTTTCTCTCTTTTCCCTCTCTCTCTCTCTCTTCCCCCTCTCTCTCTCTCTCTCTTCCCTCTCTCTCTCTTTTCCCTCTCTCTCTTTTCCCTCTTTCTCTCTCTTTTCCCTCTCTCTCTCTCTCGCTCTCTATCTCTCTCCTGGCATGGTCAGTACAGAAATCTCTCAATCATGGAGGGGTAAGAGGGAGTAATAAACATGGAGTCCCTACTGTGTCTGTGTATTTATTTCTAATAAAGTATTTTTCTCTGTGTGATGTCTTTTTTTTTTTCTAACCCTTTATTGGAGATTCTTAATGGTCAGGTCAAACTTGGCCTGACATTAAGAATCTCGGGCTTTATACCAGCTGGAAAAACATAGCTGGTATTAACCCCTCATTACTCAGCGTGCCACCTGCCACCAGTGCCACTGGAAGAGTTGGATACAGCGCCAGAAGATGGCGCTTCTATGAAAGCGCCATTTTCTAGGGTGGCTGTGGACTACAATTCTCAGCGGGGGGGCCAGAAAGCTTGGGCCACCCTGCGCTGAGGATTCCAATCCCCAGCTGCCTAGTTGTACCTGGCTGAACACAAAAAAGCTCATGTCCAAAGCCCAATAAATTTTATAAATATGTGTGTGATGGTAGCCCTCCCTCTCTCTTTTCCCTCCCTCTCTCTCTTTTCCCTCCCCCTCTCTCTTTTTCCTCCCCCTCTCTCTTTTTCCTCCCCCTCTCTCTTTTTCCTCCCCCTCTCTCTTTTTCCTCCCCCTCTCTCTTTTCCATCCCTCTCTCTTTTCCCTCCCTCTTTTTTCCCTCCCTCTCTCTCTTTTCCCTCTCTCTGTCTTTTCCCTCCCTCTCTCTCTTTTCCCTCTCTCTCTCTTTTCCCTCTCTCTCTTTTTTCCCTCCATCTCTCCCTCTCTCTCTCTTTTCCCTCTCTCTCTTTCGCTCTTTCCCTCTCTCTCTCTCTCTTCCCCCCCCCTCTCTCTTTTCCCTCTTTCTCTCTCTTTTCCCCCTCTCTCTCTCTCTCCTGGCATGGTCAGTACAGAAATCTCTCAATCGAGGAGGGGTGAGAGGGAGTAATAAACATGGAGTCCCTACTGTGTCTGTGTATTTATTTCTAATAAAGTATTTTTCTGTGTGATGTCTTTTTTTTTTTTCTAACCCTTTATTGGAGATTCTTAATGGCCAGGTCAAACTTGGCCTGACATTAAGAATCTCGGGCTTAATACCAGCTGGTAAAACATAGCTGGTATTAACCTCTTATTACCCAGCGTGCCACCTGCCACCAGGGCCACTGGAAGAGTTGGATACAGCGCCAGAAGATGGCGCTTCTATGAAAGCACCATTTTCTGGGGTGGCTGTGGACTGCAATTCGCAGTGGGGGGGCCAGAAAGCTTGGGCCACCCTGCGCTGCGGATTCCAATCCCCAGCTGCCTAGTTGTACCTGGCTGAACACAAAAAAAAGCCCATGTCGATTTTTTTTTTAATGATTTCATGCCCTGCAGCAGGGCAAGATGGGAAAGAGGTGACGTCGGGTCATCTGGCCAGCAAGCGCTTGCGCAGAACGCTGGAGAAAGAGGGGAAAGTGCGGTCACGAGGTTATGGGCGGCACTTGCTGATGACACTCACAGCGCCGCCCATAACATCGTGCCTGCGCAAAACGTCACCAGCAGTCACACGTGCACACAGTGCACAGTCACGCTACAGTCGCACAGCGCATGCACGAGACCACGGGAGCCCAGGGGCGGCGTCCTGAGATACGAAATTCAGCGTTGGGGGCGGTGTAAATCTGCTGGAGGAACAGCAACGGTCAGCAGAGAGCCTGCCCCCATGGACGATTTACACAATTTACATAGCAAAAGGTACAAGTTTATAAAGTATTTAAGTTGGTTTAAAAGGGGCCACAAAAAGTACAAGAACCTTGCTAGAATGCAGCCCACGAGCTTCAGAGGGGGAAACTTTTAGGTTTAAAGCAAAATTTCTGATGACAGGTTCCCTTTAATCCATGTCAACTGGCTGCAAGTGTGATTTAGTTATTGCCAACACCTGTTAGGTGCCACAGGTAAGTTACAGGTGCTGTTAATTACACAAATTAGAGAAGCTTCACATGATTTTTCAAACAGTGCCAATACTTTTGTCCACCCCCTTTTTATGTTTGGTGTGGAATTATATCCAATTTGGCTTTATGACAATTTTTTTGTTCATTGAAGACAAATTAAATGAAGATAATAATACCAAAGAATTTGTGATTGCAATCATTTTCAAGAAGAAACTGAGTGTTAGCTGACAGAATTGCAGGGGTGCCAATACTTTTGGCCAGCACTGTAGACCATTATTTAACGTCATCAAAGTGGCTAAATACTGCAGCTGTCATTGTAGCTAATGACAAATTCAGCTCTGCTACATCTATGCCTGCACAAGCTTATCCTGTAGATGATTGTACATACCTGAGGATTGTGGTGACAGGTGGGGAAGAAGGATCCAGCTGGATATTAATAATGATAGCGATGTAGAGAGCGGCTTACAGTCATTCGGGATACGCTGCACATCACAATATAAAGGAAACCTGAGAAGAAGACATTGTTATTAATACTAATGATTCTTCAGCACGGTGTCACTGCAGAGCTGCGCTCACACAGGAGATGCTCACACACCATGCACGCCCGGTCACTGTCACAGACTATGAGCTCCACACAGTGAGGAAGCTGCTTCCTACAAGACGTCAAGAAAGAGACAGGGCGAGAGCCAATCAGATCTCAGGTCTCAGCTCGCAGCCAAGGAATAGTATTAAAGAGCAAACACCTGAACTGCGTCTCCATGAGGCGAATATACAGGAGTGACAGGAAAGCAGATACTTTCCCTGATGCCGTATATTCCAGTCACAAAAAGCAAAGGTTTACAAAACAAACAGAAATTACCTAAGTCCTTGAAATCTTTTTTAAATTATTACAATTTCCTTATAGTCATTTTAAACAATTTTAATGTATTACCAAATATGATTATTATACTGTGTGCACAAAGTGCCTTTTTTTTTTGCTTTTTTTTATGTGTCTTTGAGTGCAGTTTTGTTCCAGTCCTTATGGCAGCAAAGTCAATGAGAATCCGGAGGTTCTGTGCACATATTGCTTTTTTTCTCCTTCCAGATCTGGTGCAGAAATAAATCTGCAGCATGTCCATTCTTTCAGCATTTTTGAAGCATTTTTCCACCCCAGAATGTATAGAAAACGCTTGAAAGAAAAAAAGAAAAAAAAAATTGCACTAAAAACAAGGCGAAAACGCATCAAAAACAAATCCATATACTTGGCAAATCTCCAGGATATTCCTGGAAAAAGGGAAGGTCTCCAGGACGAATAAGCAAATCTTATGGGTGCTGCCTCTATAACTTATACATGTAGTCACTAGTCTGGCACGGCTAATAAGTGCAAACTGCAAGACATGCTGAAAAATATAATCATACTGAATGAAAGAAATGAAAGAAAAGAAGAGAAACAGTGCCTTGCAAAAGTATTTGGCTCCCTTGCATTTTTCAACCTTTTCACACAATTTTAATATTATGGTGAAGAATCAACAACAAGTGGGACACAATTGTGAAGTTGAATGAAATGTATTGCTTATTTTAAACTTTTTAAAAAATAAATAACTGAACATTGGGGCGTGCAATATTAATTGGCCCCTTTACTTTCAGTGCAGCAAACTCACTCCAGAAGTTCATTGATGATCTCTGAATGATCCAATGTTGTCCTAAATGACTCATGATGATAAATATAATCCACCTGTGTGTAATCAAGTCTCTGTATGAGTGCACCTGTTCTGTGATAGTCTCAGTGTTCTGTTTAAAGCACAGATAGCATCATGAAGACCGAGGAACACAACAGGCAGGTCCGTGATACTGTTGTGGAGACGTTTAAAGCCGGATTTGGTTAAAAAAAGATTTCCAAAACTGTAAACATCCCAAGAAGCACTGTACAAGCGATCTTATTGAAATAGAATGAGTATCATACCACTGCAAATCTACCAAGACCCGGCTGTCCCTCAAAAAATGTAATCTCAAACAAGGAGAAGACTGATCAGAGATGCAGCCAAGAGGACATGATCACTCTGGATGAACTGCAGAGATATACAGCTGAGGTGGGAGAGTCTGTCCATAGGACAACAATCAGTCGTACACTGCACAACTCTGGCCTTTATGGAAGAGTGGCATGGAGAAAGCCATTTCTCAAAGATATCCATAAAAAGTGTTGTTTAAAGTTTACCACAAGCCACCTAGGAGACACACCAAACATATGGAAGAAGGTGCTCTGGTCAGATGAAACCAAAATCAAACGTTTTGGGCACAATGCCAAATGATATGTTTGGCGTAAAAGCAACACAGCTCATCACCCTGAACACACCATCCCCACTGTCAAACATGGTGGTGGCAGCATCATGGTTTGGGTCTGCTTTTCTTCAGCAGGGACAGGGAAGATGGTTAAAATTGATGGGAAGATGGATGGAGCCAAATACAGGACCATTCTTGAAGAAAACCTGTTGGCGTCTGCAAAAGACCTGAGACTGGGATGGAGATTTGTCTTCCAACAAAACAATGATGCCAAACATACAGCAAAATCTACAATGGAATGGTTCACAAATAAACGCATCCAGGTGTTAGAATGGCCAAGTCAGAGTCCAGACCTGAATCCAATCGAGAATCTGTGGAAAGAGCTGAAAACTGCTGTTCACAAAAGCTCTCCATCAAACCTCACTTTGCAAAGGAAGAATGGGCAAGAATTTCAGTCTCTCGATGTGCAAAACTGATAAGACATACCCCAAGCGACTTGCAGCTGTAATCGCAGCAAAAGGTGGCGCTACAAACTATTAACTTAAAGGGGCCAAATAATATTGCACAATTTTCAGTTATTTATTTTTTATAAAAGTTTAAAATAAGCAGTAAATTTCGTTCACCTTCACAATTGTGTCCCACTTGTTGATTCTTCACCATGAAATTTACATTTTTTATCTTTATGTTTGAAGCCTGAAATGTGGGAAAAGGTTGAAAAATTCAAGGGGGCTGAATACTTTCGCAAGGCACTGTACGCATATGAAGGCAGAAATGTAGTAAATGAATATGGTTTTGTTTTGAATTAGTATTGATTTTGCACACTGGAAACTATATGACTGTATATGATCATATGGTGTCTTTAATATCGTATGTGTTTCTGTTATATGACCTACTCCATTTATCATACTTCAATGTTGGTACAGAATGGAGGAATGTATTATTGCTGGGGTCTTCAGGGGTGCTCACCCATATTTTGGTTAGAGTCCTGAATGTTTTAGAGGTAGTTGTTTTTCAATTTATAAATGCTTATTTTGTTTTGATTAGTCTCTAGTGTGTTTATACAGTATATCAATAAAATATTTATGTATCATTGTTCACTAATAATGATGTACAGAGCTCAAACACTGACTTTTCATGGTCAAGTTCAGAGTTTGGATGCTAATAAAATAAAGTTTGTTAAAAGGCTGCAGTACAGCAAATCAACTCATCATAGCCTTTTGGCTATGGGCACTTCCGGAGCCACCAGAGCCATGCCATGTACAACAAAGAGCCTAGTGCAAAGTGCCTTAACAGAGCCTGGTGCACAGTACACTAATACAACCTAGTGCAGAGAGTAGAAAGTTCACATTTATTAAAATAATTTACAATACATATACAGTAGGTATATATTTGCTGATATAACAGAAGTATATTTGTGTGTAAGGGCTCATGTGCACACTGCGTCCTGACCAATGCAGAAAAAAGTGCACCCGCTGGCAGACGTGACACTGCGTTTTGACAAAAAGAATGCATCCAAAACGCATGTATTTTGGATGCATTTTGCATGCATTTTAAATGCGTTTTGCATGCATTTTTGTCAGTGCTGTCCCAAGGCAATTCAGCTCTGCTACATGCCCGCTGACAGCAGACACAGATAGAGCCGAGCAATGAGAATGAGCTCGGATGAACTTCACCCGACTTCATTGTCATCCCACGGATCTGTCTGTGTGTCGTGTCCTAATTAGCGGTCACCCATAAAGGACTCACCGGTGACCGCAGATCCCCTGAGTGACTGAAGTGAGCAGTGCGATCAGCGGTGCCATCACTGAGGTTACCCATGGCCATATCTGGAGTCCTCCACCTGAGAGTGGTGGCTGCAGGTAACCTGAGTGACATCATCGCTGATCGCGCGGCTCACTTCAGTTGCTGCGTGGAGCTGACAGAGAGCGGTCGTGGTCTGTGGCCACTCGCTCTCAGCTTCATGAAGCAGAGCTGAAAGCGTCCTGGGACCTCATGTGGATTACGTCGGACCTGGAGGGGTATTTGGGGATCAATAAGGTGGTGAAAGAGGGTGGCGTTTTTTTTACTTTTATTCCAAATAAAGGATTTTTTGGATGTGTGTGTTTATTTTATTTAACTTACAGGTTAATCATGGAAGGTATCTCAGGGAGACGCCTGCCATGATTAACCTAGGACTTAGTGGCAGCTATGGGCTGCTGCCAATTACTCCTTATTACCCCCACCTTATTGCCACCGCATCAGGGCAATTCGGGATGTCGTAGAGTCCCGGGACTGTCGCATCTAATGGATGCGGCAATTCCGGGTGGCTGCTGGCTGATATTGTTAAGCTGGGGGGCTCCCCATAACGTAGAGCTCGCCATCCTGAGAATACCAGCCTTTAGCCGTGTGGCTTTACCCTGGCTGGTATCAAACTTGGGGGAGACCTCAAGTTGTTTTTTGTTAATTATTTTTTTTATTTCACTGCACGATATAGACACGCCCACCGGCAGCAGTCATTGCTTGCAGTGAGACAGCTGTCACTCAGCGTGGGGACATGTCTGACTGCAACCAATTATAGGCGCCGGTGGGCGGAGAAAGCAGGGATTACGAGATGGAATAATGAGTGGCCGGCATTTTCAAAAGAGGAGAAGTCACCACAGTGTGAACGCCGCTCAGCGCCGCGCCGGTGATCGGGGATTGGTGAGTATGAGAGAGGGGATGGGAGGGAGAGACCGACATCGACAGAGAGAGAGAGACCAAAAGACCTGCATTTGTTATGTCAAATAAACATGCGGATCGCAACAGAAATGCAGTGCAAACGCACTGCTTAGCATTTTGGTAGTGTTTTTAAACAACTCATTGATTTCAATGTGTGTAGAACGCTGCCAAAACGCTCAAAAGAATTGACATGCTGCATTTTTAAATGCAGAGATTTTGTCAAATTTTTTACTTTTAAAATGCTGAGTTCAAAAAAGCAACGTGCGCACGGATTTTGCATGATTCTCATGGACTTTGCTGGGGAATCAGAACGCATGCATTTTGACAATGTGATGCTGCAGCTTAAAACGCTGTGAAAATGCCAAAAAAAAGCAACGTGCACACGAGCCCTAATTCTGTTACTGCTCTGCATCATATGTATGAGGGGTTGCTGATAAGGCTGCTTTCAAACATCAGTTTTTTGCCATCAGGCACAATCCGGCGAAAAAACTGATGTGACGGATCCGTTGCATCAGTTTTTTCGATTTGTTTCTTCCGTTTTTTGACGGATCCGTTTCGATACTGAGCATGCTCAGTTTAAAAAAACGGAAACCGACGCCGGATTCCGGCATATGACGGATGACGACAGATCTGGCTGCCATAGGCTTCCATTATAAAACACGTCATACGGCGTGGTCCGTTTTTTCGCTGGAGACAAAAAAACGTTCCATTCAACGTTCCATTTGCTGGATCCGGCAAAATGTGCTTGTCCGGTGGCCATCCGGCACAATCCGGCGCTAATAGAAGTCTATGGGGGAAAAAAGGATCCGGCAGCAACAGACACTGGATCCGTTTTTTCATGTTTTTGCCGGATTGTTCCTGATGGCAAAAAACTGAAAGCAGCCTAAGACTAGTTTCACACATCCGGCTTTTCGCCGGATTGCTAGATTCAGCGCACGCCAGTACAGTGTATACAGTACAATGGCAGCGCGACAAGCGCCGGTCACAAGCTGTCATGTGACCGGAGCATGTGACCCGGAAGTTGCGGCGCTGTCATTGTACTGTATACACTGTACTGGCATGCGCCGAATCTGGGAAACCGTCGAAAAGCCGGATGTGTGAAGCCAGCCTTAGTCTTTCTTTGGCTTTGTGACCTTTTTTTGTTTCTATGGTAACGAATGTTACATCATATGAAAGCCTTATGTGTCTAATATATGTTTTCAAAATTTTGTGTTTTTTGCTTATTGCAACAGTGTTCTACGCATGTGGGAAAACAAAATGGCGTAGTCTAATGTAATATTCACAGCAACTGAGAGCAGAGGAGTGATAAAATTCTTGAGGAAGCTATCTGCAAAGTGGGCCAACAAATGTTTGACAACAGATCAGAAAAGCATGTGAGTGAAAACTTCCCGGTCCATTTGTCAGTGTTTCCGGACTGATAAGAACTTCCTGGATCGACTGGTCACTATGGATGAGACCTGGATTTATTTGTATGACCCTGAAAACAAGGAACAGCCAAAAGAGTGGAGATATAGTGGATCTCCTCGTCCAAAGAAATTCAGGGTACAAAAATCAGCCACTAAGGTGATGGCGTTTGTGTTCTGGGATAAGGAGGGTGTGCTGCTAGTGGACTACCTTCAAAAGGGTTCCATCATCAATGAAAGATATTACATTGAACTTTTGGACCAATTGAAGGCAGCTCTGAAGACCAAAAGGCGCAGCAAGCTGCCCAAAGGAATCTTGTTCCTGCAAGACAACGCCTCTGCTCACACTGCACAAGCGACCACGGCAAAATTGGCAGAGCTGGGCTTCCAGATCTAGCTCCCTCCGACTATCATCGGTTTCCAAACCTGAAGAAACACCTCAAGGGTACCAAATTTCACACCATTTCTGGTGCCATGGCTGCTACGGATGCCTGGTTTGAGGCACAACCGAAATCCGTCTTTTTGCTAGGCTTACAGAACTTGGAATACTGATGTAAGATGTGTATTGACATCAGTGAAAAGTATGTGAAATAAATGTAAAGTTTCATGATCCTATCTTGTTTCTTTCTGGGTAAAGCCAAAGACTTTTCAGCAACCCCTCGTATATGAGACTTCCAAAATATGGATGGGCGAACTCCCTGATGTTCAGTGTTCGGGAGACTCGCCCGAACGTTTTGTAAAGTTCTCGTTCGGGTTCTGATATAATGCGAACTTGCGTCCGAACACCAAACTTGGACTTTAAAGTTATGTGATGGGGCGGAACGGCTGTAAAATAAAGAACATAATTAATAATAAACATTGTCATTATACTTACAGGTCCTGTGACGCGGCCTGCACTTTGTCTCCCGCCGCTTCTCCTTCCGAGTACGATCATCGCTGTGCCACACGGTAACCAAATTACCTTCTGTGATGTCATAGCATGTGACCAGGCACGTGTGAATTTTGTATTATCTCATTGGCTACAGACTGGTCACATGACTATGACATCATGCTAGGTCCTGTCAGTGCATCTCGCTGGTACGCGGTGCTCGCCCAAGCATCTCAGTACTCGGTATACTCGGTGAGTGCCGTGTACCGGCGAGATGCTCGGGCACATGCTTGGCTCCCTGTCCCTGCATGTCGGCACTCTTTACAGAGTCAGCCCACATGCAGGGATTGGCTGCCACAACCGGTGAATCGCGGCACCGGGAATCAGGTGATAGAATATCACCGTTGCTATAGTAACCCGCTCGTCAGGTTACTATAGCAACGGTGGCAGCTTTGATATTACCGCTTACCAACGCGCAGCTTCTGCTCACTCATTGAGTGATTATACAGCACAGGGGAGCAGAAGCGTTCTTCCTCCCCTGTGCTGTCTGATATAGGAGTGCTGCATGAGTTGAAGAAGAAAGAAGACAGAAGACAGAAGACCAGGATCGTGGAGGGGTGAGAGAGAGTAATGAACATGGAGTCCTTGAGTGTGTCTGTGTATTTATTTCTAATAAAGTGTCTGCATATTTATTTCTAATAAAATATTTTTTCTCTGTGTGGTGTCTTTTTTTTAACCCTTTATTGGAGATTCTTAATGAACGGGTCAAATTTGCCTGACATTAAGAATCTCTGGCTTAATACTAGCTGGTAAAACAAAGCTGGCATTAACTAGAGTTGAGCGCGGTTCGAGGTTCGCCAATTTCATGTTCGAGTGATTTTGGGGGGTGTTCTAGATCGAACTAGAACTCGAACTTTTTGCTAAAAGTTCGGCAGCTCGAGTTTCGTTCGAGAACTGTTCTATCAGCAAAAAGCCTAGCTAATTACTAGCTGGCTTTTCACTGTAATAGTGTGAGTCACTCTGTGATTCACACTATGATCTAATCTCAGCGTATAGTGTGCGGGGGGGACGGGGTTTAGATCTGTGTTGCTGAGAGAATGCCGATCGCCATTTTTTTTTTCTTCCCTAAGCGCGTGTGTAATGGGGCGGGTCAGCATGTCAGCCAATCTCAGACACACACACAGATAAGTGGACTTTTTGCCAGACAAGCAAGGGCATGTGTCATAGGTTGTGAATGTCACATGTCCTTGCATTATAAATACGGCCATTTTCCCTCACGGCGCCATTATCTGCCTTCTGCGTCTGGGTGACAGTCACCGCTCACGCAGCTCCTGTCGTCAGTCCTGCTGTGTACGCTTTACACACAGCGCTTTACAGAATAGAGACAGAAGTTTATTTCAGCCCTTTTCAGGGCTCATTTTCTCAGGCTCAGAGCCATAGGTGACAGTTAGGTCCATGGAAACGCTGTATACAGCTTCAGATAACAGCGTCTGTGTACCTAAGCTCAGGGAAGTCCTTGCTGCATTTCACCATTAGGAGGGATAGAAAGTGAGGCTTCCTTTCCTCTACACTGACCCACAACCCGGCCACTGTACCCTCCTGCCCATTTTTGCAAAGCTATTTTAATAGCAAAGAGTGCTGCCAGTTAGTGCCATTCAAAAAGTGGCTGCTATACTCCATTAGTGTCCTACTGGTGCCAAGCATTTTCCAGCACCTCTGCATTGTACCCTGCTGCGCTTTTTTGCACAGCTATTTTAATAGCAAAGAGTGCTGGCAGTTAGTGCCATCCAAAAAGTGGCTGCTGTACTCCATTAGTGTCCCACTTGTGCCACGCAAGTCCCACCACCCCTCCATTGTACCCTGCTGCCCATTTTTGCAAAGCTATTTTAATAGCAAAGAGTGCTGCCAGTTAGTGCCATGCAAAAAGTGGCTGCTGTACTCCATTAGTGTCCCACTTGTGCCAAGCAAGTCCCACCACCTCTCCATTGTACCCTGCTGCCCTTTTTTGCAAAGCTATTTTACTAGCAAAGAGTGCTGCCAGTAGTGCCATCTAAAAAGTGGCTGCTGTACTCCATTAGTGTCCCACTTGTGCCAAGCAAGTCCCACCACTTCTGCATTGTACCCTGCTACCCTTTTTTGCAAAGCTATTTTAATAGCAAAGAGTGCTGCCAGTTAGTGCCATCCAAAAAGTGGCTGCTGTACTCCATTAGTGTCCTACTTGTGCCAAGCAAGTCCTACCACCTCTGCATTGTACCCTGCTGCCGTTTTTTGCAAAGCTATTTTAATAGCAAAGAGTGCTGCCAGTTACTGCCATCCAAAAAGTGGCTGCTGAACTCCATTAGTGTCCCACTTGTGCCAAGCAAGTCTCACCACCTCTGCATTGTACCCTGCTGCCCTTTTTTTGCAAAAGCTATTTTAATAGCAAAGAGTGCTGCCAGTTAGTGCCATCCAAAAAGTGGCTGCTGTACTCCATTAGTGTCCCACTTGTGCCAAGCAAGTCCCACCACCTCTGCATTGTACCCTGCTTCCCTTTTTTGCAAAGCTATATTAATAGCAAAGAGTGCTGCCAGTTAGTGCCATCCAAAAAGTGGCTGCTGTACTTCATTAGTGTCCCACTTGTGCCAAGCAAGTCCCGCCACCTCTGCATTGTACCTTGCTGCCCTTTTTTGCAAAGCTATTTTAATAGCAAAGAGTGCTGCCAGTTAGTGCCATCCAAAAAGTGGCTGCTGTACTCCATTAGTGTCCCACTTGTGCAAGCAAGTCCCACCACCTCTGCATTGTACCCTGCTGCCCTTTTTTGCAAAGCTATTTTAATAGCAAAGAGTGCTGCCAGTTAGTGCCATCCAAAAAGTGGCTGCTGTACTCCATTAGTGTCCCACTTGTGCCAAGCAAGTCCCACCACCTCTCCATTGTACCCTGCTGCCCTTTTTTGCAAAGCTATTTTAATAGCAAAGAGTGCTGCCAGTTGTAGGGCCATAGTTGCATTGTCAGGGATAGTTAGTGTTGTTTCTTCAGCTGTCAATAAAGCTAGACCACGTCTGCAATCTACACCACCTCTCAATTTTTGCTACCACATTTTAAGTGGCCAATCTTGTCGCTAACAAAATGAGTGGCAAAAGGACAGATTCTGGTGGAAAGGGGAACAGGCGTGTTGGAAAAGGAAAAAAGTTTGTGTCCGTGGGGAAGGTGGGAAAGCTACATTAACATCTGCTGAAGATAGGCCATCTTCCAGCAAAAGTAAGATGTCTACTACTTTCCATGGACAATCCGATGTGCTCCCTTTTTTATGGAACAAAACAATTGGAACAAAGGTAGATGATGCACAAAAAAAAGCACATGCTTGAATGGATCTCAAGTACTCCAACAAGTGGCCTCTCCTCCACCTCAACTTCTAAATCCAAAAAACAACAGTCCTCTGAGTTGTCATCACAATCACACTTGCTATCTCCCAGCTCTCAAGTCTCCACCTGCCCTGCAGAGTATGGTGTAACAGAGATGGCTGAGTCTGCAGAGCTGTTCAGTCACACTATAGGCTGGGAATCAGAGGTCTGCTCCCATGCTAAGCTACAGTGAGTACAGACCAGGAAATGGTCTACAGTGATGCCCAGAAGTTTGTGACTCAGATTCAGGCCCTGATGACCATGTTTCTGAGCATAATGTAGACCCTCATTCACAAACTGTAACACCTGTTGGTGGAGACAAAGGAGCATAATGATGACGATGAGACACAAATACAAGATTGTGATGACAACTTAAATATTCGGTCAGGGCAGGAAGAGGCTAGGTCTGAGGGCGAGGGGAGTGCAAACACAATGCTTGATGATGAAGTTCTAGATCCCACCTATTGTCAACCCACAGTCAGGCACTCGAGGTCAATAGAGGCGGTGGAGGAGGATGCAACTGACGACGAACTTACCTTGCGCCTTCCTGGACAGAGGAGGAGTACTGGTAGCACGTCTACAACTGCATCCTCAGCCACCACTCTGCCTCTGAGCACCAGTCGGGGTGGCTCAGCAGGTCGCATGTCCTCTAAGCCTTGCCTAGCCTGGTCCTTTTTTGACCTTGCAAAGGATCGCCCAAATCATGTGATCTGTAAAATTTTTCAGGAATCTGTAAGTAGAGGCAAAAACCTCAGCAGTTTTCCAACTTCTTCCATGAATCATCACATGAATAGCTATCGTAAGTCCTAGTGGGAAGCTCACTGTGCTGCAATGCGGTCTAGCGTAGCGGGCCAACCACCGCCTGCCCCTTCCAGTGCATCCGTGCGCTCTTCATCTTCTATGACTGTGGGGACAGCTGGCACATCTGTTCTTCCACGCAGACCTTCCACCTCTTTAACCACAACAGGCAGTTTGCTTGGCAGGTCGTCAGTTGGTTTAGAAAGGGAAACAAGTGCGGGTGTACAGCTCTCTCAGACATCGATAGCACCAACTTTGTTTGAAGGCAACATCATGTCTCCACCTGCACTTTCCTCACAAACCTGCACTTTTCCAGGGACACACTACTCACCACCGTCTTCACACAGCAGCCAGATCTCTGTCCCTCAGATATGGACAAATAAAAGGTCATTTCCTCCGACCCACAAAGCTAAGAGGTTGACTTTATCCCTCTGTAAGCTCTTGGCTACCGAAATGCTGCCTTTCCACCTGGTGGACACAGCGCATTTTCGAGACCTTATGTCCGTCGCTGTGCCCCAGTACCAGATGCCCAGTCGCCACTAATTCTCTAAGAAATGTGTGCCTGCGCTACACCTGCATGTCGCACACAACATCAACGCTTCCTTGAGAAACTCTGTGAGTGAATGGGTGCATTCGTGACGCCTTGGACCCCCAGGGGTCACAGGTAACAACACCCACCACATCACACACACCCACCCATCCCTTGTGAGGACACACCCATCACCCGAAAGGGAGACCTGATGCCTCCCTCAGGGCCAGTAGGGCACATCAGGTGGGCGGAGTCAGGCAAAAAGACTACTGCCCTGAGGCAGGAGATTCAAATGGTTAGTTTTGAGGAGAGTCTGAGGAGAGTTGGAGTTGACAGGAGGTGTGAGGAGAAAAGCTGTCAGGGTCCCAGGTTGGAGCCTGGGATCCCCGTAACGTCAGGCAGGCAGACGGTGGTGGCCGCCTGCAGGAGTACCAGTATAGCGACCGGCGGAACCATAGGGACCAGGCCAGGGTTGGAGCCCGCCGGCCCTGAACCGGGGAGACAACCGTTTACCGGAGCACCAGAAACCGGGTACTCAGAACCCGTCCTAGCTTAGAAGCCACTGAGTTTAGGCAAATTCACTGATTGCAGTCTGGACCTCACGGGTTCATCCTCACCCAAAGTCCCGAAAGAAGGCAACAGCCCACCGATACCGGGTGAGAGCCACCGCCAAGGGCCAAACATCCGACGGGCCAGTGCCTGCGGGCAACCGAGGGCTCTTCCGGCAGCTAAACACCGAGGAGCGGGTTACCACTGCCCAGGCAGGGGAGCCAAAGATCACAACAGAAGGTGCAAGGGAAAGGGGCCACCATCAGCCTCACAAGGGACACAAGCAGCCGGCTGCGGGACCCGACCATACCCGAACTTTAGTTTACCAGTGACTCTGAGTGTGAATTAATAGTGAGTACACCAGTGCCATCCGGGCACAACACCGCACCACAGCACGGCACCCTGCACCCCGACAACATCATCGCCCGTCCCGCCGGGCCCCGGGACACACCGCCCCTACCCAAGGAGGGGCTAACATCCAGGCTGCGCCTTCAACACCGATCCTGGGAGCCCCCTTCACTCCAGCCGCAGCGGTGGTGCATCCCGTCACCACGACCCGTGGGTGGTGTCACAACCCGTACAACGACAACGCGGCCCCCGGCTGCGAACCTCGTCCCACACCACCACCCCACTGCCTCCCCTTAACAGAGCGACCGGGCCCCCGGTCCAGAGGCGCTCGAGCCACCGACAACCCGAGCCCGGACCTCGAGCGGCTCAGCCCGGCAAGGGAGCAGCCGAGCCCCTCTCAGGGTGGTACACATCGACTCTTCTGGCGTCACGAACAGGATTCAGACAGTCCACTTACCTGTGGAAGTGCGCCTTAGAAGTTTCCGTCAGTGGCGTCCTGCCGAAAAAGTTGAAGTTCCGCCATCTTGGCGCGAAAGTTTCCTGCTCGAGTCGTCTTCCTCGAGCAGTGAAAGCGCGAAGGTGAAGCCCCGCCCCCGGGAGGAGGTGTGCTGAGAGAAAACCGAGGGGGAACTGGGGGAAGAATGGCGGCATGTAACTAGCGCCGCAGAGTGCAGGGACGCCAGGACTCTGCCGCAACATGTTCCTGGGCCCAGCAGCAAGATGTGCCAGGAGCTCCAGGCCAAGGTCCACTCCATGATGGCGGAGTGGACGTCGGAGAAGAAGGGCCTGGTCGCAACCGTGCGGGCATACGAAGAGGAGGTGGCCTCGGAGGAGCGGGTAAGCGACCCACGCCCCTATGTCCCCGAGGGAACGGCCGCTGCGGCTGAGGGGCCCGGCCTGCTGCCATCCACCACGCCACCTCCCTCACTGCCCATGCCCGCGGCCACTACCCCGACCGACCCGTTACCCCTGTCACCGGTAGCGGAGCCCGCAGCATCTGAGGGAGAGGGCCCAGACCTGGGGCCCCCGGGCCTTACCTTTGTCACCGCCCTGGCACCCATCCCGGCTTCCATCCTGGCTGCAATGGAGGCGATCTTCAACCCGAAGCCAGCACCGTGAGTCCTGATGCCTGCTCCCAGACACCAGGCCTCGGCTGAGGCACGGCGAGGATGTAGCTGCCAAGCGGCAGAACAGGCCACGTCACAGCGGGGTCCCTAGTTACCGAAGGTGCCGGTCGTAGCCAGCATGGAGGGATTCCAGTTGGGCCCGTCCCCCACACAAGCTGACCCGGAGCAGGTTGAAGATGCTCCATACTGGGAGCGGCAGCTATGGCAGCTGCGCCACGAGATCGCTGTTTAAAGAAAGAAAGTGAGGTAGCAGTTCCAGCTGCCTGGTCCCCGTTGGGACCTACAGTGTTTTGTGGTAGCCCGTTGGCTATGAAGTGCCCGTCCCCGTTGGGACTTATGTTGACCCCCGTTTAACCTCAGTTGCGTGAGTAACTGCTCATGGACAAGGCAGTGAACTTGCTGGCCACCCAAAAACTATTGGGCTTGTAAATATTGCCCCATCCTGCCCCTTTTACCATGCCTTCCTGTTCCGTTAGCCTCCGGAGAGGCAGATTGGAGGTAGGACCCGCAGCAGAGCATGCTGGGGTCCGGTCACCACCGGGAGCGGTGACAATCCTCCGGGGAGCCCTTGAGCAACTGCCGGGTGCGCCGCACCGTACCCGTTCCCGCCTGGGTGATCTGGCCATGTTCCTGTTTCCGGACTGGGGAAAAGGGGTGCTGCCTGTTTTTTAGGGGCAGCATCAAGACTAGGTTGTTTGGGTGGGAAAGGCAGAAGGACATGAACCCGTTCCGTTAATTAAAGTTATGCAACGTTAAAGTAAAATGCCTCCCGTTAAGGGAAGACCTTCAGAAAGCTTATATATTGTAATAATGCTATTATACTTGTAACTGTTCCCGTTTTTCCAGTTAAAAGAAAAAGAATACAAAAATAAACCGGAGTTGGTCGGGCAGCCCGCGGATGGTCTGCGTTAAACCAAGGGGGAATGTGATGCCCTGGACCCCTGGGGGTCACAGGTAACAACACCCACCACATCACACACACCCCCATCCCTTGTGAGGACACACCTGTCACCCGAACGGGAGACCTGATGCCTCCCTCAAGGCCAGTAGGGCACACCAGGTGGACGGAGTCAGGCAGAAAGGCACGCCCACCGAGGAGACTACTGCCCTGAGGCAGGAGATTCAAACGGTTAGTTTTGAGGGGAGTTTGAGGAGAGTTGAAGTTGACAGGAGGTGTGAGGAGAAAAGCTGTCAGGGTCCCAGGTTGGAGCCTGGGATTCCCGTAACGTCAGGCAGGCAGACAGTGGTGGCCGCCTGCAGGAGTACCGGTATAGCGACCGGCAGAACCGTAGGGACCGGGCCAGGGTTGGAGCCCGCCGGCCATGAACCGGGAAGACAACCATTTACCGGAGCACCAGAAACCAGGTACTCAGACCCCGTCCTAGCTTAGAAGCCACTGAGTTTAGGCAAATTCACTGATTGCAGTCTGGACCTCACGGGTTCATCCTCACCCAAAGTCCCGAAAGAAGGCAACAGCCCACCGATACCGGGTGAGAGCCACCGCCAAGAGCCAAACATCCGATGGGCCAGTGCCTGCGGGCAACCAAGGGCTCTTCCGGCAGCTAAACGCCAGGGAGCGGGCTACCACTGCCCAGGCAGGGGAGCCAAAGATCACAACAGAGGGTGCAAGGGAAAGGGGCCACCATCAACCTCACAAGGGACACAAGCAGCTGGCTGTGGGACCCGACCATACCCGAACTTTGGTTTACCAGTGACTCTGAGTGTGAATTAATAGTGAGTACACCAGTGCCATCCGGGCACAACACCGCACCGCAGCACGGCACCCTGCACCCCGACAACATCATCGCCCGTCCCACCGGGCCCCGGGACACACCGCCCCTACCCACGGAGGGGCTAACATCCAGGCTGAGCCTTTAACACGGATCCCGGGAGCCCCCTTCACTCCAGCCGCAGCGGTGGTGCATCCCGTCACCACGACCCGTGGGTGACGTCACAACCCGTACAACGACAACGCGGCCCCCGGCTGCGAACCTCGTCCCACACCACCACCCCACTGCCTCCCCTTAACAGAGCGACGTGGCCCCCGGTCCGGAGGTGCTCGAGCCACCGACAACCCAAGCCCGGACCTCGAGCGGCTCAGCCCGGCAAGGGAGCAGCCGAGCCCCTCTCAGGGAGGTACACATCTCACCACCCTTACTTGGACCAGTAAGCATGGACAGGGACGTTACATGTCGCTGACTGGGCACTGGGTAACTATGGTGATAGATGGAGAAGGGTCTACTGAACAAGTCTTGCCGTCCCAACGACTTGTGCGTCAATCCTCTTTCTGTCTTAGTTCCTCTAACGCTTCTGTCTCCTCAACCTCGTCTGGGTCCTCCACAACCACCCCAAGCTTGTCTGGTCAGGCCACCAGCGTTGTAACTGCGCACAAGGAATCAAGCACACCTCATTACTATGCTGGCAGCAGAGCGCAACGGCATCAGGCGGTCTTTAGCTTGAAATGTCTTGGAAATAAGAGTCACACAGCGGCTGAGTTGTGGGCAGCTCTGGAGACCGAGTTTGGTAAATGGTTGTCTCCACTCAACCTGCATCCAGGTAAGGCCGTGTGCGACAATGCTGCAAACCTGGGTACGGCCCTTCGCCTGGGCAAGGTGACACACGTGCCTTGTATGGCTCACGTGTTGAACCTTGTTGTCCAGCAATTTTTAACACACTATCCCGGCCTAGGTGGCCTTCTGCACAGGGCATGAAAACTGTCTGAACACTTCCGCCGTTTAAGCGCCGCAGCTGAGCGACTTGCATCGCTCCAGAAGTCTTTCGGCCTGCCGGTTCATCGCCTGAAATGTGATGTGCCGACACGCTGGAATTCGACTCTCCACAATGTTACAGCGACTGTGGCAGCACCGCTGAGCACTGGTGCAATACGTCATGATGTATAGCCTGGGCCAACGAGATACAGAGGTGGGGCAGATCACCCTGATGGTGTGGTATCAGATCAAGGACCAATGCACCCTTCTGCAAAGTTTCGACATGGCGACGAATATGTTTAGCGCTGACAATGCCATTATCAGTGTCGCGGGCAGAGGGGATGCGCTCGCCACGCTCGGGTCCGGGGCTTCTGCTGCTGCTGCTCGGTGGCTCGAGCGGTGGACCGGACCCGGGGACTCGAGCAGCGCTCCTCACCCGTGAGTGAAATGGGGATGGTATGTTTAGGGAGATTGTTCGTGACGCCATCCACGGGTCGTGGTGATAATGGCACCACCGCTGCTGGTAACGGGGATCCCAGGAGAGATGGTAGGGTGCAGCTGAGATGTTGTCCCCTCCGTGGGCAGGGGTTGGTGATCCCGGGGCCCGATGGTGTAACGGGGAGGCCGGATGGCTGGGGTACAGGGACTGCGTGGCGCGGTGCCGGACGGCACTGGTGTACTCACTCAGACAATCACTGACAGAGTCGTTGGTAAACCAAAACAGCTGGATGGACGGGTCCCGCAGCCGGCTGTAGTGTTGTTGTTGTGCTCTCCCCGGACGGCTTATGGTGGCTGTCTTTCCCTGCACCTTTGAGAATGTTCTTGACTCCTGTGGTTGCCCACCGGTAGTCCGCTCCCCGGCGTATAGGTGCCGTAGGAGCCCGTTTTGCCCGCAGGCGCTGGCCCTTGGATCTCTAGCCTGTGGCAGTGGCTGTATATCCTCTCTGGGTGGACGGTTACCTTCAATCGGGACTTAGTAGTTGGGAAACCCCTGGGGTTCCTGTCACATTCGGATTGACTATTGACGGCGGCTCCAAGCCTGGTCGGGGTCTGATGGCCCTGCCTGTGTGCTTAGCTTCACTCCATTCCCCGATCCAGTACCGGCGAGCCGACGCCCGACCCCGGTCCTTACGGCTCTGCGAAGTTCCACCAACTCCTGCAGACAGCCACCACCATCTGCCAACCTTGCTGTCAGTGTCTGGGCTGCAACCCAGACACCTCAAGTGTTCACTCCTCTCACTTTCACCTCCAAGACTAAACTGTCACTTTTCCTGCCTCCAGGCCTGTGAACTCCTAGGTGGGTGGGGGCCAACCTCCTGGCTCCGCCCCACCTGGTGTGGACATCAGACTCTGGAGGGAGGCAACAAGGATTTTTGTCTGACTGTTGTAACTGTCTAGGGTGGGGGTGTGTGTATGTTGTTATGTATGTGACTACCTGGCTAGTCCAGGGCGTCACATTTCCCCTTGGTAAAATGCTGACTGTCCGCGGGCTGCCCGTCCATCACCGGTTTTATTTTTCAAACTGCAAAAGATAAATAACATTTAACATTCAACATACGCATATTTTCAAGTCTTCCCATACAGGAGGTGCATTACTTTTAACGTTCGAAACATTTTTATTAAACGGACGGGTTCACGGTCATCCGCTCTCCCACCCAAATAACCTGATCCTTGATGCTGCCCCTAAGAAACGGGCAGCACCCCTTTACCCCAGTCCAGGTTACCTGAGCGGGAACGGGTACGGTATCTCGCACCCGGCTGTCACTTCAGGGGACCCCACGTCCAGGGGGACCCCTGACCCCCGGAGGATGGCCACCGGTCCTGGTGGTAGCCGGGCCCCAGCCTGCTCTGCTGCGGGCCCTTCCTCCAATCTGCCTCTCCGGAGGCGGCACAGACGGAAAACCTACCCACAAATTATTTACAAACCCACTAGTTCGTGGGTGGCCTGCAAGTTCTCAGCCATGTTCATGAGCAGTTTCTCATGTGGGTGGTAAACACATAGTGTCCCTCCGGAGACAACTTGCCGGCAACGGCCGGGTAATCACTGTCGACAATCAGGTGAAAACTTCGGTTGATTCGGATTCATTCATTCATTCAGCTGAGGGTCCCAACGGGGATAACTTGGTTGCAACGGAGGACTGCTGCCACTATTTGAGGTCGAATTCATCAAGGACCTCTTCCAGCTCGATATCCGGACGGCTCGGTGAAGGAGGGGGCTAGGGCCGCATCTGCACACCGCGGCTCTCCCTTTGTTTAACGTCCAGGGCGAACCAGCCCCTCTCCCCGCAGTGCCAGGCGTAGGTCACCAGGTCAACCGGCAACAGATCACGACCTGGGTGGCCCGTTGGGAGGTGTGAGTTAACGTCGCGGCAAGCCACAAACACTTCGGCCTCCAGGCCCGGTTCGTAAATAAAGCCGAACCCCCTTTGTGGGTCAAACTTCCGGACTTCGCTTTCATACACCGGGCCCCGCACCCGAAAGGTGGCATTGCGGAGAGCATCCTTCTCCTTAATCACTCGTGCCATCACTTCGGCCCTCTGCTGCTCCCTGGCGGCAATTTCTCGGCCCAGCTGGCTTGGCTCCCTGTCCCAGTAAGGGGCGCTGGCATGCCCCTGCGCTCGGGTCGGGCCCCGCTGGACCGCGCCCACACCGGCCACAACCGGTACTCTCTTGTGGGGGTCCTACGGTGAAGTGGTCTGAACTGCTGCGTTTCAGTGTCGGCCCGACGCAGCCTCAGCTGAGGCGTGGGACTCAGGGACAGCTGGCCTCACCGGTTGGGCCTTCGGGCCCGCAGCGGCCGGTTCTTCCACGGCCAGGCGGACTGCCGGGGCCGGGGCGGTCTCGGGTGAAGCCACTTCCGGGGCCAACGGCTTCTCGTCGTGGACGGGCACTTCCCATGGGATCTTGCATGGCAGCGGGAGGGATACTGGCCGTTCCCGGACAACGCCCCCAAGCCGGTCCTCTAGGGTGGACGGGCTAGATTCCGCTACCGATGTTGGGGGTAGCGGACCGAGCGGAGGGGCCACAGCAACCGGTACGGATGGCGGGGGAGGCAGGAGGGTGAGCGGACGCAGGCCGGGCCCCTCAGCCGCAGCGGCCGGTTCTTCTCGGACACAGGGGCGTGGGTCGCTTACCCGCTCCTCCAACACTGCCTCCACCTCGCGTCTCCGCACGGCCGCCGCCACTTCCTCCATCTCGGCCACCCAGCGCTCCATCAAGAACCGGACCTGGGTTTGGAGGCGACAGCACATTTGTGCGGTCCAGGCTTCCACCCACGCCGCCATTCCTGGCGTGGGCTCGGGAATTTCGGCATCACCGGACGGGACGGACATGCTTGCTGGCAGACTTCCAGGAACCGGATATGTTGTAGAGTCCTAGCGTCCCCGCTTTTTATGCCCTCGGCTACAATAGGCAGGCTTTCACCCGCCCCCCCCTTGGTTCTTTCTAGCACTTCCGCTTGTTGGGGGCGGGGCTTCACTTTCGCGCCTTCCCTGCTCGGGGAAGACGCTCGAGCGGGAAATCTTCGCGCCAAAGATGGCGGCGCTTTCAATTTTTCGTCCGGATGCCGCCGGCGGAGACTGCAAGGCGCACTTCTACTGGTAAGTAGATCGACTCAATCCTGTTCGCAGACGCCAAGTTGTCGTGGGCGGAGGGGACGCGCTCGCCACGCTCGGGTCCGGGACTTCTGCTGCTGCTGCTCGGTGGCTCGAGCAGTGGACCGGACCCAGGGACTCGAGCAGCGCTCCTCACCCGTGAGTGAAATGGGTATGGTATGTTTAGGGAGATTGTTCGTGACGCCACCCACGGGTCGTGGTGATAATGGCACCACCGCTGCTGGTAACGGGGATCCCGGGAGAAATGGTAGGGTGCAGCTGAGATGTTGTCCCCTCCGTGGGCAGGGGTTGGTGATCCCGGGGCCCGATGGTGTAACGGGGAGGCCGGATGGCTGGGGTGCAGGGACTGCGTGGCGCGGTGCTGGACGGCACTGGTGTACTCACTCAGACAATCACTGACAGAGTCGTAGGTAAACCAAAACGGCTGGATGGACGGGTCCCGCAGCCGGCTACAGTGTTGTTGTTGTGCTCTCGCCGGACGGCTGATGGTAGCTGTCTTTCCCTGCACCTTTGAGAATGTTCTTGACTCCTGTGGTTGCCCACCGGTAGTCCGCTCCCCGGCGTATAGGTGCCATAGGAGCCCGTTTTGCCTGCAGGCGCTGGCCCTTGGATCTCTAGCCTATGGCGGTGGCTGTATATCCTCTCTGGGTGGATGGTTGCCTTCAATCGGGACTTAGTAGTTGAGAAATTCCTGGGGTTCCTGTCACATTCGGATTTGACTATTGACGGTGGCTCCAAGCCTGCTCGGGGTCCGATGGCCCTGCCTGTGTGTTTAGCTTCACTCCATTCTCCAGTCCGGTACCGACGGGCCGACGCCCGACCCCGGTCCTTACGGCTCTGCGGAGTTCCACCAACTCCTGCAGACGGCCACCACCGTCTGCCAACCTTGCTGTCAGTGTCTGGGCTCCAACCCAGACACCTCAAGTGTTCACTCCTCTCACTTTCACCTCCAAGACTAAACTGTCACTTTTCCCGCCTCCAGGCCTGTGAACTCCTCGGTGGGTGGGGCCAACTGCCTGGCTCCACCCCACCTGGAGTGGACATCAGACCCTGGAGGGAGGCAACACGGGTTTTTGTCTGACTGTTGTAACTGTCTAGGGTGGGTGGGTGTGCATGTTGTTATGTATGTGACTACCTGGCTAGTCCAGGGTATCACATCAGCATGACAATTCCAGTCATTTACATGCTGGAGCACACGACAAACACTATTCAGAGTCAGGGGGTGGGACAACAGGAAGGGGAGGAAGTACAGGAGGATTCATATGCGCGAGGGATACCAACATCTACAAGGTCCAGACGTTCATCATCACCAAGGCGGCAGGCATGGGACGGCGGGGGAGAGGAATCAACAAGGGCGCATGGTAGCAGGCAAAATGTGGAGGAAGCTGCAGGAGAACATGAAGAAATGGAGGACGAACTGTCCATGGACATGGAAGACTGAGCAGATGAGGGAGACATTGGTCACATTTCAGTTGAAAGAGGTTGGGGGGAGATGTCAGAGGAAAAAAGCACGGTTAGCACCTCTATGCCACAAACACAGAGCGGACTTGGTCTGCATAGATGCGCAAGACACATGAGCGCCTTCTTGATGCACTACCTACAACATGACCCTCGGATTGTCAAAATTAGAAGTGATGATGACTACTGGGTTGCCACACTATTAGATCCCCGTTACAAGTCCAAATTTTGTGAAATAATTCCAGCCATAGAAAGGGACGCATGTATGGAGGAGTATCAGCAGAAGCTGTTACTTGATCTTAGCTCGGTTTTTCCACCAAACCCCCGTGGTGCACGGAGTGAATCTCCCAGTTGTAACTTGACAAACATGGGACTGTCTCGTCATCAACAGTCTAACCGTATATGGTGCTGGTAACAGCAATTTTTTTGAATCGTTTCATAATTTTTTTTAGACCATCCTTTCCAAGGCCACAAGACAAGAGACAAGAAGTCTGACACATAGTCAACGGCTGGAAAGGATGATACAGGAGTATCTCCAAATGAACATCGATGCCATGACTTTGCAACTGGAGCCTTGCTCATTTTGGGCTTCAAATCTTGAAAAATGGCCTGAGCTCTCCACTTACGCCTTGGAGATCTTGTCATGTCCAGCTGCCAGCATTGTCTAAGAACGTGTCTTCAGTGCTGCTGGGTGTGTGCTGACAGATAAGCGCACGCGTCTGTCCAGTGACAATGTGGACAGACTAACGTTCATCAAGATGAACAAGTCATGGATCCGCAAGGACTTTACTACCCCGGTGTCATCCTGTGGAGAGTAAAGGCTTGTGGATTTGGAATGTGCTTGATGCAAATGTACCTGTCAAGTTTACAACTGGGGCACAAGTGCTGCCACTGAAGGGGTGTCTGTGTGGCCCAATTTTTGGAAAAAAAGGAGACTCCGCTTGGAGTAACCCTTGCTTGTAGTGTTTCTAAAAATGATCCAAGATGAACAGATCTGGGATCAGCAAAGACTTTGCTACCTACCCCGGTGCCATCCTGGGGACAGTTAAGGATGGCGTATTTTTGAATGTGCTTGATGCAAATCTACCTGTGAAGTGTACAACTGGGGCACAAGTGCTGCCACTGAAGGGGTGTCTGTGTGGCCCAATTTTTGGAAAAAAGGGAGACTCCGCTTGGAGTAACCCTTGCTTGCAGTGTTTCTAAAAATGATCCAAGATGAACAGATCTGGCCAGCGATGTGCCCGTGACGCACAAATGACGGGGGCGGGTACGCTCGCTAGCGATCTTGCTAGCGAGATCACAGCATGTAAAGTACCCTTTAGGGGTACTAGTTTTTGTCATCCCTTACTTTTTTATACTTACCAATAAAGGTTATATTTTAATACAGCTTTGGGTAATTTTTTCAGTTTAATATTATATGACCTTGGGCAAAATATCCTTTTAATGTTTTTTGGAACCAGCAGGCTAGCAGAAATTAAATCCTGCAAGCCCGGTCACTAGTGAGCACACAGATGGTTAATGCCCAAGCCTGTCTGTACAACTCAGACGCACTATAGTGTGATGTGTCAGATTCTGCAGTATGAACAGTGGCTGATGGTGCCATGATACTCAGTGAGTTTAGAGCCAAAGACCATGTGACAGTACCCCTCCCTCTATGAGGGATATTTCGATGCTCAGGACAAGGTCTCTCTGTATGACTGTGTGCCGCCCCAGCAGCGGATCAAACCGCTTGGATCCGGGGGTGGTGTTCGTTCGTGGCTCAAGGGTCTCCGGACCCGGGGGCTTAGGGGCCACACTCAAATGTAAAAGGGGGTATTTACAGGGGAATTGGTATAGTTCGTGGAGTACGGTAATTGGGAGTACCACCGCTGCTGTTGGGGGTACCCGGGGTTATGGAGTGGGGCAGCTAGGTTACGTTGCCCTCCACAGGTAGGGACAGGCCCCGGGACTCTGTTGGGAGATGCTGGGACGCAGTGCAGGGGTCAGTCGGGTACTCAACCAGCAATGAAGCAGACGCTGACAACAAGGTAAACAAAGTCTCTGAACGCCGTTGTCTCTCAAAGGGAGCTCGTCCGGGTCCCGTCCCCTACAGTGCTGCTGGTGGTCTATAACCTGCCTCCTGGCACTAAGTTTTAGATTGTCCGTTATGGTCCTGTAGCTTGGAGCTATCCGGGCCCCACTCTCCACTGTGGCTAAGTGAAGGAGCCTGCTCTCAGGATCTCACACTTGGGATTTCAGTGGGCTGCTTGCTAGGAAAGCCCTATCCCCTTCATTGCGCTAGTGCCCCCGATCTCTGCACTGGTGGGAACAGTCCGTAAAGGCCCTGTTCTCCTCAGGTTAATTGCCAGGTTGCCTGAAGCTTCTCCCCGACCTAGGGTCTGTGTACCCCGTTGTGCCTTCGGTCCCAGACCAGTGATAGGACCAGGCTGCCGGCCGTTCTCCTTGACGGGTCCCAGGCACCTAGCCTCAATCCCCTGCGACCGGGGGTCCGACTCCTCTAGGTCCAGACCACCGTTTGCGACCTAATTTTCCTCTCCCCTGGGAGCTCCAACTCCCAGCTTCCTCAGAGCTCCTCACTGCTTGAGCGCTACCACCCCACTCTCCGAACTTGACACCTCCCACCTTCCTGTCTGGCCGCTAGGTGGGCGGCCCTATTCCTGCTTAAGCAGCCCACTGGTGTGCCTGACAGGTGTGGTGCAAAGTGTATCTAGGATTTGTGAATGCTGATGGAGGCAGCACTGCAGGTTAGAGACCCAGAACCATGGGCGGTTGCATACTGCACGGGGAGGGCAGTTTGTACAGTACCATGTGATGACCTGAATAGTCCAGGGGCGTCACAACTGCCATGAAATTACCTAACCAGATGCTCTGCATAGATGTCAGAGACTGGTATCCAAGTCTTTTCCTCAGGATCATAACTCTTCCAGTGAACCAGGTACTATAAAGAACGATGAATGATATAATTCCCGATCCCTCCAGCAATCCATCAACAAAGACCGGTGGTGGAGGGGCAAGAAGAGGAGCTCCCAAAACCATAAATTTGTTTAATGGAGATTGTTGGAAAATATTAAGGATTTTATATGCATCTGGTAAGGCCCAACGGAAAGCCAACAGATTGATGACAGCAGTAATTTTGAATGGACTGATGAATCGAGGTCCTAACTTAAGTGACAGTACTTTCGGCTTATTGTTTTTAGTGGACAATTCAGCCACTTAGAGCCCATGTTATGCAAGTGCTGCTAAACCTTTTCCCATGTAGACAATATTGCTGAGCCCATTTGGTCCTCCTCAGATACAGAACTGGGGATGGTGACTGTGACACCTTGGACCAGCCAGGGAGTCACAGGTAGAGCCCCGCACAACACCAGTCCCCTAACAAGGTGACAGCAGCCAACCCTTAAAAACCTAGTCACCCCTCTCAGGGCTTGATGGACACACCAGGGGGCGGAGCCAGGCGGTTGGCCGAGGAGTTCAGGGAGCCTGAGGTGAGAAAAACGTCACATGAGTTTTGGAGGTGATTTGAAGTAGAAGCAGGCCTGCGTAACAGGTCTGCAGCTAACTGACAGGTGCCAGTGTTGGAGCCCGGGCACCTTTGGCTAGGAGGCATACAGAGCCCTCTGCCTGCAGGAGCCGGGAAGACGGCTTGGTGGAACCGTGGTGGACCAGAACAGGGTAGTGGCCCGCCGGTACCGACCCGGGGAACCGACTGGAAACCGGAGCACAGAGGGGGATACTCAGACCCTGAAGCTAGGTCCAAAAGCCACTGGGTTCTAGCTAATTAACTGATTGCGGCCAGGACTATAGGTCCTTTCCCACCCAAAGTCCCGACTGAAAACAACAGCCCAACGAGGGGGAAAGAAAGCCACCTCCACGGCAGAGAGATCCCATGGGCCAGAGAAAGGCAGAGACCACCAACCGGGTGGGGGACCAGACTGCAGCCGGCTGCGGGCACCGACCACCATCACCTTGGTTTACCAGAGACTTGTGTGTGTTTCTAATCGTGAGTACACCAGTGCCCTCCGGCCGCCCATCTCTCTGCACCGCCAAACACCCCCCAACGGGTCCCGGGGCCACCATCCCTACCCACGGAAGGGTTAACAACTTGCTGCGTAACATCTCCCCCAGGTGCCCCGTAAATCGCAGTGGTGGTATCCACCTTCACCACATCCCGTGGGTGGCGTCATGAACTTAACCACGGCTCCGGCCATACACCTACACACCTACGTCCCCTTAACCACCAAACCCTTTCAGATCGAAGTGACCACAGGGCCCCCGGGTCCGGAGACGCTCGAGCCACCCACCAGCGAGCCCGGATCCTAGCGGCTCGGCTGCAGCCGAGCACGGGGCGGTATATATGATATGTGGCTTAAGGAACGCCACCGACGATGATGAGCGGAGTCACACTGCCCAGACAAGCCCACGTCCTGCCCCAGCTCTACGCACATTGTCAGAGATGAGGAAAAATTGTGTGAAAAGGTCAGAAAATTCTTACATACAGTAGCTTTGCATTGCGCGAAAATATTGTGACTTTGCAAAGCTTTTTACGTCAGTTTTCTGCTGTAAAGGCTTTGATGACTGTTTAAAACTTATGCTTTTATAGAGTATTGACCCCCAAACTGTTAAATTACAATTCTTAGTTTGCAATAACAGCCATAGATGATTTCACAGATTTCCATAGTCAATAATGTCATCAATGTCATGTCCATTTCATAGTTGTCCATAGATGTCAGGCATGCTAACAGATGTAATTAGTAGTGATGAGCGAGTACTAAAAAGCTCGGGTGCTCGAAGCTCGGGCCGAGCCTCCCAAGATACTCGTGTACTCGGCCCGAGCAACGAGCCCAATGTTATCCTATGGGAGACCCGAGTATTTTTGTGAAATGACCCCCCGGCAGCATGTAGAAACCCTAAAAATGTCACAAAAGTCTCAGAAGAGTGCTCAAATGACATGGCAACAGCATGGGGAAGACCCCTTGAAGCATTTATCACTCAAAAGTCACAGCTGTGAACAATTTTGTCCGCGTTTCACGCCATTTTTACGGACTCACCAGAAAACCTTCCAAAATGACCCCAAAATGATTTTTCATGGCAGAAATGTTAAGGGCACATACCCAATAGTGAGATAGAGCTGGTGTATGTTACTTTTTGAGATTAATACATGAAAGATTTTACGTGAAAACATTGTGTGGCACTCCGATGTCCCTGAGAAGAGACGTACATGAAGGCCTCTTGAGTCTAATGTGCCCATTTTGAGGAAGTGAGTCTTTGTAGTATTTTCCTTTGCCAGGGCAGTCCAAAATTGTGAGGTTCACCAATGCCCCTGCATACAGACGTGCATGAGGGCCTGTAAACCTGAAGTGCCCATTGTAAGGAAGTGGGTCTATTGTAGTATAGCCCTTAGGCAGGGCAGCCAAAAATTGGGAGGCTCCACGTTGTCCCTGGATAGAGACGTGCATGAGGGCCTGTAAACCTGAAGTGCCCATTGGAAGGAAGTGGGTCTATTGTAGTATAGCCCTTAGGCAGGGCAGCCAAAAATTGGGAGGCTCCACGTTGTCCCTGGATAGAGACGTGCATGAGGGCCTGTAAACCTGAAGTGCCCATTGTCAGGAAGTGGGTGTATTATAGTATAGCCCTTAGGCAGGGCAGCCAAAAATTGGGAGGCTCCACATTGTCCCTGGATAGAGACGTGCATGATGGCCTGTAAACCTGAAGTGCCCATTGTAAGGAAGTGGGTCTATTGTAGTATAGCCCTTAGGCAGGGCAGCCAAAAATTGGGAGGCTCCACGTTGTCCCTGGATAGAGACGTGCATGAGGGCCTGTAAACCTGAAGTGCCCATTGGAAGGAAGTGGGTCTATTGTAGTATAGCCCTTAGGCAGGGCAGCCAAAAATTGGGAGGCTCCACGTTGTCCCTGGATAGAGACCTGTTAGGTTCTTAGTGCCTCCGTGCTTGCATTTAAAAACCGCACGTGTGTGCCTGTTGGTGGCAGCTTTCCGCTGCATTTGTGTGAGTTTTGCAAAAACTTGGATATAACGCACAAGTCTAGTGAATACACATCAGCACAGCATTGCAAAATGCGCAAGGGCGTTGTCAACGAACAAGGAAGTGGACGTGATGGTGGTGCAGGCAGAGACCGAGGTTGTGTGCAAGCTCTAATTTCGCCACAACAAAGGGCCACATCTAGTCGCTCGCACGTCCTGTCCCAAATTCTTGGGGACCGCAGCAGTACACCGCTCTTGAACCAAGACCAGTGTCAACAGGTTGTTAGTTGGATAGCGGATAATGCTTCCAGTCAGATTGGCACCATCACAAACACTCTGTCTTCCACACGGTCAAGTGTCAGTAGCCGTGATACTGCACCGCACATTTCAGAACCTGATCCTCCTTCCTACCACCAGGCCGAGTACACGTCCACGGACATTACTGATCCCACACTTGGACACTCGGAAGAGCTGTTCGTTCACGTTTCCATTCACAAATTCTGGCCTCTCGCCAGCTCCTGTTGAAGTGGGCCATGACGAGATTGTATGTACAGATGCCCAAATATTTGAGCAGCCACGTTCTCACGAAGTTGGCAACGTGTCTCAACAAGGGGTGGACGATGATGAGACACAATTGTCAGGAAGTCAGGAGGAGGAGCAGGGTGCGGAAGAGGAAGACGACGTGGTGGATGATCCAGTAACTGACCCAACCTGGCAGGAGGATATGCAGAGCGAGGACAGCAGTGCACAGGGGGAGGGAGGCGTAGCATCCCAACAGGCAGTAAGAAGCAGAGTGGTGGCCCCAGGCAGACGTCAGGCAACTGTTCCCCGGAACAACACGACACAAGGTGCCTGTACAAATGTTAGGTCTTCCCGAGTCTGGCTGTAATACTATTGTATGTATTGAGGATTTCGATTGCGTTAGGGCAATGACAACCAGAGACGAGTTCTTGGTGCAAGACGTTTATAATATGCAACCAGCAAATATGTACATAAACGGAACAAAAACACAGTAGAACATAAATACAGGAAATACCTTCCAGGGACGGAGCGAAAGGGAACTCCCGGGACCGCGCACCGGACTCCCCCAGGGAGACCACCAAGAGCGAACCCCTATACAGGGACTGTCTGGCAATCACCCCAGAAGCCCTAAATTCGCAGCAGCCGGGACACAAAAGGGCAATAGGTAAGTCCAGAAATGTCCGTACGTGATGTGAGTCCAGAGTGGTATTAAACGGAAGGAATCGGGCAGAAGTGCCGACCAAAGACGGCAAACGGAGTCCGGGCACAGCTAGATGATACCAGATGAAGTCCAGAGTCGGTGTCGGTTGTTTTCCAAGAGGATCCGAATAACAATCAGGAACCAAAAGCAGCAGGGCAGGAGCACACAGGAAGCAGTATACTCAGGCACTGGACTAAGCTTTAGGGGCGGCTTTTAAACAGATGGACAGGAAGTAGGGCAACAGAACAGAAAACTCCATGTTAACAAAGGGCAAGCTCTTTCAAAAGAAAACTGGAAAACCCGGAACTCTGACACTGGCAGTTTTTTAAGTTGGCTCCAGATGATTCTAAAAAGGCCATTTGCAACACCTGCCATGCCAGCATCAGCAGGGGTACCAAAACTAGCAGCCTGACCACCACCAGCATGATCAGGCACATGTCAGCCAAGCACCCGACTTTGTGGGAAGTACAACAGAGTCGAGGAGCAGTGCTTGCTGATGTCACTGCTACGTCTTCGCTGGTTGTGCATGCGAGCCAATCCCCTGTCCATGCTGCCTGCGATCAAGCCTCCTCCACTCCTGCACCTGCAGTTGCCTACGCAGAAAGAACACCATCATCAAGCACGTCCTTGTCCCAGCGCAGCGTTCAGTTATCCATTCAGCAAACCTTTGAACGCAGGCGCAAATACACTGCCAACACCCCACATGCCACAGTTCTAAATGCTAACATTTCGCGACTGCTTGCGCTGGAAATGTTGCCTTTTAGGCTGGTTGAGACAGAAGCATTCCGCGACCTGATGGTGGCAGCTGTCCCACGTTACTCGGTCCACAGCCGCCACTATTTCTCCCGGTGTGCCGTCCCCGCATTGCATAACCACGTGTCACAAAACATCACACGTGCCCTGAACAACGCTGTTTCAGCCAAAGTCCACCTAACCACAGACACGTGGACAAGTGCATGTGGGCAAGGCCGCTACATCTCGTTGACGTCACACTGGGTTAATATTGTGCAAGCTGGGACCCAGTCTGAGCGAGGGACGGAACACGTCCTTCACACACCAAGTTTTGCAGGCCCTACCTCAGTCAGGGTTTCACACACACTCTACAGCTCCGGAATGTCATGCTCCTCAGCCTCCTCCTCCTCCTGTGCATCCTGATCCACTTTACCCTCCACACCAGTCCCAAGCTGGAAGTGTCGCGGGCGGAGGAGGGGACGGTGCGCTCTCCCACTGCTCGGGTCCGGCTGACGCTGCTCTACGGCTGCGGCTGCTCGTTGGCTCGAGCGATGGCCGGATCCCGGGGACTCGAGCGGCGCTACTCGCCCGTGAGTGAAAAGGGGTGGTTTGGGTTTTGGGGATATTGTCCGTGACGCCACCCACGGTTGTGGTGATTGTGTGGACACCACCGCTGCTCTGGACGGGGATCCCGGGAGCCTGTGACAGGGAGCAGCTTTGTTGTTATTTCTCCCCTCCGTGGGTAGGGGGGTTGGTTGTCCCGGGGCCTGGTGATGGGGTAGAGATGGATGACAGGCGGGTTGCGGGGCCTGATGAGGTGCAGGGTCGCAGGGGCAGCGCTGTGCCGCACGGCACGGAGGTACTCACTCAGCCCAATGATGATGACACAGTTCACGGTAAAACAAGTGGCTGGATGGACGGGTCACTCGGACGGCTGCGGTTGTTCCTCCCTGCAGGTTAGTGATGACTGTCTCTCCCTGCACCTAAGTTAAGTGTTGGTAGTGATGGTTTCCCAACGGTAACCCGCTCCCCGACCTGGATATGGGCCGGAGGAGCCCCTTTTGCCCACAGGCGCTGGCCCTGGGAGACGGTTGCCCTTGGCGGTGGCGGTGTCTCCCCTTCACGGTTGTACGGTTGCCTTCTATCTGGACTTGGCTGTTTGGAAACCCTGAGGTTCCCTTCACTAACGGATTTGGCAAATTCTCGGCGACACCAAGCCTTGCCGGGATCCGAAAGTCCTCTGCCAATGGTGCTGGCTTCTCTTTGTATACCGGTCCGGTACGGCCGGGTCACCACCCGTCCACGGTCCTTACGGCAGACTCCAATCGGCCTCCACTGCAGACGGTCACCACATCCTGCCAACCTTGCTGTCCTGTCCGGGCCACACACCCGGACCAACTTCAGGCTCTTTGCTGTCACTTTTCTCCTCTCTACTACTTTCCTCCTTCCACTTCCTTAGCTTAACTCTCACTGCCTGTGTTTTCCCTCCTCCTCGGTGGGTGGAGACCAACCGCCTGGCTCCACACCCTGGTGTGGACAACAGCCCCTGGGGAAGGCAACAAGGATTTTGTGTTTTGACTATGATATGCCTGCAGGGAGTGTGGGGTGTTTAAGTGTTGTGCTCTGTGGCCCCTGGCTTGTCCAGGGCGACACAGAAGCACTGCAGCACTGCCTCGGCGAAGCGGCAACAGGCAGTGCTGAAGCTAATCTGCATAGGTGACAAACCCCACAATGCAGAAGAGGTGTGGACAGCTCTGAAACAGCAGGCAGATCACTGGCTCACAACTCTGAACCTAAAGCCAGGAAAGGTCGTGTGTGACAATGGCCGGAACCTGGTGGCGGCTTTGAGGCGAGGCCAGCTGACACATGTTCCATGCGTGGCCCATGTGCTCAACCTCGTGGTTCAGCGGTTTCTAAAGTCATACTCAGAGCTGTCTGATCTGCTGGTAAAAGTTCGCCGCCTGTCTGCACATTTTCGAAAGTCACCTACTGCTTCAGCCGGCCTTGCCGGCTTAAGACGCCGTTTGCATCTTCCGGCACACAGACTGGTGTGTGATGTCCCCACGCATTGGAATTCAACTCTGCACATGTTGGTCAGGATATGTGAGCAGAAGAGGGCAGTTGTTGAGTACCTGCATCACCTAAGCCGTCGGGAAATGGGTCAAACTCCACACATAACACCTGAGGAGTGGAGATGGATGTCCGACCTATGCACCCTCCGCCAAAACTTTGAGGACTCCACCAAGATGGTGAGCGGCGATGACGACATTATTAGCGTCACCATACCGCTTCTCTGCCTTCTAAAATGGTCTCTGCTCAAAAAACAACCATGATGCATTGCAGGCGGAGCGCGATGAGTTTGAGCAAGAAACAGTAGTGGGTGTGGGTGATGATAACACACAGCCCAGCCTCGTCTCATCACAACGTGCAGTGGAGGACTATGACGAGGAGGAGGATGAAGACATGGAGCAACTCTCTGGCCAAATTGAGGATATGACATGCAGTCATATCCTCGGTTCAGCGTGGCTGGCCAGAGGACAGGGTTGTCAGGTTTCCAGGTTTTCCAGTTCTCTTTTGAATGAGCTTGCCCTCGGTTAACATGGAGTTTACTGTTCTGTTGCCCTACTTCCTGTCCAGCTGCTTAAAAGGCCGCCTCTAAGCCTAGTCCAGTGCCTGAGTATACTGCTTGCTGTGTGCTCCTGCTTTGCTGCTGCTAATCCTGTTTGCATTTGGATCCTCCTAAAGACTACCGACCGACCGACACTGGACCTTACCCGGTTTCTCAAGCTGTGCCCGGATTCCGTCTGCCATCTTCGGTCAGCACTCTGCCCGGTTCTCTCTGGTTCGTAACCACTCTGGACATTCATTCCGTACGGACACTCCTGGACTTTTACCGCTTGCCCCTTGTGTCCCGGCTGCTGCGCATTTAGGCCTTCCGGGGTGATTGCCGGACAGTCCCTGTATAGGGGTTCGCTCTGGTGGTCTCCCTGGGGGAGTCTGGTGCGTGGCCCCGGGAATTCCCTTCGCTCCGTTTCGGGAAGGTATTGTGTGTATTTGTACCGCTGTGTTTTCCGTTGTGTATCTACCGTGGTTACATATTATAAAATATCTTGTACCAAGAACTCGTCTCTGATTGTCATTGCCCTACGCTATCGAAATCCTCAGAACATATATAAGTATTACAAGGGTAGATGATGAGGAGGAGGAGGAGGAGGAGGACAGCATGTTCAGTCATCGTGTTGGTCAGGATACTGAAGTGATGGCTGTTAAGAGTCTGGCACACATGGCTGACTTTATGGTAAGCTGCCTGTCTCGTGACCCTCGCGTTAAGAACATCTTGGCCGACAATCATTACTGGTTGGTAACACTGTTAGACCCACACTAAAAGGAGAACTTTATGTCTCTTATTCCCGAGGCGGAGAGGTCAGGCAAAATGCAGCAGTTCCAGAAGGCCATAGTCACGGAAGTAGGCAAAGCATTCCCCTCACAAAACGCTAGCGGCATAGGTCAGGAATCAGTGGACAACCAAGGCGTACAGCCGAGAGGGGCACAAGTCCAATCCGCCAGAGGTAGGGGAACAGTCTTTAAGATGTGGGACAGTTTTCTCAGCCCCTCACATACCACAGCCCCTGAGGTGAGGGGTAGTGCCACAAGAAATCCTAAGTTTGGCCAGATGCTCAAGGAGTACCTTGCAGATCAAACAACTGTACTCCGACATTCCTCTGTGCCTTACAATTAATGTGTATCCAAGCTGGACACGTGGCATGAATTGGCTCTCTACGCCTTGGAAGTCCTGGCCTGCCCTGCCGCTAGCGTTTTGTCAGAGCGTGTTTTTAGTGCCGCAGGTGGAATCATTACAGATAAACGCACCCGCCTGTCAACTGTAAATGCTGACAGGCTGACTCTGATCAAGATGAACAAGGGTTGGATTTGGCCAGACTTCACCACACACACCAACAGCAAATTACAGCGGAATTTAAAGTTTGTAACGGGAATTTGCCATGTACCTCCACTCACCCATGGTAACACACTTCTGGACTTTGGCTAATCGCTGGACTGCTCCTCCTTCTCCTCATGCGCCATCATGGTGACCGTTACAATAGTTAAGCCGTTGTTTCAGGTATACCCCCAGTGGTAAATTTTTTCGCCCATTCTTTCTGAATGGGCATTACAACGACAGGAGACCCGCTCCTTTGCAATGGGAACAATGTTTTGAGGCCCTCATGCACATCTCTATCCAGGGACAATGTGGAGCCTCCAAATTTTTGGCTGCCCTGCCTAAGGGCTATATTACAATAGACCCACTTCCTTACAATGGGCACTTCATGTTTACAGGCCATCATGCACGTCTCTATCCAGGGACAATATGGAGCCTGACGCTGCCACCGACTGCCACACACGTGCTGTTTTTAAATGCAAGCACGGACGCAATAAGAACCTAACTGGTTTTTAGGAGCGACAATTACTGAGAAGTCTGACACTATCAGACACTGCTGACTGACGTGTATTATACACTAGACTTGTGCGTTATATAATAGTTTGTGCAAAACGCGCACCTGTACGCTGCCACCGACAGACACACACGTGCTGTTTTTAAATGCAAGCACGGACGCAATAAGAACCTAACTGGTTTTTAGGAGCGACAATTACTGAGAAGTCTGACACTATCAGACACTGCTGACTGACGTGTATTATACACTAGACTTGTGCGTTATATAATAGTTTGTGCAAAACGCGCACCTGTACGCTGCCACCGACTGCCACACACGTGCTGTTTTTAAATGCAAGCACGGACGCAATAAGAACCTAACTGGTTTTTAGGAGCGACAATTACTGAGAAGTCTGACACTATCAGACACTGCTGACTGACGTGTATTATACACTAGACTTGTGCGTTATATAATAGTTTGTGCAAAACGCGCACCTGTACGCTGCCACCGACTGCCACACACGTGCTGTTTTTAAATGCAAGCACGGACGCAATAAGAACCTAACTGGTTTTTAGGAGCGACAATTACTGAGAAGTCTGACACTATCAGACACTGCTGACTGACGTGTATTATACACTAGACTTGTGCGTTATATAATAGTTTGTGCAAAACGCGCACCTGTACGCTGCCACCGACAGACACACACGTGCTGTTTTTAAATGCAAGCACGGACGCAATAAGAACCTAACTGGTTTTTAGGAGCGACAATTACTGAGAAGTCTGACACTATCTGGACTGTTTTAGACTGTGTACACCAGCCCCAGATATGATGAAGGCTGGTATACGGTCACCACTAGGAATGGCTATATACCCTGCCTGCCTGCCTGCCTGCCTGTATACTGCTACAATAGTCCTGACAAGGACTCTTCTGGTCACTAGCCTGTATTCCGACCTGGCTATACCCTGCCTGTATATAGCAACAATAGTCCTGAGAAGGACTCTGCTACTGTACTCCGACCTGGCTATACCCTGCCTGCCTGTATACAACTAGAATAGTCCTGAGAAGAGAACTGTTTGCAGCCCTGCAACTGAAAAAGCTATAAAGGGCCGCAAAGCTTTCCCTGAATCAGCGACACTCTCCCTGCACTGACTGTCTGGATAGCTGTGAGCAGAGCACAGCGCGCCCGCCGGTATAAAGGCTCGGTCACGCTGTGCAGGCCGGCCAATCACTGCAATTCCACAACTAACAGGGCTGTGGCATTGCAGTGGTCTGCCAGCCAATCCCTGCATGAGGGCTGGCTCTCAAAAGAGCGCCAACATGCAGAAATGAAGACCTTGAGTACAGCACGAGTATCGCGAGATTACTCGGTCCCCGCCGAGCAGCCCGAGTACAGCGATACTCGTGCGAGTACCGAGTAGTTACAAGCATGCTCGCTCATCACTAGTAATTAGTTCACAAGTTAAAACACACAGGTATAAAACAATGCCCACATTTCAGAAACTAAACAAAATCAAATAAAAGTTAAGATACACAAAAAAGTACATATTTCATTTGTGTTATCACTGTACTATTACCTCTAATGTAACGTGTACTGCACATGCTCAGTGCATGAAGGATCTAAACCAGGCAGATTGCGATTCTATATAACACATGTAGATGTTCTTCATGAATATACACTTTCAATAGAACCTGATTAACAGGTTGGTAATGGAAGGTAATGATATTCCTGGGTGTGGTAAAGAACATACAATTAGGTTTTTTGCAATCACTGATTTTGCTTTCTCCAGAAAGAAAATTTCTCATGCTTTGCTTTGGTTCTATTAGAAAATACTGAGATTTATTGTATAATGTATTAATAGTAGAGATTAGTGAATAGTGAAATATTCGGGTTTGCATCATTCGAGCTGAATAATTGCTATTATTCATGTATTCATCACGAATAATGAACCCAATGCAAATCAATAGGAAAATAATGGGAAAGAATTTTCAGAAGGACCTTGGAAGTTGGTCTGGGAGGACTGTAAAAATGCTGAAATGGATGGAAATATTTTGAAACTGAATGGAACAGCATTGTGAAGATAACTGGATATATTAATGACTCACATTTGGTTTCTGGGATAATATTGTAAGAGTATAACGGGGATTAAAGTAGGACAGTTAGACTTACCGAAATTCCCCGTGGCTGTCACACTACTTCCGCGTCCGCTCATTAGATCTCATACATATGCACTGCTTCCCCTGCCCACATTCTCTACTGTTGTCTGTGATTAGCTGCAGTCAGACTGCTGGCATGCCGACATCTCTAATTGTCTGTCCTCACAGTAGCTTTCTGTGTCCCCTAATAGATGGAAAAATAAATAACTAAAAAAATGTGCCCAGCACAGATAAAGCATATGGCTACAGACTGCAACCCCCAGCTGTGCGTTATCATGGCTGTGTATCAAAATATGAGGTACCCTATGTGACTCTTTTATTGCTTAAATAATTAATTTAAAAAAAGCATGTGGTTCCCCCCAAGTTTGATACCCAGGCAAGATAAAGCCGACAGCTCAAGGCTAGTATTCTCAGGCTAGGGAGGCCCATAGTGATTGGACCCCCAGGCTAAAAATATCAGCCCAAAGCTTCTCAGAATTGTCACATCCATTAGATGCGACAATCCTGGTGCATTACCTAGCTCATCCGAATTGTCCTGGTGTGGTTACAATCGGGATAATATAAGGGGTTAATGACAGCCGTGATTTCTCAAAAATCATACCTGCTACTAAACCCTGGTAATTGGGAGGGATCTATGAGACCCCCCATTACTAACCCTGTAAGTATTTAAAATAAATAAATCCCCCTCTTTCTCCAGTTACCCCCCAAAACAACCCCACAGGTCTGACGTAATTCACAAAAGGTCCTGGACTCTGCTACATCCAGAGTCTGCAGTCACCTATGACATAACCGATCACTGAAGACTATGGGAAACACTGACGTCAATGGGGGTACCCGGCGGTGAGAAGCGATGACGTCAGTCAGGTGAGTGCAGGTCACACTCGGGGCTCCTTCCTGCTGTGCCTCCGTGTCCCACAAGTCAACAGTAGGGCAGTCAGTTCCAACTGCTCTCATTGAACTCAGTTTTTGTTTTTTTTTCATTGCGCCTATTAATCACAGTAATGCCAGTAGGAAAGAAGGCTGCAGCATTACTGTGATTGGTAGGCAATCCCAGCATATTTAGTAGCTGAAAAATACTCAGTGAGTAACGGTTATAGCAAATACCTTTTTAATATTGGTGCGAGTAATGAATAGTGCTGAAGATATTCGCTCATCAGTAGATAATAGCACATTCATACATCTGCAGCCTTTTTAATTATATACATGGATATAGACACCTTCATGACATTTTTTTTTTCACTTCAATGCATATATTTTGGGTTAGAAAATATTTTTGCAATTGGTTTCATTAAAAATTTTGCTCCACTTGCCTCTGACAGGCTCTTTGTTCCTCTGCACATTGCTGGCTAATTGTTACATAATTACATAGGTTGAAAAAAAGACCTAGGTCCATCTAGTTCAACCTTCCTCAACGAATTATATATTTTCTCACTAAATCATTTATAACTACTTCTTGTGATATAGCATTCCGTAATCGGACTACTCTATCTGTAAAGAACACTTTCCAATTTAGCTGCAGCACAATTTTTAAAAACATATTTTTTTGTTAGGAAGTTAGAAGGATTCAAAGTTCATCAGCAAATTCTCATTTTTCAACAAAATTTACAAAACTATTTTTTTAGGGACCACATCACATTTGAAGTGACTATGAGAGGCCGAGGTGACAGAAAATACCCAAAAGTGACACCATTTTAAAAACTGAACCACGCACACTGCTCAAAATAACATCCAAGAAGTTTATTAACAACTTAGGTGCTTTAGGCCCGCTTTACACACTACATTACATCTTACAATGTGTCGGCGGGGTCACGTCGTAAGTGGCGAACATCCAGCATTGTAAGGTACATTGTAGTGTGTAACAGCTACGTGCGATTTAGATTGAACGGTAAAACGTTCATCGCACGTCGTTCATTCCTCATGAATTGCACGTCGGGTTGTTCATCGTACCCGGGGTAGCACACATCGCAGTGTGTGACACCCCGGGAACGATGAACAGATCTTACCTGCGTCCTGCGGCTCCCGGCCAGCAATGGGGAAGGAAGGAGGTGGGCGTGATGTTTACGTCCCGCTCATCTCCGCCCCTCCGCTTCTATTGGCCAGCTGCCGCGTGACGTTGATGTGACGCCGAACGTCCCTCCCACTCCAGGAAGTGGACGTTCGCCGCCCACATCGAGGTCGTATGGACGGGTAAGTACGTGTGACGGGGGTTAATCATTTGTGCGGCACATTCAACAAAATTGAACGTGTCGCACATATGATGGGGCGGTTACGATCGCATACGATATCGTATGCGAAATCGTAACATGTAAAGCAGGCTTTACAGGAACCAAAACAATGTGGAAGGAAAAAATGAAAATTTTACTTTTTACACATATTTTAGCCATAAAATGTTGCATTTTCACATTAGTAATTTAGTATCACTAAAAAATGCACAATAAAATTTATTGTGCAATTTCTTCTGAGTATACTGATACCTCATTTATGGTGAAAATCAATTGTTTGGGCGTACAGCAGGACTTGGAAGGGAAGGAGTGCCATTTGAAGTTTTGAAAGGAAAGTTAGCGGGAATCATTAGCGGATGCCATGTCGCGTTTAGAGACCCCCTGATGTGCCTAAACCAGGGATGGGGAACCTCCGGCCCGTGGGCCCCATGCGGCCCGCCATGACCTTTATGCGGCCCCCAGGCAGATTCCCAGGGGAGGCAGTGCTTGTGCAGTCACCGCATTTTTGCATGCCGCCGGCCCTTTAAATCCACACATTGCTGCTTGTGCACACCAATGTGTTCTCCCTTAGGCCAGTGCCAACGTGATCAGGACTTACTTTGTGGGTGGGTCCCACAGCAGCCTCACAGCTTCCAGCAGTGTGTGCCTGCCCCCTACCCTCCTGAGCTCTGTGCCCGCCTTCTCCTTCCGATGCTGTGTGTCTGGCTCCTGCACTCTGGTGCTGTGAGTGCGATGCTGCTGTAAGTCCAGCGCCGGCCCTCTGCTGCTATGTGCCCTGCCCAATGCTTTGTGCCTCCCCACCCCAGTTCTGTAAACCCTCTCCCCCAGAGTTGCGTGAAACCCTCAGCGCAGTGTGCCCCCCAAATGCTGTGTATCACCCCAGGTTTGCATTGTCCTCTCCCCCACAATGATGTCAGTGCTCCCCCAGTCCTGTTTTGCACCCCCCATCCTGTGTGCAGCCTATCACCCAGTCATATATGCAGCCCATCCCCCAGTCCTGTGTGCAGCCCATCCCCCAGTCCTGTGTGCAGCCCATCCCCCAGTCCTGTGTGCAGCCCAACCCCCAGTCCTGTGTGCAGCCCATCCCCCAGTCCTGTGTGCAGCCCATCCCCCAGTCCTGTGTGCAGCCTATCCCCCAGTCCTGTGTGCAGCCTATCCCCCAGTCCTGTGTGCAGCCTATCCCCCAGTCCTGTGTGCAGCCTATCCCCCAGTCCTTAGTGCAGCCTGTCCCTCAGTCCTGTGTGCAGCCTATCCCCCAGTCCTGTGTGCAGCCTATCCCCCAGTCCTGTGTGCAGCCTATCCCCAAGTCCTGTGTGCAGCCTATCCCCCAGTCCTGTGTGCAGCCTATCCCCCAGTCCTTTGTGCAGCCCCCCCATGATGTCTGTGCCTCCCCCCAGTGATGTCTGTGCTCCCAGCTTCTCTTGTGGTGTCTGTGCACCCAGCCCCTCTTGTGGTGTCTGTGCGCCCAGCCCCTCTTGTGGTGTGCATGCCCCCAGCCCCTCTTGTTGTGTGCATGCCCCCAGCCCCTCTTGTGGTGTGCATGCCCCCAGCCCTTCTTGTGGTGTGCATGCCCCCAGCCCCTCTTGTGGTGTGCATGCCCCCAGCCCTTCTTGTGGTGTGCATGCCCCCAGCCCCTCTTGTGGTGTGCATGCCCCCAACCCCTCTTGTGGTGTGCATGCCCCCAGCCCCTCTTGTGGTGTGCATGCCACCAGCCCCTCTTGTGGTGTGCATGCCCCCAGCCCCTCTTGTGGTGTGCATGCCCCCAGCCCCTCTTGTGATGTGCATGCCCCTCTTGTGATGTGCATGCCCCCAGCCCCTCTTTTGATGTGCATGCCCCCAGCCCCTCTTGTGATGTGCATGCCCCCAGCTCCTCTTGTGATGTGTATGCCCCCAGCGTCTCTTGTGATGTGCATGCCCGCAGCATCTCTTCTGATGTGCATGCCCCCAGCGTCTCTTCTGATGTGCATGCCCCCAGCGTCTCTTGTGATGTGCATGCCCCCAGCATCTCTTGTGATGTGCATGCCACCAGCGTCTTTTGTGATGTGCATGCCCCCAGCCCCTCTTGTGGTGTGCATGCCCCCAACCCCCTCTTGTGGTGTGCATGCCCCCAGCCCCTCTTGTGGTGTGCATGCCCCCAGCCCCTCTTGTGGTGTGCATGCCCCCAGCCCCTCTTGTGATGTGCATGCCCCCAGACCCTCTTGTGGTGTGCATGCCCCAGCCCCTCTTGTGGTGTGCATGCCCCCAGCCTCTCTTGTGATGTGCATGCCCCCAGCCCCTCTTGTGATGTGCATGCCCCTAGCCCCTCTTGTGATGTGCATGCCCCCAGCCCCTCTTGTGATGTGCATGCCCCCAGCATCTCTTGTGATGTGCATGCCCCCAGCGTCTCTTGTGATGTGCATGCCCCCAGCATCTCTTGTGATGTGCATGCCCCCAGCATCTCTTGTGATGTGCATGCCCCCAGCGTCTCTTGTGATATGCATGCCCCCAGCGTCTCCAGTGAGATGCATGCTCCCAGCGTCTCCAGTGATGAGTATGTCACCTGCGTCTCATGTGACTTACACATCACATTGGAGATGCTGGGGCCATTTACATGTCCCCAGCCTCTTGTGTAATGTATGTGCCCCCAGTGTCACCTGTGATGTATAAACAGTAGTCCCAGCGTCTCTAATGTGATGTATATACAGCAGTCCAAGCGTCTCCTATGTGATGTATATGCCCCCAGTGTCTCCTGTGATGTATATACAGCAGTCCCAGTGTCTCCTATGCGATATATGTACCTTCAGCGTCTCCTGTGATGTATATACAGCGTCTGTTATGTGATGTATATGATTTACCAATCTTATTATCACAAAAAGTTGACTATGCTCCAGACGGAGACAAACCTGAAAAACCAGTTTGAAGAAACGTGATTAGTATCACCGAACATCACAGCCGCACCAAAGAGAAGCCGCTCCTGCCATCACAGCAGGGGTGAGTTAATTAATTGTTTCACCAAATATAGCAGGGTCATTTAAACATTGATAATTTTGTGCGGCCCACGAAGGTTGGTAGAAATTTCCAAATGGCCCCCGGCAGTAAAAAGGTTCCCCACCCCTGGCCTAAACAGTGAATCTCTCCATTTTGGAAACAAGACATCTTAAGGAATTCATCAGGATGTCTGGTGAGCACCTTGAACCCTTGGGACCCCACAGAAGTTTATAACGTTGAGCCGTGAAAATATTTATTTATTTTTTTTACCACAAAATTGTTACTTCATCCAGGTAGCTTTTTTTTAACAAGGGTATCAGGAAAAAATGGCCGATAAAATATATTGTGCAATTTCTCCTGAGATACCTCATATATGGTGGAAATCAACTGTTTGGGCGTATGTCACGGCTCGGAAAGGAAGGAGCGCCATTTAGCTAAAAAAAATTGGCTAAAATCATTAGCAGATGCAATGTCACATTTGGAGAGCACCTGATGTGCCTAAACAGTGGAGCTCCCCCACAAGTGACCCCATTTTACAAACTGCACCCCTCAATGAATTCATCCAGGGGTGCAGTGAGCATATTGACACTACAGGTGTGTTACAAAATTTTATAGTATTGGCCGGTGAACAAAAAATAATTACAATTTTACCACTAAAATGTTGTTTTAACCCCAGATTTCAAATTTCCACAAAAAGAATAGAAAAAAAGACCCCATATTGTGTTACAAAATTTCTCCTGAATGTGGCAATACCCCACATGTGACTGTACAGAGTTGTTTGGCTCAGAGAGGAAGGAGCGCAATTTGATCTTTGGAGCACAGATTTTCCTAGAATAATTTGCGGACTCCATTTGTAGAGTTGCTAAGTGCCAGAACAGAAGAAATCCCCCTCAAGTGACCAAATTTTGTAAACTACACCCCTCTGGGAATTCATCTATGTATGAAGTGATTATTTAGTCTCTGGAAAACACCCATGGTATCAAACACAGTGAATGTTGCAGAATTAAAAAGTACATCGTAGTGCTGTACACTGTGCCCAGCTTGTGATTCTGTAAACCTGCACCCCATACATTTAAGTGGGCTCTCCTCACTACAACAATGCCAAACATGTGGACACTGTGGTTTAGGCACACTTTGTGTGTAGGGTGTGTGTAAAAAAAAAAACTAAATATGACGCCCTGGCCTATCAGGTCATCACAGAGTATTGTGCAATCTGCCCTTCTGTGCAATATCCACCTCCTCCTTGATTACGGGTCCCTAACCAAATGGTGGTGCCAAAGACCAGCTAATCAAAATCCTAGGAACACTCTGCACCACACCCACCAGACACACAAGTGGACGGCCTGAGTGGAATAGGGTCGCCCACTTGGGGGTTGGTTAAGGGGAGATCAGGAGTCTCAGGGGCAGTTCAGTTGGAGTCAGACAGAGAGTAGTGTTGGAGGTGAAAGAGACAGGAGGTCAGGAGCAGGGCTCCTTGGAACTACTAGGTAGAAGACGTTGGTCTGGGCCTGGTAGGAGCTGGACCCTTGGTCGCAGAGGATTGTGACAAGGGGCACGGCATTGTCGTGGAGCACAGCTGGCGGCCTTTCACCATCAGTGGGCTAGGACCTGGGCAAGACGGGGTACGTGGACCCTAGGTCAGGGAGTAGCTTCAGGCAACCTGACAATTTACCCGACGAGAACAGAGTCTTTAAGATCCGATCTCCACCTGCTCCAAAATCCGAGTACTAGTGCAATGAGAGGGATAGGAATTTTCACAAATACGGTCCAAGAAATCCCAAGCGTGAACCCTGAAAGCAAGCTCCCTCAGTTAGCCATACTGGGGAGCGGGACCCGACTAGTTTAAGGCTACAGGGACCAACCAGAGAGAAACAAGGTGCCAAGGGTATGCTCACAGATCAACAGACAACACCAATGGAAACGGGATCCAGGCGTGCTCCCCCTCAGCGGCACCGGTGTCCAGAACTTTGGTTTACTACGGTTGTCGGTGTCAGCATTATTGGACTGATTGAGTACGCAAGTGACCTTTAGTTCACAACGGCATCTCCCAGTCACAACCACCGATATCCAGGGCATTCCCCCTACCCGTGGAGGGGTTAAACACCTGGCTGCCCACTCCATCACCACCATGTATTCCCATCCACAGCGGTGGTACTCCACCTTACCACACACCACGGGTGGAGTCGCAAACTATTCCATACAATACCCCCTGTAAATACCCCCCTTTTTCTACCCCTGGCTCTGAACGCCCCTCGAGCCACCGCAGATCTGGATCCAAGCAGCCGGCTGCTGTGCTGACACGGGGGCGGTACATATATATATATATATATATATATATATATATATGTATATATAGCTCTGGCAAAAGTTAAGATACCACTACATAGTTTTATAAAAATCAGCTTCTTTATATGTCTGACAGCTATTCCATTCCAGTGTCAGTTCAATTTCAACCAGAGTACACCTCATTCTACTTAATGTGCGTCTGTTAAGGTGATCACTTGAACCAAATCTTATTTAACAAGGGAAAGTATGAATGAAAAAAATAACTTTTAACCATGCCAAAGGAGTTGAAAAGAAAGGCTCAATTCTGGCTTTACTAGCAGAGGAATACAGTGAGCATCATGTTGTCTCCTTCCTTAAAATTTCCAAGACGGCAGACCATTACAATAAGATAAAGCAGCAGACATTGGGGTTAAAAAAGCTACAGACCGCAGAGGGGGAAAGTGACTCTCCACTGACCGAGATGACTGTCATCTTATTTGAATGTCACTCAGCAACCACAGGATGACATCAAGTGACCTACAAAAACAATGGCAAATGGCAGCTGGAGAGGAGTACAAGCCACAGTGTCTTGCTCCCACTGTGAAATTTGGTGGAAGATTGGTGGTGATCTGGGGATGCTTCAGCAAGGCTGGAATTGAGCAGATTACACTTTGCGAAGGATGTATGAATCAAGCAGCATACAAGGTTATCCTGGAAAAACAGTTTGCCCCTAGCCCTCCCCACCAGAACTATATGCCTCAAGCCCCCCCACCAGATATGTATGCCCCCAGCCCCCTCATCAGATCTGTATGCTCCAGCCCCCTCATCAGATCTGTATGCCCCTAGCCCACCTCATCAGATCTGTATGCACCTAGCCCACTTCACCAGAACTGTATGCCTCCAGCTTCCCCCACCAGAACTGTATGCCTCCAGCCCCCCACCAGATCTATATGCCCCCAGCCCCCCCACCAGATATGTATACCTCCAGCCCCCCCACCAGATATGTATGCCTCCAGCCCCCCACCAGATCTGTATGCCCTTAGCCCGCCTCACCAGATCTATACGCCTCCAGCCCCCCTCACCAAATCTGTATGCCTCCAGCCCCCCTCACCAGAACTGTAAGCCCCCTACCAGATCTGTATGCCCCCAGTCTACCTCACCAGAACTGTATGCCACCAGCCCCCTCCACCAGATCTAAATGCCCCCAGTGCCTCTCAAGCAATCTGTATGCTCCTAGCCCCCCTCACCAGAACTGTATGCTCCTAGCCCCCCCACCAGTACTTTATGCCTCCAGCCCCCCATCAGATCTGTATACCTCCAGACCCCCCAGCAAATCTGTATGCCCCGTCCCCCTACCAGATCTGTATGCCCCCAACCCCCCTTACCAGATCTGTATGCCCCCAGCCCCCCTTACCAGATCTGTATGCCCCCAGCCCCCCTTATCAGATCTGTATGCCCCAAGTCACCCTCATCAGATATGTATGCCCCTAGCCCACCACACCAGATCTGTTTACCTCCAGCACCCCCACCAGATCTGTATGCCTCCAGTCTTCCTCACCAGAACTGTAAGCCCCCCCACCAGATCTGTATGCCCCCAGCCCACCTCACCAGAACTTTATGCCTCCAGCTCCCCATAAGATCTGTATTCCCCCAGCCCCCCCACCAGATCTGTATGCCCCTAGCCCATCTCATCAGATCTGTATGCCCTTAGCCCCACCTCACCAGAACTGTATGCCCCTAGCCCTCCCCACCAGAACTGTATGCCTCAAGCCTCCCACCAAATATGTATACCCCCAGCTCCCCCACCAGATCTGTATGCTCAAGCCCCCTCATCAGATCTGTATGCCCCTAGCCCACCTCATCAGATCTGTATGCACCTAGCCCCCCTCACCAGAACTGTATGCCTCCAGCTTTCCCCACCAGATATGTATGCCTCCAGCCCACCCACCACATCTGTATGCCCCCAGCCCCCCACCAGATCTGTATGCCCTTAGCCCGCCCCAACAGATCTGTATGCCCTTAGCCCGCCTCACCAGATCTATATGCCTCTAGCCCCCCTCACCAAATCTATATGCCTCCAGCGCCCCTCACCAGAACTGTAAGCCCCTCCACCAGATCTGTATGCCCCCAGCCCACCTCACCAGAACTGTATGCCACCAGCCCCTCCACCAGATCTGTATGCCCCAAGCTCCCCCACCAGATCTGAATGCCCCCAGCGCCTCTCAACCGATCTGTATGCCCCTAGCCCCCCCTCACCAGAACTGTATGCTCCTAGCCCCCCAACCAGAACTTTATGCCTCCAGCCCCCACCAGATCTGTATGCCTCCAGCCCCCCCAGCAAATCTGTATGCCCCCATCCCCCCTACCAGATCTGTATGCATCCAGCCCCCACCAGATCTGTATGCCCCCAGCCCCCCTCATCAGATCTGTATGCCCCAAGCCCCCCCACCAGATCTGTATGCCCCTAGCCCACCTCATCAGATCCGTAAGCCCCTAGCCCCCCTCACCAGAACTGTATGCCTCCAGCCCCCCTACCAGATCTGTATGCCCCAAGACCCCCCCACCAGATCTGTATGCCCCCAGCCCCCCTCATCAGATCTGTATGCCCCAAGCCCCCCCACCAGATCCGTATGCCCTTAACCCACCTCACCAGAACGGTATGCCACCAGCCCCCCTCAACAGATCTGTATGCCTCCACCCCCCCCACTAGATCTGTATGCCTCCAGCCCCCCGCCAGATATGTATGCTCCCAGCTCCCCTCACCAGAACTGTATGCCTCCAGCCCCCCATCATGAGTTCTGTATGCCCCCAGCCACCCTCACCAGATCTGTATGCCCCCAGCACCCCCCACCAGATCTGTATGCCCCCAGCCCCCCTCACCAGAACTGTATGTGTGCTGCCCCCGCAACAGCCGACGGGGTGCTCAGATCCGGATCCGTAGTGGCTCGAGGGGTTTCCGGACCTAAGGCGGGGCCGCGTGGCCTCTGAAATCAAAAAGGGGATATTTGTTGTATATGGTGGATTGGATAGTGTTTGTGATGCCACCCACGGTGTGTGGTAAGGCAGGATACCACTGCTGCTGCGTTTGGTGAGGGAGCGCCCGGCAGCGATGGGCTGGCAGCTTAAGGTGTTAACCCCTCCGTGGGCAGGGGGTAAGGTTTACCGGGGCTCGGTGATAAGAATGGCTGTGGAACGATTGGGCAAAGGGGCACAACGTACTCACACAGTCCAGATACGCTGACACAGACACCGGGTAAACCAAAGTCCTGGAATGTCCTGCTGCTGTTGTTAGAGCACGCTGGGTCCGTGCCCTTTTGGCATTGCTGGTTGGTCTGAAGCATTGTCCCTTGGCACAGTGTTTAACTCTTTGTGGATCCCTTTGCCTATGACTACTCAGGTCCCACTCACCTGCGTGACTAGCAGGGTGAGCTTGCTCTCAGGGTTCACGCCTGGGATATTCTGGACGAGTTTGGGAAGTCCTATCCCCCTCTTTGCGTTAGTACGATTCTGGAGCGGGTGGAGAATGGCTCGTGAAGCCTCCGTCCTCGTCGGGTGAATTACTTGGCTGCGTGAAGCTACTTCCCAGCCTAGGGTACCCCCTCGTGCCCTGGCCTTTGCCCGGTTGTAGCATTGCCCGGTTGTAGCATAAGGCCGCCGAAATGCCCCTTGGCAGTACTGTGCCGCTTGCCACTATCACCTGCAACTGCGGTTCCAGCTCCTTCTGGCCAGGCCAATGTCTGGCACCTGAAACGGGTGCAGCAGGAGCCAGGCTTCGCAGCATGACCTATCACTGTCACCGCTGAACTGTAACTCTTTACTCACTAACCGACAATTCTGGCCCTCCTTCTCCCATCTCTCCATCTGGGTGGCTCTATTCCCCTCAGGCTGCCCAATGGGTGTTTGGTGAGTGTGGTGCAGAGTGTTCCCCAGGATTTGTATATAACTGTTGTTAGCAACACCAAATGGACGGGACCCGTAACCAAGGAGGAGCGGGTACCATGCAGAAGGGCAGATTGCATGGCACCCTGTGTTGACCTGATGGGCCAGGGTGTCACATTTGCCTCCAGCCCCCCATCACCAAAACTGTATGCCCCCAGCCCCCCCACCAGATATGTATGCCTCCAGCTCCCCCGCTAGATCTGTATGCCCCCAGCCCACTTTACCAGAACTGTATGCCTCCAGCCCCCCATAAGATCTGTATGCCCCCAGACCCCCCCACCAGATCTGTATGCCCCCACCCCCCCACCAGATCTGTATGCCCCCAGCCCACTTCACCAGAACTGTATGCCTCCAGCCCCCCATAAGATCTGTATGCCCCCAGACCCCCCCACCAGATTTGTATGCCCCCACCCCCCCACCAGATCTGTATGCCCCCAGCCCCACCTCACCACAACTGTATGCCCCTAGCCCTCCCCACCAGAACGGTATGCCTCAAGCCCCCCCACCAAATCTGTATGCCCCCAGCTCCCCCAGCAGATCTGTATGCTCCAGCCCTCCTCATCAGATCTGTATGCCCCTAGCCCACCTCATCAAAACTGTTTGCACCTAGCCCCCCTCACCAGAACTGTATGCCTCCAGCTTCCCCCACCAGAACTGTATGCCTCCAGCCCCCCACCAGATCTATATGCCCCAGCCCCCCACCAGATCTGTATACCTCCAACCCACCCACCAGATCTGTATGCCCCTAGCCCCCCACCAGATCTGTATGCCCTTAGCCCGCCTCACCAGATTTATATGCCTCCAGCCCCCCTCATCAAATCTGTATGCCTCCAGCCCCCCTCACCAGATCTGTATGACCCCAGCCCACCTCACCAAAACTGTATGCCACCAGCCCCCCCCACCAGATCTGTACGCCCCCAGCCCTTCCACCAGATCTGAATACCCCCAGCGACACTCAACCGATCTGTATGCCCCTTGCCCCCCCCTCACCAGAACTGTATGCTCCTAGCCCCCCCACCAGAAGTTTATGCCTCCAGCCCCCCACCAGATCTGTATGCCTCCAGCCCCCCCCAGCAAATCTGTATGCCCCCATCCCCCCTACCAGATCTGTATGCATCCAGCACCCCACCAGATCTATATGCCCCCAGCTCCCCTCATCAGATCTCTATGCCCCTAGCCCACCTCATCAGATCTGTATGCCCCTATCCCCCCTCACCAGAACTGTATGCCTCCAGACCCCCTATCAGATCTGTATATCCCCCATTCCCCCCACCTGATCTGTATGCTCCTAGCCCGCCCCACCAGATCTGTATGCCCCTAGCCCGCCCCACCAGCCCCCCTCAGCAGATCTTTATACCCCTAGCCCCCCTCACCAGAACTGTATGCCCCTTGTCCCCCCACCAGAACTGTATGCCTCCAGCCCCCGCCACCAGATCTGTATGCCCCCAGCCCCCCACCAGATCTGTACGCCCCCAGCCCTTCCACCAGATCTGAATGCCCCCAGTGCCACTCAACCGATCTGTATGCCTCTAGCCCCCCCTCACCAGAACTGTATGCTCCTAGCCCCCCCACCAAACCTTTATGCCTCCAGCCCCCCACCAGATCTGTATGCCTCCAGCCACCCCCAGCAAATCTGTATGCCCCCATCCCCCCTACCAGATCTGTATGCATCCAGCCCCCCACCAGATCTGTATGCCCCCAGCCCCCCTCATCAGATCTGTATGCCCCTAGCCCACCTCATCAGATCTGTATGCCCCTATCCCCCCTCACCAGAACTGTATGCCTCCAGCCCCCCCACCAGAACTGTATGCCCCAAGCCTCCCTCACCAGAACTGTATGCCCCTTGTCCCCCCACCAGAACTGTATGCCCCCAGCCCACCTCACCAGAATGGTATGCCCCCAGTCCCCCTCAACAGATCTCTATGCCTCCAGCCCCCCCACTAGATATGTATGCCCCCAGCCCCCCTCACCAGAACTGTATGCCTCCAGCCCCCCCTCACGAGTTCTGTATGCCCCCAGCCCCACCTCACGAGTTCTGTATGCCCCCAGCCCTCCTCACCCGAACTTTGTGTCCGCCCCCGCGAGAGCCGACGGGCTGCTCAGATTCGGATCCGCAGTGGCTCGAGAGGTCTCCGGACCCGAGGTGGGGCAGCGCGGCCTCTCTAAATAAAAAGGGGGATATTTGTTGGATATGGTGGATTGGATAGTGTTCGTGATGCCACCCACGGTGTGTGGTAAGGCAGGATACCATTACTGCTGCGTTTGGAGAGGGAGGGCCCGGGAGCGATGGGCTGGCAGCTTAAGGTGTTAACCCCTCCGTGGGCAGGGAGGAAGGTGTTTCGGGGCTCGGTGATAGGACTGGCTGGGGACCCATTGGGGCAAAGGGGCACAACATACTCACACAGTCCAGATATGCTGACACAGACACCGGGTAAACCAAAGTCCTGAAATGTCCTGCTGCTGTTGTTAGAGCACGCTAGGTCCGTGCCCTTTTGGCGTTGCTGGTTGGTCTGAAGCCTTGTCCCTTAGCACAGTGTTTAACTCTTTGTGGATCCCTTTTGCCTATGACTACTCGGGTCCTGCTCACCTGCGTGGCTAGCAGGGTGAGCTTGCTCTCAGGGTTCACGCTTGTGATTTTCTGGATTATTTTGGGAAGTCCTATCCCCCTCTTTGCGCTAGTACCCCGATTCTGGAGCGGGTGGAGAACGGCTCGTGAAGACTCCATCTTTGTCGGGTGAATTATTGGGCTGCGTGAAGCTACTTCTCAGCCTAGGGTCCGCGTACCCCATCATGCCCTGGCCCCTGCCCGGTTGTAGCACAAGGCCGCCGAACTGCCCTCCTTGGCAGCACCATGCCCCTTGCCACTACCCCCTGCGACTAGGGTTCCAGCTCCTTCTCGCCAGGCCAACATCTGGCACCTGAGACGGGTGCAGGAGCCCAGCTCCGCAGCGTGACCTTTTACTGTCACCACTGAATGTCAACTCTCTACTCACTAACCGACACTTCTACTTCTGGCCTTCCTTCTACCATCCCTCCATCTGGGTGACCCTATTCCCCACAGGCTGCCCAATGGGTGTTTGGTGGGTGTGGTGCAGAGTGTTCCCCAGGATTTGTATATACCTGTTGTTAGCAACACCAAATGGACAGGACCTGTAACCAAGGAGGAGTGGGTACCATGGAGAAGGGCAGATTGCACGGCACCCTGTGACGACCTGATAGGCCAGGGCGTCACATTTCCCCTTGGTTAAACGTAGCTCGACCGCGAGCTAAAGGACACCAAGCATTTATTAACTGAAGAAAAAGGGTTAACATGAATAACATTTTTTTTAACATTCATCCCTTATAGGGAGGCACCTTTACTTAAACTGTTTCAAACTATTTATTTAGAGTTCGTCTGCCACAAAGGACGCCACCGGTTTTAGTGGCAGCGGGGACCCAACCTTCCACGTTGCGGTCCCTCCCTGCGACAGTCCAGTCCCAACATCCCGGATCCCTTTAACCCCCCACCCAAACAACCTGTTCAGCCTGAAAACCTTAGTTGGGTCCTTTACCGGGTTAAGGTCCCGGGGTATGTCAGACGGCTCTTTTTGGGCACAGGAGGTGCAACTTTTTACAAGACACAAGTTTGTGTTGGTCACGCCACTCCTGTGACCGTGGTCCATTTTTACTTAGCTATTAAAACGATGTAGTCCTTATAAAACTAACGCAGTCCATGTACTGGTGTACATTCGTTGTAAATCTAGAGAAAATCAGGTTACTTTCCCGTTCATTTTAAAACTTTTTCATTAAAGCACCCATTTTCTAGCAGTTTCTATATGGAAAATAACAAACTATGAAAAACAACAAACGAAAACACCGATACCTAACAATTCTATGGCATCGTTAACTTTTCAGTATTACTTATACTTTAACATTCTTCGTTGTACCTTTAACAGGGGGACTGGTAACCAACAGTGGCAGCTGGCACAACCCGCTCATCTACCATAGTGAGCCGTTTCACATTGAGGGCATACCAGCCCCTCTCACCCCAGTGCCGGGTATAGCTGACCACCTCCTCAGGGTCCAGGTTGCGGCCCGGATGATCTCTCGGAAGGTGTTGCTCAACATCTCTTCTTGCAACAAACACTTCTTCGGCAAGACAGGCCTCGGACAGGAAACCGCACCCTTTTTCAGGGTCAAAATGGTGCACCATGCCCCTTCTCGGTGGGCCTCGAACACGGAACGTGGATTTCCTTAGATAATCTTTCTCCTTCTGGGTACGGGCAATCACCTCCCGCTGCCGTTGATCTGCCGGGGTCAAGGAAGATGGCGTTTTTGGCTCGAACACAGCGGAAAAATGACCTTTGACTCCCGGACTTCATTTTTCAAGGCGCACGTCACCCAGGTAAGTGGGTCATGCTCGCATCCTGTTCGTGACACCAAGTTTTTCGAGGGTGTTCCGCCCTCGCGACAGTGACGGGGGAGTTCTGTATGCCCCCAGCCCCACCTCACGAGTTCTGTATGCCCCCAGCCCTCCTCACCAGAACTTTGTGTCCGCCCCCGCGAGAGCCGACGGGCTGCTCAGATTCGGATCCGCAGTGGCTCGAGGGGTTTCCGGACCCAAGGCGGGGCCGTGCGGCCTCTCGAAATAAAAAGAGGGATATTTGTTGGCTATGGTGGATTGGATAGTGTTCATGATGCCACCCACGGTGTGTGGTAAGGCAGGATACTACCGCTGCTGCGTTTGGACAGGGAGCGCCCGGGAGCGATGGGCTGGCAGCTTAAGGTGTTAACCCCTCTGTGGGCAGGGAAGAAGGTGTCCCGGGGCTCGGTGATAGGAATGGCTGGGGACCCATTGGGCAAAGGGGCATATTGTACTCACACAGTCCAGATACGCTGACACAGACACCGGGTAAACCAAAGTCCTGGAATGTCCTGCTGCTGTTGTTAGAGCATGCTGGGTCCGTGCCCTTTTGGCGTTGCAGGTTGGTCTGAAGCCTTGTCCCTTGGCACAGTGTTAACTCTTTGTGGATCCCTTTTTCCTTTGACTACTCAGGTCCCGCTCACCTGTGTGGAGAACGGCTCGTGAAGACTCCGTCCTCGTCGGGTGAATTACTGGGCTGCGTGAAGCTACTTCCCAGCCGCCAAACTGCCCTCCTTGGCAGTACCTTGCCCCTTGCCACTATCCCCTGCGACTGGGGTTCCAGTATCTTCTGGCCAGGCCAACGTCTGGCACCTGAGACGGGTGCAGGAGCCCATCTCCGCAGCGTGACCTATCACTGTCACCGCTGAACTTCAACTCTCTACTCACTAACCGACAATTCTGGCCCTCCTTCTCCCATCCCTCCATCTGGGTGGCTCTATTCCCCTCAGGCTGCCCAATGGGTGTTTGGTGGGTGTGGTGCAGAGTGTTCCCCAGGATTTGTATATATCTGCTGTTAGCAACACCAAATGCACAGGACCCGTAACCAAGGAGGAGCGGGTACCATGCAGAAGGGCAGATTGCATGGCACCCTGTGACGACCTGATGGGCCAGGGTGTCACATTTGCCTCCAGCCCCCCATCACCAAAACTGTATGCCCCCAGCCCCCCCACCAGATATGTATGCCTCCAGCCTCCCTGCTAGATCTGTATGCCCCCAGCCCCCTCTTACCAGAACTGTATGCCTCAAGCCCCCCCCGCCAGATCTGTATGCCCCCAGCCTTCCCTTACCAGAACTGTATGCCTCCAGCTCCCCCATCAGATCTGTATGCCTCAAGACCCTTCACAAGATCTGTATACCCCCAGCCCCCCTCACGAGTTCTGTATGCCCCCAGCCCCCTTATCAGTTCTGTAGGCCTCAGGCCCCCCTCACCAGAACTGTATGCCTCCAGCCCCCCATCACCGAAATTGTATGCCCCCAGACCCCCACCCAATAAGTATGCCTCCATCCCACCTGACAGATCTGTATGCCCCCAGCCCCCCCTTACCAGAACTGTATGCCTCCAGCCCCCGACTAGATCTATGCCCCCTGCCCCTTCACCAGATCTGTATACCCTCAGCCATCCTCACCAGATCTGTATGCCCCCAGCCCCCCTCACCAGTTCTGTATGCCCCCAGCCTCCCACCAGATCTGTATGCCCCCAGCCCTCCCACCAGATCTGTATGCCCACAGCCCCCCCCACCAAATCTGTATACCCCCAGCCCCCCACCATATTTGTATGCCCCTAGCCTGCCCCACCAGATCTGTATGCTTCAGCCCCCCTCACCAGAACTGTAAGGTCCCCCACCATATCTTTATGCCCCCAGTCCCCCTCACCAGAACTGTATGCCCCCAGCCCCCTCATCAGATCTGTATGCCCCAAGCCCCCCCAAAAGATCTGTATGCCGCCAGCCCCCCCACCAGATCTGTATACCCCCAGCGCCCCTCACCAGATCTGTATGCTTCTAGCCCCCCTCACCAAAACTGCATGCCCCTAGCCCCCCCACCCGAACTGTATGCCTCCAGACCCCCACCAGATCTGTATGCCCCCATCCCCCTTACCAGATCTGTATGCTTCCAGCCACCCCTCCAGATCTGTATGCCCCCAGCTACCCTTACCAGTTATGTACAGTACAGACCAAAAGTTTGGACACACCTTCTCATCTCTAGAACAACTATTGAGAGGAGACTTTGTGCAGCAGGCCTTCATGGTAAAATAGCTGCTAGGAAACCACTGCTAAGGACATACAACAAGCAAAATAGACTTGTTTGGGCTAAAGAACACAAGGAATGGACATTAGACCAGTGGAAATCGGTGTTTTGGTCTGATGAGTCCAAATTTGAGATCTTTGGATCCAACCACCGTGTCTTTGTAGAAAAGGTGAATTGATGGACTCTACATGCCTGGTTCCCACTGTGACGCATGGAGGAGGAGGTGTGATGATGTGGGGGTGCTTTGCTGCTGACATTGTTGGGGATTTATTCAAAATTGAAGGCATACAGAACCAGCATGCCTACCACAGCATCTTGCAGCGGCATGCTATTCCATCCGGTTTGCGTTTAGTTGGACCATCATTTATTTTTCAACAGGACATTGACCCCAAACACACCTCCAGGCTGTGTAAGGGCTATTTGACTAAGAAGGAGAGGGATGGGGTGCTACACCAGATGACCTGGTCTTCACAGTCACCAGACCTGAACCCAATCGAGATGGTTTGGGGTGAGCTGGACCGCAGAGTGAAGGCAAAAGGGGCAACAAGTGCTAAGAATCTCTGGGAACTCCTTCAAGACTGTTGGAAAACCATTTCCGGTGACTACCTCTTCAAGATCATCAAGAGAATGCCAAGAGTATGCAAAGTAGTAATGAAAGCAAAAGGTGGCTACTTTGAAGAACCTAGAATATAAGACATATTTTCAGTTGTTTCACACTTTTTTAAGTATTTCTTTCCACATGTTTTAATTCATAGTTTTGATGCCTTCAATATGAATCTACAATTTTTAGAGTCATGAAAATAAAAAAAACTCTTTGAATGAGGAGGTGTGTCCAAACTTCTGGTATGTACTGTATGCCCCCAGCCCCCCTCATCAGATCTTTATGCCCCAAGCCCCCCCCACCAGATCTGAATGCCCCTAGCCCACCTCATCAGATCTGTATGCCCCTTGCCCCCTCACCATTACTGTATGCCCCTAGCCCCCCACCAGAACTGTGTGCCTCCAGCCCCCCCACCAGATCTGTATGCCCCCAGCCACCCCACCAGATCTTTATGCCCCTAACCCCCCTCCAGATCTGTATACCCACAGCACCCCACCAGATCTGTATGCCCCTAGCCCGCCCCACCAGATCTGTATGCCTCCAGCCCTCCTCACCAGATATGTATACCCCTATCCCCCCCTCACCAGAACTGTATGCCTCCAGCCCCATCACCAAAACTGTATGCCCCCCGTCCCCCCACCAGATCTGTATGCCCCCAGCCCCCCCTTAGCAGAACTGTATGCCTCAAGCCCCCTGCCAGATCTGTATGCCCCCAGCCCCCCCACCAGATCTGTATGCCCCCAGCCCTTTCACCATATCTGTATGCCCCCAGCCCCCCTCACCAGATCTGTATGCCCCCAGCCCCCCTCACCAGAACTGTATGCCTCCAGCCCCCATCACCAAAACTGTATGCCCCCAGCCCCCCGCCAGATATGTATGCCTCCAGCACCCCCGCCAGATCTGTATGCCCCCACAAGATCTGTATACCTCCATCCCCCCTACCAGATTTGTATGCATCCAGTCCCCCCACCAGATCTGTATGCCCCCAGCCCCCCCACTAGATCTGTATGCTCCTAGCCCCACTCACCAGATCTGTATGCCTCCAGTCCCACCCACCAGATCTGTATGCCTCCAGCCCCCTCACCAGAACTGTATTCCCCCCACTAGATCTGTATGCCCCCAGCCCACCTCACTAGAACTGTATGCCCCCAGGCCCCCTCAACAGATCTGTATGCCTCCAGTTCCCCCCACCAGATCTGTATGCCTCCAGCCCCCCCACCAGATCTGCATGCCTCCAGCCCCCCGCCAGATCTGTATGCCTCCAGCCCTCCCCATCAGATCTGTATTCCTCCAGCCCCCCTCACGAGAACTGTATGCCCCCCAAGTAGATCTGTATGCCCCCAGCCCACATCACCAGAACTGTATGCCCCCAGCCCCCTCACCAGATCCGTATGCCCCCAGCCCCCCTCACCAGACCTGTATGCCTCCACCCCCCACCAGATCTGTATGCCTCCAGCCCCCCTGCCAGATCTGTATGCTCCCAGCCCCCCCTCACCAGAACTGTATGCCTCCAGCCCCCCTCACAAGTTCTGTATGCCCCCAGCTCCCCTCACCAGATCTGTATGCCCCCAGCCCCCCTCACCAGAACTGCATGCCTCCAGCCTCTCGCCCGATATGTATGCCTCCAGCCCCCTGCTAGATCAGGAAGCCCTCAGCCCCCCCCTTACCAGAACTGTATGCCTCCAGCCCCCCCTCACCTGATCTGTATGCCCTCAGCCCCTTTACGAGATCTGTATGCCCCCAGCACCCCTCACCAGATCTGTATGCCCCCAGCCCCCCTAACCAGATCTGTATTCCCCCAGCCCCACTCACCAGAACTGTATGCCTCCAGCCCACCCCACACCAGATTTGAATGCCCCCAGCCCCCCTCACCATATCTGTTTGCCCCCAGCCCCCCTCACGTGAACTGTATGCCCCCCCCATTAGATTTGTATGCCCCCAGCTCACCTCATTAGAACTGTATGCCCCCAGCCCCCCTCACCAGATCTGTATGCCTCCAGCCCCCCCTTACCAGAACTGTATGCCCCCAGCCCCCCTCACCAGATCTGTATGCCTCCAGCCCCCCCTTACCAGAACTGTATGCCTCCAGCCCCCCCTCACCAGATCTGTATGCCCCCAGCCCCTTCACCAGATCTGTACGCCCCCAGCCCCCCTCACCAGATCTGTATGTCCAAAGCCCCCCTAACTAGATCTGTATGTCCCAGCCCCCTCACCAGAACTGTATGCCTCCAGCCCCCCCACACCAGATTTGAATGCCCCCCTCACCAGATCTGTATGCCCCCAGCCCCCCTCACCAGAACTGTATGCCCACAGCCCCCTCACCAGATCTGTATGCCTACAGCCCGCACCAAATCTGTTTGCCCCAGCCCCACTCACCACTGCTCCTGTCAGCACCATTAAGCATAGACAGATGTTCATTTCACCGCACTCCTGATGCAATAGCATCGGGCCTATTTCTAGTAATACAATAATCACCAGTGATATTATACACAGGAGCTCTGTATATAATGTATAGTGTGTGTACATGTAATATACTGACTTACCATTGACATCTCTAGATGAAGTTATTTATCTTTGCTTTTCCTCTTCATCCGGCACTGACCGCTATTATTTCTTCTTGATTTGACTCAACTCTGCAGAAAATAACAGTCACCTATAACTGATCGCTTCCAGACCACATTCCCACTTTTTCCCCAATTTCTATACTACATATTATAATAATAATAATATGTATTCATTTATATAGCTCTATTAATTCCACAGCGCTTTACATCAGACTTTTGTTACCCCCATTAAAGAAAGTATCCTCAAAATTAAATTATATTACATCAGTATTAATTTCCTATAATTTGCCCCTACAGTAATTATGTCCCCACTTGCCACCATAAACCAATAATGTAGGTTCCTCATTCTGGCCCCATATAGTAATTATGTCCCCATCCTAGCCCCTCTTACTTAATAATGTCCTTCATCCTGGTGCTCCTTATTTAATAATGTCTCCCATCCTGGCCCCCTTTATTTAGCAATGTTTCCCATTCTGGCCCCTTTTATTTAATGATGTCTCTCATCCTGGCCCCCTTTATTTAATAATGTCTCCCATCCTGGCCCCTTTAATTGAGTAATTCCTGTCATCCTGGACCCCTATATTCCCCTAAATGATTGTTCATTGGGTCCGAAGGTCGGGGAGAGAGAAGCCAGCCACGATTGGACATGGGGCTCCTGTGACATCACAATGTCACATGAGCTCCAAACCATGATTACTGACAGCACTGGAACTGTGCCAGCACAGGAGGTTAATACAGGGTCTTTTATTTTATCTATGGGAAACAAGTGGAACAGAAGGGGTTGTTAATTTCCTGCACAAAATATCCCCCCCCACACACTGCTCCTCTCCAAAATAGCACCACAAAGTGCCCATTTCCAAAAAGTCACCCCCAAAACTTCACTTTTCAATAATAGTTCTCCCATACTACATCTCTGCATAAAGCCCCCCTTTGCTCCTCATTATACTATACCACTTTTCATAATCCCCTTCCTGATTGCCTCATAATGTCCCCTATTGCCCCATAATGTCCAAAAGAATTTGCTTGATAATGTCCTCATTGCCCCATTAAGTCCCTCATTGCCCCATAATGTCTCACTTTGCTTCATACTGTCCCCATTGCCCCATAATGTCCCAATTAATTTGCCACATAATCTCCCAATTAATTTGCCCCATAATGTCCCCATTGCCCCATAATGTCCCTATTTGCTCCATAATGTAACTCACTGCCTCACAATATCCCAATTTGCTCCATAATGTCTCCCAGTGCCCCATGATATCCCAATTTGCTTCATAATGTCCTTCATTGCCCCATAATGTCCCAATTTGCTTTATAATATCCCTCATTGTTCCATAATACCCCAATTTGCTTCATAAAAGCCCCAACTGCCCCATAATGTCCCCTATTGCCCCATAATGTCTAAAACAATTTGCTTGATAATGTCCTCATTGCCCCATTATGTCCCTCATTGCCCCATAATTTCTCACTTTGCTTCATACTGTCCCCATTGCCCTATAATGTCCCAATTAATTTGCCCATAATGTCCCCATTGCCCCATAATGTCCCTCATTGCCCCATAATGTCTCTATTTGCTCCATAATGTAACTCATTGCCTCACAATATCCCAATTTGCTCCATAATGTCTCCCAGTGCCCCATAATATCCCAATTTGCTTCATAAAAGCCCCAACTGCCCCATAATGTCCTCATTGCCCCATAATGATCCTCATTGCCCCATAATGTCCCGCTTTGCTTCATACTGTCCCCATTGCCCCATGATGTCCCAATTAATTTGCCCCATAATGTCCTCATTGCCCCATAATGTCCCTATTTGCTCCATAATGTAACTCATTTCCTCACAATATTCCAACTTGCTCCATAATTTCTCCCAGTGCCCATAATATCCAAATTTGCTTCATAATGTCCTTCATTGCCCCATAATGTCCCCCATTGCCCCATAATGTCCCAATTTGCTTTAGAATGTCCCTCATTGCTCCATAATACCCCAATGTGCTTCATAAAGGCCCCCATTGCCCCATAATGTCACAATTTGCTTTATAATGTCCCTCATTGCTCCATAATACCCCAATGTGCTCCATAAAGACCCCCACTACCCCATAAAGTCCCCCACTGCACCATAATGTCCCTGAGAAAGTAATACCAATCCTCCCCCACCATGTCCCCCTCATCTAAAATTAAAGTGCTTTTGGTGTTGTATTCATGTACTGATGTTGTTTCTGGTGAGGTATTGATGTACTGATGGAGGTTCTGATGCTGTATTCATGTACTGATGGTATTTCTAATGATGTATTTGTGTATTTATGGTGATTCTGGTACTGTATTCCTGTAATGATGTTGGTTCTGGTGGTATATTCATGTGCTGATGGTGGTTCTGGTGATGCATTTCTGTATTCATGGTTCTAGTGTTGTATTTTTGTACTTTTTTTATATAGTCATGTTTTAATTATTATTCTGGTGATGTATTCATGCAATAATGTTGATATTAGTGATACATACCTGTATGGATGGTGTTTCTAGTGATGTTGGTGCTGTATTCATGTATTGATGGTGGTTCTAATAATATATACATATACTGAATGTGGTTCTGGTGATGTATTCGGTGGACAGTCCAATGTGTATTGGTGCCCAAGACTGATTATTTTAGAGGAGATAAGGCTCCGGAATCTCTGATTTCAGACTGCAGATACTTCTGTTCTCCAAGAGATAAGTCACTGTCAGAGATGTCTGATAGAGGCTCAAAAAGAACACATGAACGCTTGGCAGAACTAGCCCTCCTGTTTATGGGAATATTGGGTGAAAAACTGTCTGCTAAACAATTGGATGATCCAACATTCAGCTCACAACTATCTAAAGTGCATGGGAGTTTTAGTTGTCCATGTGAGCAAAAGACAACACACTGATCCTATTTATATTGTCAAATATCACAAATTTTGACTTACCACAGTGACTTTAAATACAGAACCAGAACCAACAACAGTACATGAATGACTGTGAAGGCCAGGTCATCTGGCATAGCACCGCATCCCTCTTGTTCTTAGTCAAATAGCCCTTACACAGCCTGGAGGTGTGTTTCGGGTCATTGTCCTGTTTGAAAAATAAATGATGGTCCAACTAAACGCAAACTGGATGGAATAGCATGCCGCTGAAAGATTCTGTGGCAGCCATGCTGGTTCAGTATGACTTCAATTTTGAATAAATCCCCAACAGTGTCACCAGCAAAGCACCCCCACACCATCACACCTCCTCCTCCATGCTTCACTGTTGGGAACCAGACATGTAGAGTCCATCCGTTCACCTTTTCTACAAAGACACGGTGGTTGGATCCAAAGATCTCAAATTTGGACTCATCAGACCAAAGCACAGATTTCCACTGGTCTAATGTCCACTCCTTGTGTTCTTTAGCCCAAAAAAGTCTCTTCTGCTTGTTGTCTGTCCTTAGCAGTGGTTTCCTAGCAGCTATTTTACCATGAAGGCCTGCTGACATCTTATTAACTTACACATAAGCTTCTTATACTAACAATTTATTTTGTTTCTATAGCAACCAATCACAGCTGCTATTATTAACCTATAGCTCGCAGCTCCATTAACTTTAATGGAGGCAGGTTTTTTGGAGAGTAACTGTAAAGCACGGGGTTAAATTTTCCGGTCAAAACATAGTCTATGACGTTCCCTGAGTCACATGGGGTGTCTGTGCAAAATTTCGTGATTGTAAATGCGATGGTGCGAATTCCTTTAGCGGACATGCACACATACATACACACATACATACATACACTCAGTTTTATATATTAGAGATATATTATACTTCACATAAGATATACTGAGACTGCTGCATATGTTATGTAGGATACACAAAGACTGTTGAATACATCATGTTTGATACAATGAGACTGCTGTTTATACATCACACAGGATACACTCACACTCTGCTGTACTGTATATACCACATGATATACTGAGACTGCTGTATATATCATGCAGGACACACAAAGTATATACATCACATAGGATACAGCTTGTTGTATACATCATTTAGGAGACACTGAGAATTGAATCTGTTGTTTTGAGTTCTGCTACGGCATTCATTAGGTAACGCTGCATGTGTGTGCACTACAGAAATATTAATGGGACAGTGGTCCAAACACTGCAGTCCACCGGAAATTTGCCAAAGGCCTGGACTAAATAATAGTGTGCCTGATAGCCAAAGGTTTCCATCCCCTGATTGAAAGGATATCTGACTTATGAATCAGGGGCTTGACTATGTAAATTGCCTAGGACAACTAAAACACCATATACAGCTCTGGTACGAGGTGATTTCATCAAGATTAGTATTACAATTACTTACAAGTCTTGATGAAGGGTGAGCTGAAGTATATTGCAGCAAATTCATTGCTTGCAAATCTTAATTTGTCACATTTTTCATCTGCCATCCAGCACAACAAGAAATGTACCCCAAAGACTGAAGTACATTTTTTGTCGTAATTTAGATTACCTTTTACAAAGTGAATAATGATTAATTTGTCGGGTGTGTTCAGCTATGCCCCTTTACTGCTAAACTCCTCAAGATTTTTAAAAAGTTGGTGGCGCTGGCGTGGACTGACGAAAACAGTAGGATTATTCAGTCCTCAAGTGTTGTCGTCACCATACGTACAATATATATCTGTACAAAAATGTAGTATTTGCTGGTGACATGGAATAATATGTATTTCCTTTTGATAATAAGGCACACTTAAAAGGTTTATATCATGTTGTCATTATACAGTATACACAGTTTATTATTGTAACAGGTAGATTTACTGTAAGTCTAGCATTAGTATATTGTAGTTTTTCAACTTGCATGTATGGGTTTTCCAAAGTGGATTGTCTTTAAGATGTCTTGTAATATAATATCTCTGTACTTCCTATTATTATGTGGGATGTGAGGCAGGGTAAAAAAAAATGGATAACAAACATCGGAAAAAGCAGGGTTCTTGTAACTGAAAAACAGAGTAGTAATTCCAAGTTTTCACATTTCTTTTTCACAGTTCAGAAAACATTTTTTAATTTGGCTTTAAAAGTTGTCCACCTTAGGGGACAAGTGGTTGTTGGACAATTTTTTTTCTTTATGTAAATGCAAGCATTCTTGGCTAAAAATATTTATTTATAAATAGGGTTTTATCAATCGTTTTGCTCCATTTACCTTCTATAGCCACTGTGTGGCAAAGGCTCTGCCCCTCCTTACGGACATTGCAGGCACTCTCACATAGTGTCATTGCTGGCTACTATCTGCGACCGACAGTCTCTACTGGAGACAGGACTTGGAGCCACCAATTAGGAGACCACTTGAGCGCTGTTAATCAAGATATGAAAGAGGTCAGTATGCTAATTGATGGAGTGTAAGGCTATGTGCCCACGTTGCGTTCTGTCCCTGCAGAAATTTCTGCAGCGATTTGAACAGCACACGTGCGCTTCAAATCGCTGCAGAAACAGTCCGTACTGAAAAGCCAATTTCATGCGCTCTGGATGCAGCCCCTCCCATAGACAGAGCGGGGGCTGCATGCAAAGCGCACAAAAGAAGTGACATGTCACTTCTTAGAACGCAGCGATTCGGCAGTAGCCGAAGCGCTGCTTTCTAATTCGCCACGTGGGCATGGATTAGGCACAATCTTCATAGATTGTGCTGGGGACGCAGGACGCATGCTGTTACGCTGCGGTGCAGATCGCAGCGTAACTGCATGAAAATACGCTACGTGGGCACATAGCCTAACAGTGCACTGACCTATTTGGCCACACCAAGGGTGCACTGAAGTCCTTTCATTTACATATAAATAGTTTTTTTTATTCTAATTAAACAACTAAAACTTTGCTAGTATGATTTAATATCAGCCACATACCCCACATACCCTTTTAAATGCTTTACATTGCATTTTGGGAGTGACAAACCCCTTTTCTGTTCAGCCACTTCTTCAGGTAATAACTAGTGATGAGTAGATTTGCAGATAACAGAGACTGGGGGGTCCGTGTTATCTGGTTTTTAAAATCCAGGCCGGATTGCGGTCCCCATATAAGTCTATGGGGATCAGAATGCGAGGATTAAAAATGTTGGTAGAAGGGATATGGGCACAGGAGCAGGTGTGCTGCACTCACCGAGGCTCCAGCATGGCTGTACACTGCTTCCAGGTCTCGCATTCACTTCAGGGGCCGCTCATTACCTTCATTGCATATGTGTTAAAGGGGCAGTCTGAGGCCATTGTAGTCATGGCAGAGTCTGCTGTTTGTCTGCCACGCAGCTCAGTGTTCTTCCTCTGCACTCCAACCGCCACTTTGGTGCAATACAGTAATAAGCATACTTTTTCTTCATGCGACACAAGCACTGACACTGTCACAGTATGATGAAAAAGCAGTATCCAGCGAGCCAGTAGATGTAAAAGATAAAATTTAGTATTTTATTTTGAAAAATTATTCTTAAAAAATCTATAAATTCCATTCTCTTAAAGGTAATAAATGGCAGAAGTGAAAATTTATAGTCCAGTGGGGATTAAACAGGAGACGAGTTTCGGCTACGCCTTCTACACAGTCTTGACACAATCACAGGTTCTTTCAACCAAACTTCTTTACTTGTCAAGAATATAATACAGTTTCTTGTCTTGCCTGAGACGGGCACAATCTTGTTCCCCATAGGAGTTACCAATAGCAATGGATAATTTACACATTTTTCCGGTCGACTGCTTCCCTGGTACCCGGGCTCCCATTGAGGTCCCTAAGCTCCTCTCCTCCCCTTCAGCTTCACTATCCACGGCAGAATCAACCGTCTTTCCGGTCAGTCAGGACCTACTCTTCTCTCAAGGGTCTACTGACCTTCCGCTGACTGAGGGGATTCTTTATGTCTCTGCCAGGGAATGGCCACCACCCAGGCCACACTGCATGTCAGGCACCCGGATTTGACCCAGAAGACCATGCCAAATTAAAGTTATTGGGGTTTTCCTCCACCACGCCTCTCACAGACGCCGTCTGTTCCTCTCCCTCAGGGACTCTCCTCTCACCAACTGACTTCTTAACTGTTATTTTTCAAACTAAGCCCCTCCCTTTCACTAATTCCCTCTAGCCTGGGAGTAACAGGGAAGCAGCTAACACATGGTGGCCACCTAGTGGCCGCTTAAACACATTACACCATAACGTAAACTTTAAAGATTGCATTTTTCACACAGTAGACCCGCAGGTCTGGGGCGGCCAAGCCTCACACTCCCTTAGATATGCATTGCTTTCCCTGCCCACCAGCTGTCTTAGCATCTGTGATTGGTTGCAGTCAGATGCACCCCCAGTCTGTGTGACAGCGTCTGACTGCAAGCTATCACAGGCGCTGTCCGGGGGTCACCATTATACAGTAAAAATAAATAAAATATTTGGCATAGGGTTCCCAAATATTATCATACCTACAGCACAGATAAAACCCATGGCTACAAGCTGCAGACCCCAGCTGTGTGTTTATCTTTTATGTTTTTTTTTAAATTTTATTTAAATAAACAAAAAAACAATATGCGGTCCCCCTCAGTTTTGATACCCAGCCATGGTAAAGCCCGACATCTGGGTGCTGGTCTTCTCAGGCTAGAGAGACCCATGGTTATTGGGAGCCCCCCAGCCTAAAAAAGCAGCCTCCAGCCTCCCGAAATTGTTGCATCCATTAGATGCGACAATCCCGGCTCTTTACCTAGCTCTTCCCGATTGCCCTGATGTGGTGGCAATCAGGGTAATAGGGGTTAATGGCAGCGCACAACTGTCATCAAACCCTAAATTACTGTATGATAGTGACCCGCAAACAGCACTTGTGATTGGTTGCAGGCAAACGCTGTCACACAGGCTGGGGGTGTGTCTGACTGCAACCAATCACAGACACTAGCACGGTCGATGGGTGGGGAAAGCAGGGAAAGCAATGCATATGCAATGAAGGTAATGAGCAGCCGCTGAAGTGAATGGGCGGCCTAGAAGCAGTGTACAGCCACCCCAGAGCCTCGGTAACTACAGGAGCGCCTGCTCCTCTCCCCCTATCCTTTCTACCAACATTTTTAATCACCGGATTCTGGTTCCCAAAGACATATACTTTTACAGTCCGGGTTCGCCCATAACTAGTAATAACCCCCAATTCCTTGCACCACAAGACATTTTGTATCTGTACGGACACAGATGATGGCTGGTGACTGGCTCATGTAGCTTTACATGTTTTAGCTTCTTTTGTTGGTTTTATTTTTTTAAAAGGTAGCTGGACCACACAATACAAGAAATTGTTTATCTTTTGCGTCACCCCTATTTCCTTATAGATTGTAAGTTTGCTGGATGAGTCCTCACACCTAGTTTTAGAATTACCTGTATTCTGATTTTTTCTGTTCATGTTTTGAAAGGTAAAGTGCAGCAAAGTATGTTGACACTATACATTATAAAGCTATATAAAATAAAGGTTACTTATTATTAGTTGGAAAAATAATCCATAAAAATAAATTAATCTGACACAGTTTACATGTCCCCGGTGACACTTGACCTAAACAGTATTGTCCTTGGCTTACAGTACGTGCACAACATAAATGCCTTTGAGATGCGAAGGTCACAATTGAGCCTTTTCAGCAGCTGACACGATAGGGCTATGATGAAACACTTCCATTTGTTTTTATTGCTTTGACTTCAGTTGTGGGCTTCTCCATGTGGTGCATTGGTAGTCGTTCTGCAGCCTCTGGTACTCCTGGATTGTAACGATACTCATATCCATACGCCCTCAAATGGTACACAAAGTACTCCAGAGTATGCATCAATTCAGGGTCAACATAATGAAAGGATATGGCCAGGTCTGAGCAGCATTGAGGACCCTGCAGAACGAAAAGTCGGAAACATGAGATAAAAAAAATGAATTGCTTCTTAACAACATAGAGATGAATTATTGGGCCAATAGATGGGAGCACTGATCTAGAGCCCAATGTCCTGCACTCATTTGTTCCCAGTCTTGCAGTGCTGGGGTCCTGGATTCAAATCCTGCCAAGGACAACATCTGCAAGGAGTTTGAATGTTCTCCCTGTGTTTGCGTGGGTTTCCTCCCACACTCCAAAGATATACTGATAGGGAACTTAGGGGTACTTTGCACGTTGCGACATCGCTACTGCGATATCGTTGGGGTCAAATCGAAAGTTACGCACATCCGGCGCCGGTAACGACGTCGCAACGTGTAAAGCCTAGATGCGCCAATAAACTATCGCAAAAGCGTCGAAAATCGGTGATCTGTGTAGCGTCGGTCATTTTCATAATGTCACACCAATAGGAGATACGATGTTGTTCCTCGTTCCTGCGGCAGCACACATCGCTATGTGTGAAGGCGCAGGAGTGAGGAACATCTCCTTACCTGCCTCCACCGGCTATGCGGAAGGAAGGAGGTGGGCGGGATGCTTACGTCCCGCTCATCTACGCCCCTCCGCTTCTATTGGCCACCTGCCGTGTGACGTCGCTGTGACGCCGCACGACCCGCCCCCTTAGGAAGGAGGCGGGTCGCTGGCCAGAGCGACGTTGCAGGGCAGGTATGTGTGTGTGAAGCTGCCGTAGCGATAATGTTCGCTACGGCAGCTATCACAAGATATCGCATGTGTGACGGGGGCGGGTACTATCGTGCTCGGCATCGCTAGCCAATGCTAGCGATGTCGCAACGTGCAAAGTACTCCTTAGATAGTGAGCTCCAATTGGGACAGTGTTGCTGATGTATGTAAAGTGCTGCGGAATATGTTAGTGCTATATAAAAATAAAGATTATTATTATTCCCAAAATGTTAAATTTTTAAAGTTGTTAACTCCTACTCTCATGTAGCAGAGATCACTGTGGTGACTGAGCATATGATTATCAGTCATGTTGGTACACCATGGGAGCTGAACCAAAGGCACTTCAAATCTTCTACTACCTGCCAATATCCTGGGCACCTCCTCTGGTTCATAAGCTCCAAAGACGTCATGAATAGGGCTGGGCGGACTCGGACTGTAAAAGTCCAGATCCACGCGGTTTCAAAGTTGCCCTGGTGCCGGACTCAGGCCCGGGATTGCAACTGTTTGATCCGGATCTCAAAAAATGTAAAAAATAAAGAAAAAATAAAGAAAATAAGAAGCTATTGCTTCATACTTATAGAGGCTCCAGCCGGCTGTACGCTGCTCCCGCGCTACTGTACACTGCTCCTGTGGCCTCTCTGTGCCGCTCATTTTATATGCATGGCTTTCCCCGCCCACTGGCCGGCCTAGCGTCTGTGATTGGTTGTTGTCAGACATGCCCCTACCCTGTGTGACGCGTCTCCCTGCATCCAGTCACCGCTCATCGCGGCTCATATATTCTGCACTCACAGCGGTCATGCTGCTCTATGGCCGCTTGTTGTGATATTCAGATGTAGCAGAGCTGAATCGTCGTGGTACTTTGTGTGGACTACGTCGGACCTGTAGGGTGTGTTGGTGAAAGAGGTTGGTTTTTTTTTTATATTTTATTCCAAATAAAGGATTTTTTTCAATGTCTGTGTTTAATTACTTTCACTTACAAATTAGTGATGAGGGGGTGTCTCATAGAATCCTGTGTTATCATTAACCTAGGGTTTAGAAGCAGCTGTGTGCTTTTATTAACCCCTCTTTACCACGACTGCCACCGCACCAGGACAAAGGAACAGAAAGAGCAAGGTGAAGCTTCGGGATCGTCACATCTAATGGATGCAACAATTTCGGGCAGCTGGAGGCTGATATTTTTAGGCTGGGTCTCTCCAGCCTGAGAATATCAGCTCCCAGCTGGCTTTATCTTGGCTGGGTATCAAAATTGGGGGGACTGCACGTCAATTTTTAAATTATTTATTTAAGTAAAAACAATTTCACAATACAGCATGTGGTTCCTCTTAGGCCGAGGTCACACTTGCAAGGGACTTGCACAAGTCTTGCATTGCATCACATGGTATGGTCGCACACTCTCCTGACAAGAGCGGGTCGGCTGCATGTAGTTCTATGTAGATGCAAGCTCCTGTAAGAAGAGTGTGTGGCTGCCAGATGATGTGATGCGAGTCTTGTGCAAGTGTGTGGCTCTGGCCTTATTTTGATACACAGCCATGATAAAGCCCGACAGTTGGGCGCTGCAGCCGTGGGCTTTATCTATGCCTGTATCAGTATACAGGGGACCCGGCACTGAATGTTTTATTTATTCATTTATTATTATACCACATTACTCACCCGCAGACAGTTATACTGCTTTTCCTGCCCACTGGCCATCCTGACGCCTGTGATTGATTGCAGTCAGGGTGGGGGCACATCTAACTGCAATTAATTACACATGCCGGTGGGCGGGGAAAGCAGTGAAAATTCAGTGAGGGTAAGTTGTTGTCTTCGGAAGGGAAATCATGACATGGAAGAAGCTTGCCGCCATGCTGGAGGTTTGGTGAGTACACCGCGCGCACTCCTACCCCCCTATCTCCTTCTATTAACATTTTTAATCTCCAGATTCTGGTTCCCATAGACTTATATGGGTACCAGATTCCGGACTGTATCCGGGTTTTTTTTTTTTTAAATTCAGCAGCGACACACTGGTCTTGATTTTCTGCGAGTCTGCTCAGCTCTAGTCATGAATAGAGATGAGCGAATCTGGAGTTCAATGCTCGTATGAAACACAGACTTTTGGGGGGAAAAAAAAAAACAACAAAAAAAATTACAGTTTGGTTTCAGAGTTTGGGTGCTTTAAGTATACAAACCACTTAACCAAACCACATTGCATCACTCGGCAGCCGCACACTCTCCTGACAGAAGCGTGCATCTGCATAGAACTACATGCAGCCGACCCGCTCCTGTCAGGAGAGTGTGTGACCGTGCCATGTGATGCAATGCGAGACTTGTGCAAGTCCCTCGCAAGTGTGACTCCGGCCTAAGAGGAATTGCATGTGTGTCGCCCTGGGCAAGCCAGGGGACACAGGTCACAACACCACCACACCCCACACTCCAGGTAGGCACATCTGCTAACCAGAAATCCTTGTTGCCTTCCTCCAGGAGTCTGTTGATGCACACCAGGGGGTGGGCCAGGCGGTTGGCTCCGCCCACCAAGGAGCTCACAGCTCTGGAGGCAGGAAGTAACCAGGCAGATTAGCCCAGGCAGGGCAAGAGTGCAGTCTAGTCAGGGAGGAGGAAGTGGAAGGAGTGGAGTAGTCTAGACAGGGCAAAGGTAAACAGAGAAGTGAAAGTAGAGAAGTGTAACGGAGAAAAGCAAGTAAAGTGACAGAAGGAAAGAAAGCCTGAGAGCCCAGCTTTGTGTAGGGCCAGAACAGCAAGGTCAGCGACGGCGGTGACTGTCCGGAGGGGGACCGTTTGGAAGTTCCTGGAAGGACCCCGTTGGCTGTGTGCCCGATGGTCTGGAGCAGTGTTCCGAAGGACAGTCAGCACCAGCGCAGGGGCCTCTCGGACCCCGGCAAGGCTAGGAGTCGCCAGATTTGCCAAATCCGTCAGTGACGGGGACGCAGATCCCCCAACAACCAAGTCCCGATTGACGGCAACAGCCCGACCATTACCGGGGAGACACCGCCACCGCCAGGGCACCAGTTTCCCCAGGGCCAGTGCCTGCGGGCAAAGTGTAGAGCTCCTCCGGCCCAGATTGCAGTCGGGGAGCGGGTAACCGAAGGGAATCCACCGCTACCATCAGACAACACAGGTGCAAGGAAGAGAGACGTCACCGTCACCTACCGGGAGTGCAGGTGCAGCCGTCTGTGGGACCGTCCTACCAGCCGTTGGTTTACCGTACAAACTGTGTCCGTGTCTGAGGCTGAGTGAGTACCACCATGCCGCAAGGCACAGCGCTGCCCCCACGTCCCTGCGCCCACCGGGCCCTACACTTTACATCTCTTCACTGGGCCCCGGGATCACCAACCCCTACCCACGGAGGGGCAACACAACACCTGGCTGCTCCGCATCACCATCCCCGGGACCCCCATACTGAGCAGCGGTGGTGCAATCACCACAACCGTGGGTGGCGTCACGAACTATAACAATCCCCACACCCAACAAACAACCCCCTTTCACTCACGGGCGAGGAGTGTCGCTCGAGACACCCCGGGATCCGGCCCACGGCTCGAGCCACCAGGAGCAACTGCCGGACCCGAGCAGAAGGGGTGAGCGCGGTGTGCTCACACCCTCCTCCCCGCCCGCGACACATGCGGCATTTTAAAATTGTTTTTACTTAAATTATTTAAAAATCAACGTGCTGTCCCCCCAATTTTGATACCCAGCCAAGATAAAGCCAGCTGGGGGCTGGTATTCTTAGGCTGGAGATACCCAGCCTAAAAATATCAGCCTCCAGGTGCCCGAAATTGTTGCATCCATTAGATGTGACAATCCCGGAGCTTGGATACAGCACTCTGAACAGCCAGCTTCTTTAGCGATGACGTTTTGTGCCTTTCCCTCCTTGCGGAGTGCGTTAATGACTGCCGTCTGGACATCTGTCAAGTTAGCAGTCTTCCACTTTATTGGGTAGCCTACTGAAAAAGACTAATGGGCCATTTTAAATGCTTAGGAAGCCTTTTCAGGTGTTTTGCGGTAATTATTCTAATTTTCTGAGATAATGACCTTTCGGTTTTCATTGGCTGTAAGCCATAATCCTCAAAATTAACAGAAATAAACACTTGAAATAGATCACTCTATTTGTAATGACTCTATATATATATGCGTTTCCCTTTTTGTATTGAATTACTTTTTGATGATATTCTAAATTTATAGAGATGCACCTGTATCTAAAAAGATACATATGCATGTTGTTTTCACTATCTGACATGAAAACAGAATAAACTTTTTCTGTTTTAGGTTAATTAGGATTACCAAACTTATTTATATTCGGTCATTGTCCATTTGGAAGATCCATTTCCGCCCAAGCTTTAAGTACCTGACTGATGTCTTAAGATGTTGCTTCAGCATTGCCACTTAATTTTCTTTCCTCATGATGTCATCTATTTTGTGAAGTGTACCAGTCCCTCCTGCAGCAAAATAACCCCACAACAGGATGCTCCCACCCCTGTGTTTCACAGTTAAGATGGTGTTCTTAAGCCCGCTACACACGCTTCAATATATCTCACAATCCGTCGTTGGGGTCAAGTTGTAAGTGACGCACATCCGGCATCGTTTGTGAGGTATCTGCGTGTGACAGCTACATGCGATCAGGATTGAACGCAAAACCGTTGATCGCAAACACATCGTATCATTCTCTAGAATTGAGCGTTTTGTTGCACGAACCTAGTCAATTGTAACGTGTGACATCCCTCATACGATTTTGTTGTCTGATGCTATGTGCGCAGGTGTGCGCTCTGCACCGCAGCTTAAAAAAGGTCTGCTTCAGAGCGCAGCTGAAAAGCTGCGTTCTGAAGCGCCTCACAATGTCTGTCATGCACTAATCTCTGTCAGTCCGTCACTATCTCTGTCCCTCACTCTCTGTCCATGTCAGTCTATCCCCCTCTCTCATATACTCACCAATCCCCGATCCCCGGCGCTGCACGGCATTCACACTGCTCCGGCGGCTTTTACTGTTTTGAAAAAGCCGGCCGCCCATTAAACAATTTCGTATTCCCTGCTTTCCCCGCCCACCAGCGCCTATGATTGGTTACAGTGAGACACGCCCCCACTCTGAGTGACAGGTGTCACACTGCACCCAATCACAGCAGCCGGTGGGCGTGTCTATACTGTGTAGTGAAATAAATAATTAAATAATTAAAAAAAACGGCGTGCGGTTCCCCCCATTTTTAAAACCAGCCAGATAAAGCCATATGGCTGAAGGCTGGTATTCTCAGGATGGGGAGCTCCACGTTATGGGGAGCCCCCCACCCTAACAATATCAGCCAACAGCCGCCCAGAATTGCCGCATACATTATATGCGACAGTTCTGGGACTGTACCCGGCTCTTCCCGATTTGCCCTGGTGCGTTGGCAAATCGGGGTAATAAGGAGTTATTGGCAGCCCATAGCTGCCAATAAGTCCTAGATTAATCATGTCAGGCGTCTATGAGACACCCTCCATGATTAATCTGTAAGTTACAGTAAATAAACACACACACCAGAAAAAATCCTTTATTAGAAATAAAAACACACACATATACCCTGGTTCCCCACTTTAATCAGCCCCAAAAAGTCCTCCTTGTCCGGCGTAATCCAGGATGATCCAGCGTCGCTTCCACCGCAGCTGCATGGAGGTGACCGGAGCCGCAGCAGCCACAGCCGCTCTGGTCACCTCCACACAGCAAATGAACACAGCCGCGCGATCAGCTGCTGTCACTGAGGTTACCCGCGGCCACCGGTGGATGCAGCGGTGGCCGCGGGTAACCTCAGTGACAGCAGCTGATCGCGCGGCTGTGTTCATTTGCTGTGTGGAGGTGACCGGAGCGGCTGTGTCTGCTGCGGCTCCGGTCACCTCCATGCAGCAGCGCTGGATGCGACGCTGGATCATCCTGGATTCCGCCGCACAAGGAGGGCTTTTTGGGGCTGATTAAAGTGGTGAACCAGGGTATATGTGTGTGTTTTTATTTCTAATAAAGGATTTTTTCTGGTGTGTGTGTTTATTTACTGTAACTTACAGATTAATCATGGAGGGTGTCTCATAGACGCCTGACATGATTAATCTAGGACTTATTGGCAGCTATGGGCTGCCAATAACTCCTTATTACCCCGATTTGCCAACGCACCAGGGCAAATCGGGAAGAGCCAGGTACAGTCCCAGAACTGTCGCATATAATGTATGCGGCAATTCTGGGCGGCTGTTGGCTGATATTGTTAGGGTGGGGGGCTCCCCATAACGTGGAGCTCCCCATCCTGAGAATACCAGCCTTCAGCCGTATGGCTTTATCTGGCTGGTTTTAAAAATGGGTGGAACCGCACGCCGTTTTTTTTAATTATTTAATTATTTATTTCACTACACAGTATAGACACGCCCACCGGCTGCTGTGATTGGGTGCAGTGTGACACCTGTCACTCAGAGTGGGGGCGTGTCTCACTGTAACCAATCATAGGCGCTGGTGGGCGGGGAAAGCAGGGAATACGAAATTGTTTAATGGGCGGCCGGCTTTTTCAAAACAGTAAAAGCCGCCGGAGCAGTGTGAATGCCGTGCAGCGCCGGGGATCGGGGATTGGTGAGTATGAGAGAGGGCTGCTAACTTCAGTTACTCAGGAGATTAGCGGTCACCGGTGAGTCTTCACTGGTGACCGCTAATCAGGGCGCGACACAGACAGAGCCGCAGCATGACAATGAAGTCGGGTGAAGTTCACCCGAGTTCATTCTGACAGTGCGGCTCTGTCTGTGGCTGCTGTCATCTGCCATTCAGCTCTGCTACATGGCTGTCTGTGTCTGCTGTTAGCGGCCATGTAGCAGAGCTGAATGGCAGATGACATAGTAAAAACGCATCCCTACACATTACACACGCTTGGCAAGTCAATAAATAAAAAAAAAAAAAAGGTGCTCAATGCATACGTCACAGAACACATGATCTAAAGGATCGCACACAAAATTGACCAATTTAACATAGACTACTAACGCTCGTGTGACAGCAAATGAACGACCAACGTGAAATCTCATAGATCCCGTATGCAACCTGGGCGTGTCACATCGCAAATGCGATTGTACAACTAATTGCAACGTGTAAAGTGGGCTTTAAACTTCAAAGCTTCTCCCTTTTTAATCCAAACATAATGATGATCGTTATGGCCTAACAATTAAATTTTAGTTTTGTCATCTTGAAGCGACCGGTGGTAGGGCCGCGGGTGTGTGTGTATGCTCTATTCCAACAAAATCCCCATACTCAGATTTTACCGGTAGTAACATTTCTTTACTAGGAAGCATATTTATAATACAATCAACCGAACTATCTGCGCACATGTGTATGGTGGAGTCGCCGGATCTTCACTCCTTCCGGGTACGCAGCAAGAAGAAAGGGAAAAAAAACAACAAAGAAATGGCGGCAACTTTCCCTAACTTTCCCTACAATCACGTACCAGTCTATCCCGGAAGAAGATGCCGCTCCCACGTCGCAGGCCTGGGGTCTCACGATGATGGGTCCCGGTGCAGCGCTGAAGGGATGCAGCTCCTCGGTCTTTTCCTTTGATCTTCTCCCGCTGGTAACGGATTCTAGTCAGTCTTTTAGTGCCGGGGCACACCGAACAGAAGAAGGGAGATCACAGCCCCTGCACTTGCACTCAGGGTGCGATGCTCTGCAGTCCGGTTAGATCCTTGGTGCAAACAAAGTCCTGCAGACCGGGAATGGCAGAAACCACTTCCACAGGGTGATTCCTCCAAGACTCCGGTGGCAAAAGAGCCCTCTGTTCAGGAAGACCACACGCAGCTCTCCTCTGGCTGAGCTCCGGAGCTGAATAATCTTCCCGCACTTTTTCTTCCTGGTTCAAACACACAAGCTGCAGTAGGGGATTTCCCACCTCTGTGTTTGTGGTTGCACAGTCTGACACTGCCCCCTTGTGGGCAAGTGCTGAAGCAATATTCAAATCCATTTCTACATTAATGATGCAGTCTGAATTGTTGATCCCATTACATACCCCCCCACTTAAAGCTTGGCAGTCCCTGTCAACTACCGTCGGTTCCCAGGCAGCGATGACTGCAGATGTCACAGGGGTTGGTTGAGAAGTGGGCCATACATACTGGTCCCTGTAAGACCGCCCGGGCGGGATCCCAGCAGTGGTGCGGTCAGTGCGTCTCAAGGGTCGGTTGTTCCTTTCCCTGTCACTGTCTTTACGCCCCACTTCAGTCAGCACTCCGGGGGAAGAACTGGGTTGTGTAGGTGGGTCACCGGTCTCAGAATCGACGTGATCACTATGCTGGGAAACGTCCATGACGTCAGTCGTGTTGGCAGCGTCACCCCCTCCGGGTACTGTGGTAGGGGAGTCAGGCTGGGATCGGCAGGGACGCAACATATTTCGGTGCACAGTGCGAATGTTGCGACTGTCTTCACCCTGCACTCGGTATACATGCCCGTTGGGGTAGGGGCGTTCGATTACCCGGTAGACTTCAGTCACCCACTAGGCTCGAAGTTTCCCTTGTGGCTTCTTGATACGGAGCAAGACTAGCTGTCCTAACTTCAAGGGTTGCTCTTGCACGGGGAGTGGGTCAGCATGTATCTGGCCCCGGATTTGTTGGCTCACCAGCCGGTGTACAGTCTCCATCTTCTGTCGGTGAGCATTTAGCCAGGAGGGGTAGTTATGGCAGACATCATCTCCAGGGTGGAATAGGTTCAGGTCATGGACCCCTTTTCCGGGGCGGCCAAAGAGAAGGGTGTGTGGGGTGTAACCAGTCACGGAGTGGACCTGGTTGTTGTAGGCCCATACTAGATCGGGAAGGAATTGGGGCCATTGGTCTTTCTTATCATCGGCCAAGGTGCGGATCAGCTGGAGTAGAGTCCGGTTGAAGCGTTCACATGCACCGTTCCCTTGTGGGTGGTAAGGAGTGGTCCTCGACTTCTGGATCCCATACATCCGATGCAGCTCTTCGATGACTCGGCCTTCGAAACAAGCCCCCTGGTCGGAGTGCAACCTCTCCGGGCACCCGTAGACGTGGATGAACTGTCGACAGATGGCCCGAGCAGCCGATTCAGCCGTCTAGTCTTTGGTAGCGACCGCGACAGCGAATTTTGTAAAGTGATCCACCATGACTAGGTAGTACTGATAGCCACTGCTTGCCGTCCCATTCAGCAGATAGTCCACCATCAACAGCTCAAGGGGCCTGGATATTTTAATTGTCTGAACAGGTGCACGCTGCTCAGGGGACTTGTGTAGTTCACAGGTGTGACAGGTCTGGCAGACGTCTTCAACCAGCTTGCGGAGCCCCGGACAATAGATGGACTGTTGAATCCACCGAAAGGTCTCGTCTATTCCGAAGTGTCCATTCCTTTTGTGGGCTTGGGCCACCATCTCACGGGCCAATTGATCAGGCACCACAACTTGTGTGCATTCCTCCAGCATGTGCGACAAGAGAACCTTCCGGTATAGCACTCCTTCTCTCAGAATCAGCCGGTCCCACTGACTGAGCAGGGTCAAGGTCCCGGTAGACAGTCGTGCCCATATATCGGCGGGAGGCTTCTGCTGCCGCTTCACCCATTGTTTGAGTAGAGCCCATTCAGGGTTCTGGTCCTGGAGCCTGCCCCACTCCTGGGGTGGCAAGGCGACCCCCACTGGAGTTACAGCTTCGCCCACAACGAACTGGCGGTAATCCACCATCTGTTGGGCGAGCTTTGCAAAGTCAGGCGTCTCGTCCCCTTCTAATTCTTCATCCCGGTCTCGGTTGAGTAAGGGGTATGACACTCTAGACAGGCTGTCCGCATTTTGATTCTTAGCTCCAGCCCTATATTTGATCTTGTAATTGAACTTGGAGAGCCGAGCCATCCAACGCTGCTCCATGACTCCGAGCTTCGCATTTTCTAAGTGGGCCAACGGGTTGTTATCGGTCAGGACTAGTACTTTAGCCCCCGTGAGGTATCCTGCAAATTTCTCCGCCATAGCCCACGTTAGGGCCAACAGCTCCAGCCGGAACGAGCTATAATTGGTGGGTTTCTTCTCGCCCTCATGTAGGGACCGACTGGCATAGGCTATGACCCGTTCCTTGCCTTCTTGGACCTGTGAAAGTACTGCCCCTAGACCCTGTAGACTGGCATCGGTGTGTAGTTGGAAGGGCAGGTTGTAGTCCGCATATGCCAGGATGGGGGGAGACATTAAGACATCCTTTAGGGCTTGGAAGGACTCTTCCTGGCTGGGTCCCCAGCTGATGGGTCGTCCTCTGGGGCTGTTGGTGGTCCCTCGAAGCAGGTCATGCAAGGGTGCAGCAAGCCGGGCGAAGTTTTTGACGAACCGGCGGTAGTAGCCGGCCAACCCCAGGAAAGCCCTGAACTCCTTGACGTTTGTGGGCTGCGGCCAATCCCATACGGCGGCTATCTTCTCTGAAGATGGCTGGACACCTTCGGCTGAGATCCGGTGGCCCAGGTAATTGATCTCGGGCTGCAGAAGACAGCACTTGCTGGGTTTCAACTTCAGGCCATGTTCTCTCAACCTACTGAACACACGGCCCAGCTGCTGCAGGTGTTCTTCAAATGTGGCCGAATAGACTACAATGTCGTCCAGGTAGATGAGGGTGAAGTCGAAGTTGAAGTCTCCCAAGCAGCGCTCCATCAGCCTCTGGAAAGTCCCCGGCGCGTTGTTCAGACCAAAGGGCATCCGGTCGAACTCGTACAGGCCCATGGGTAAGATGAAAGCAGTCTTCTCTCTATCTTTCTCATGCATAGGTACCTGCCAATATCCGCTGGCCAGATCCAACGAAGAGAAGTATTTGGCTTTCTTCAGGGCTGTCAGGGATTCTTCGATCCTTGGCAAAGGGTATGAGTCCCGGATGGTGCAAGCATTCAAACGGCGGTAGTCCACACAGAATCTCAGGGATCCATCCTTCTTCTTGACTAACACCACCGGTGCAGCCCAGGGGCTCTGGCTTTCTCGTACCACTCCAGCGTGTAACATGGAATTCAGGAGATTTTTCACCTCTTGGTATTGCTGGGGAGGAATTTGGCGGTACCTTTCACGGATAGGAGCAGTGTCACCGGTAGGGATTTCGTGCTTGATACTGGTGGTGCACCCAAAGTCGGTGTCATGCCGGGCAAAGGACGCCTGATGCTCTTGAAGTAGCTCTTCCACCTGGGATACCTCCCGTTTGCAGTATTGGGATACGTCCAACTGACACTTCTCTCGTAGTTCTCGCCCCGCGTTGGTGTCACCCGCGACAGCGGCCATGGCAGAGACCATCACTGTCCAATCTCCCTCCGTAGACGGTACAAACTGGAGGGGGCTCATAGGGTTCACCTCTTCGGTTAGAGCGTAGACTCGGGCGAGCTGTGTCCCGGCTTCTAGGTCAACGCTCACGTTAGCCGTGTTGCCCAGCCTGACAGGAATTCTTCCCTTTCTCACTACTGCTAGAGTTCGAGCGACTAGTGGATTCAGCTTCCCTTCCTTCGGGGTGCGCGGCTCAATCAGCACCTCCACGCCTTCAAGCTGTCTCGTGGTGCTAAGGGGTAGTAAGATAACTGTCTCTTTCCCAGCCGGTAAGGTGATCCTAGTATGGCGGGGTACGGTGACCGTGGCCAGCGGCAGTTGTTCTTCTGTCATTCGCTGGAGGTTGCAGGTCCGGACCACTTGCTGAAAGGCACGGCGGGTGGCCCTATGTGCGGTCACTTCTTGCCAGTACTTGGGCCCCTTCTTGGTAAACAACACCAGATTCAGGTCTTTCAAGATGTTCATCCCAATAATCATGGGCGTTTCTGATCCAAAGCCTTCCCTGACCACGATTATCCCTCTCTTCCCGAGATCTTGGCCACAGATTTCGGTGTTCATCCAGGCAACTCCCGTCACCGGAATGGGTAGATTATTGGCTGCTTTGATCTTGATGGCGGTATCAGGGTCATAGGCAACCCGCGGCTTTAGACATTCTTCGTAGAACTGCTCGGAGATGGTGGATACCTGAGACCCAGTATCCATTAACCCTTGTACGGCGATCCCTTCCAGTAATACTTCCAGGGTGGGGCTATTTGATGCAAGTTTGTTCCATGGCTGGCTCTGTTTTCCTACACCCCTCTCTTTGGCGTCCCCTGCCGAGTGAGCCTCTTTGGCAGGGGCGTCTAGTTTAAAGGCGGCCGCTGTTGTGGGACATGACTTGCTGGTTCTGGTAGATCGGACCGTGGATGAACTTGAAAGTTCTGGGGGCAACGGTTGGCTCTATGGCGGGGATCGCCGCATGTCCAGCATCTTCCCATCGGCCGGCTGGGTTGTTGTCTCGCTTGCCTGCCCGCCTGTTGGTCTAGGGTGAGCTGTAACACCTGTTTCTGCAACTCTGCCACCATCTGCTTCAGTTCTTCCGTGTCGCTGTTCGGAGTCCCGATACCAGATATGGACCTGCAAGCCGCGGTATATGTCTGTGTCTCCACGACAGGTCCCCTTGAACGTTCTATAGCTTCTTGTTTGACCTCAGCGAACGTAAAGGCCGGATTTATCCGGAGTAGATCTTGCAAAGAGCGGTTAAGGTACGGGTCTCTCAATCCGGTCACGAACTGATCTCTCAACACCAGGTCACGGGCACCCGTACTAGCTATCTGTTCTTCTTTTCTACAGGCTTGTTCTAGCAGCACTTGAAGGGCATTGGCATATTGAGGAATGTCCTCCGACTCGAGCTGAGTACGCCGGAAGAAGCAATGTTCCCGCATATGTGGTCGGCCCATAGGTGTTCTCCAGCACCCGCACCAAGTCATCCAACGTACGCTGGCCCCTAACCGTCTCCAGCCTGACTGTCGTCCACGCTTCCCTCTCTAATGTTAGCATGGCCATTTCTGCTAAGGTCTTAGGATCAGTGTTATACATTTCCCCCACTATCTTAAGTTGTTCAGTCCATTCAGTTACAGGGTAGTTCCGTCCGTCAAACTTTCTCACCTGATTGACAATAGACGGCGGGGGAGCTGTCCGATTATAAGTTACTACCGGGGGATGATTTTGTTGGTCACACATCCTGCCGACTACGCCACATGAAGCGACCGGTGGTAGGGCCGCGGGTGTGTGTGTATGCTCTATTCCAACAAAATCCCCATACTCAGATTTTACCGGTAGTAACATTTCTTTACTAGGAAGCATATTTATAATACAATCAACCGAACTATCTGCGCACATGTGTATGGTGGAGTCCCCGGATCTTCACTCCTTCCGGGTACGCAGCAAGAAGAAAGGGAAAAAAAACAACAAAGAAATGGCGGCAACTTTCTCTAACTTTCCCTACAATCACGTACCAGTCTATCCCGGAAGAAGATGCCGCTCCCACGTCGCAGGCCTGGGGTCTCACGATGATGGGTCCCGGTGCAGCGCTGAAGGGATGCAGCTCCTCGGTTTTTTCCTTTCATCTTCTCCCGCTGGTAACGGATTCTAGTCAGTCTTTTAGTCCCGGGGCACGCCGAACAGAAGAAGGGAGATCACAGCCCCTGCACTTGCACTCAGGGTGCAATGCTCTGCAGTCCGGTTAGATCCTTGGTGCAAACAAAGTCCTGCCGACCGGGAATGGCAGAAACCACTTCCACAGGGTGATTCCTCCAAGACTCCGGTGGCAAAAGAGCCCTCTGTTCAGGAAGACCACACGCAGCTCTCCTCTGGCTGAGCTCCGGAGCTGAATAATCTTCCCGCACTTTTTCTTCCTGGTTCAAACACACAAGCTGCAGTAGGGGATTTCCCACCTCTGTGTTTGTGGTTGCACAGTCTGACACTGCCCCCTTGTGGGCAAGTGCTGAAGCAATATTCAAATCCATTTCTACATTAATGATGCAGTCTGAATTGTTGATCCCATTACAATCTCACAGGACATGTCTCCAAAATTAAGGTTTTTGTTCTGTGTGCATTTCTGTCCATGTTGATACAGCATTCGTTTCACTGTGGATAATGACACAATCATACCAGCTTCCTCCAGCATCTTCACAAGGTCTTTTGCTTTTGTTCTTGGGTTGCTATGCACATGTCTGAACAAAGTATGTTCATCCCTGGTACACAGAACCCATCTCCTTTCTTAGTGGTATGATGGCTTAATATTCCCATCTTGTTTGTACTTGTGTATAACTTTTTGTACAGATAAATGAGGCACCTTCAGGTATCTGGAAATTGCACCCAAGGATAAACTAGACTTGTGCAAGTCCACAATTCTCTTCCTGAGATCTTGGCTGATTTTTTTTGACATTCCCATAATGCAACACAAAGAAGCAGTGTGGTTCAGGTGTGCATTAAAATACATCCACAGTGTCTCTAATTAACTCAGATGTTGGCAATAAACCTATCAGAAGCTTCCAAAGACATTACATCATCATATGAGCTGTCCCATTTTGTTTAAATCCATAGTACTCAGTGTATGCAAACTTTGATTTGCAGAAAGTAATAAAAATTCCTTAAAATATTCTCTCTCTCTCTCTCATTCTGGCATTTGTCAAATATAACTAATATTGATTCCTTATAGACACAAAATGGGAAAGGTTTATTCTAATTTCATGTCAGATAGTGAGAAAACATGCATATGTGTCTTTTTAGCTACTGTATATAAATTTCTGGTTTCAACTGTATATAGCTTCCCAGGACAGGTGGCTGCAGATCGGGCTTTGTCCTTCTCTGCCCTTATTTATACTTACCATGTGTCAGTGACATCAGGTTTTTAAACTAGAGTAGGACTGTCCTGATGGGCATACCTTATCGCAGTGGGATGGTTTTTACAGATGGTTTATCCAGGCATGTCTATGGGTCTGTGAAAATTTATGAACAACACAAAGATAGTATCAGTGTACAGTTTGTGTGCTGTCCATGATTAAAGCAGTTGTTCAGGACTGCAGACTTGTGACTCCTCACATTGCAGAGTGTCTGTGCTGTCAGGAATGGATTGTCTGGTTCTGGCTCCAGGAATATGACCGCAAGTACGCGATTTGCATATATGCGGTTATGTGCTGTGTGCTGACTAGACGTGCGCAGTCTTGCTCAGTACATGTGAATTGAGTGAAGGGGGGACATGTCTACAGGGTGGGCAATAAGTATGGATACCCCCTGATAAAATGGAAGTGGTTGTTAATATCACCTTACCGTTTGTGGCATATTAGTACATTGGAGGGGCAAAACATTTGAGGCTGGATGACGCCATGGGTTTATAAGGGTGTATTAATACTTATGGCTCACCCTGTATTTGGAATGTGGCTGGAAGTATGCAAATCACATACTTGCGGTCAAATGACCACCCACTCCCGCCAGAAAATCCAAACATTGTGCACACTGTGCACTGTGAGGATTCACAACTCTGCCATCACTGTATGTGCCCCAAGCCTCGACAACCCCTTTAACATTGTAATTGATAGGAAATGATTTGTATTGTATTTATGTGACGCCCCTGAACTAATCAGGGTTTCACAGGGAACTGCACTCCTTTCTCTTACAGTGCAGAACTCACCCTCCATGGTTCTGGGATCCTAGCCTTTGGTATTGCTCCATCAGCATTCAAATCCTAACCAAAACTCACACCACACCCTGTCAGGCACACCACTGGCTGGTCTAGCTGGAAAAGGGCCATCCGCCTAGGAGTCAGATAGACTGGTGGGAGGGACATAGTCAGTTGAGTAGTAGCCCTCAGAGAGGGAGGAGCTGGAGGGAGTTGGAGCTCCCTGGGAGACTTTGGCAAGGTCGCGGATGGTGGTCTGGGACCGGAGGAGGAGGAGACCCAGTCGCAGGGTATTGGAGAAGGGTGCCCAGACTACGTATTGGAGAACGGTTGGCACTGGAAAATCTAGTAACTGGACTGGTACCGAGCACAGCGGGATACTCAACCCTAGATCACGGAGTAGCTTCACGCATCCTGATAATTAACCTGTTGAGCAGACCTGGGCAAGGGGCGGCCCGCGGGCCACATCCGGCCCGCCTACTCTCTGTGACCGGCCCGCCTGGCTCAGGGCGTCCTTGCTGGCCGGTCACTGATGAGAGCAATCTGACCTGTTGTCCGGAGCTCCAGGCTCCGGGAGGCGCGTGGTCGGATTGCCCTCATCAGTGCCCGGGGGGGCTCACTCAGCATCGTCAGTTCTGGTGCCCCTTGGCCGGGGCCCACTCGCCTTAGTTCTGCTGCCCCCGGGCCGAGTTCCGGGGACCGCAGTCCTCGGCAGGAATCTGCGGCGCCGTCCCTTTAAGGAGCAAAGACTTCCTGGTTGAACTTAATCTGTGGGCGGAGCTACCGGCCAGCGTCCTGCTCATCCCACAGATGAGAGTTGCAGTGCCAGCCAGCGACCCCCAGCACAGTGCTTCTTTCCGGCTCTGTGTGGGCCCCCTCTCCATCGTGACCTGAGCGGTATGTGCCCTCCCCACCCCCCGATTTATGGGCCCTGGTGAGCTGTATGGGCTCTTCTCCCCCCTAGGTGTATTCCCTGCAAACCCCCCCCCCCCCCCCCGGTGCCGTATGTGCTGGGCCCCAGAGCCGTGTGTGTGTCTGTCTGTATGTATATATGTAGCAGAGCTATGTGTGTATGTATGTATATATGTAGCAGAGCTATGTGTGTATGTATGTAGCTGAGCTATGTGTGTATCTATGTTGCAGAGCTAGGTGTGTATGTAGCAGAGCAATGTGTATGTATGTATATATGTAGCAGAGCTATGTGTGTCTGTATGTAGCAGAGCTATGTGTGTCTGTATGTAGCAGAGCTATGTGTGTCTGTATGTAGCAGAGCTATGTGTGTCTGTATGTAGCAGAGCTATGTGTGTATGTAGCAGTGCTATGTGTGTATGTATGTAGCAGAGCTATGTGTGTAAGTATGTAGCAGAGCTATGTGTGTCTGTATGTAGCAGAGCTATGTGTGTCTGTATGTAGCAGAGCTATGTGTGTCTGTATGTAGCAGTGCTATGTGTGTATGTATGTAGCAGAGCTATGTGTGTATGTATGTAGCAGAGCTATGTGTGTCTGTATGTAGCAGAGCTATGTGTGTAGCAGAGCTATGTGTGCATGTATGTAGCAGAGCTATGTGTGTAAGTATGTAGCAGAGCTATGTGTGTCTGTATGTAGCAGAGCTATGTGTGTCTGTATGTAGCAGAGCTATGTGTGTCTGTATGTAGCAGTGCTATGTGTGTATGTATGTAGCAGAGCTATGTGTGTCTGTATGTAGCAGAGCTATGTGTGTCTGTATGTAGCAGAGCTATGTGTGTCTGTATGTAGCAGAGCTATGTATGTAGCAGAGCTATGTGTGTCTGTATGTAGCAGAGCTATGTGTATGTATGTAGCAGAGCTATGTGTGTATGTATGTAGCAGAGCTATGTATGTAGCAGAGCTATGTGTGTATGTATGTAGCAGAGCTATGTGTGTCTGTATGTAGCAGAGCTATGTATGTAGCAGAGATATGTGTGTCTGTATGTAGCAGAGCTATGTATGTAGCAGAGCTATGTGTGTATGTATGTAGCAGAGCTATGTGTGTATGTATGTAGCAGAGCTATGTGTGTATGTATGTAGCAGAGCTATGTGTGTATGTAGCAGAGCTATGTGTGTCTGTAGCAGAGCTATGTGTGTCTGTAGCAGAGCTATGTGTGTCTGTATGTATGCAGCAGAGCTGTGTGTCTGTAGGCATGTATAATGTGTATCTATGTATGTCAGTGTATATGGCTGTATAGATGTGTCCGTTCTATATGTATTTTTGTGAGTTTGTCTTTAAATATGTATGTGTACGTATGTGTGTCTGCGTGTTGATGGGGCCCACTGGGACTCTTCCGCCCGGGGCCCACAAAAACCAGGAGCCGGCCCTGACCCTCATCACACGCTGCGTGTCGGGCAGGAAACAGAGGACAGATCCTGAAGCTCCGCACAGTGTAGGCAGCGGAACGCAGGAATCTCTCCTCTGTTCCTTGCCCGACACTTTTCTCTGTGACACATGCGCGCCCTGATATCGTCAGTACGGCGCGCGCGTGTCATTTGAAAAGTTCCCGCCCGGCAGGAGAAGCTGCAGAGGCGGGGGCCGTATGGAGAGAGGCAGCGGCGGGGGCTCCTAGGAATACAGCGTCGGCGCAGCCTGGCCATGTGAAGGAGAAGCAGCTCAGCGGGGGGCTCATACGGAGGTGTCTGAGGACGGGAACGATAAGAAGAGAGGTGAGTGGTTACTAGTAACCTGCGGGGACAATGGGGGCGGGCAGGCGGGGGGCTGGGGGAGAGGGGTAACTTTTGACAAATATTTGGGGTGTAGTGGTTTAGCATATGGGAATGTAGTTTTACAGGTGTGGTATATGGGGGGGGTGTAGTGGTGTAGTTTTATAGGTGTGTAGTGGTGTAGTATAATACAGGTGTATATAGGAGTGTAGTATAATACTACACCCCTATATACACCTGTATTATACTACACCACTACACCCCTATATACACCTGTAATATACTACACCCCTATATACACCTGTATTATACTACACCCCTATGTACACCTGTATTATACTACACCACTACACCCCTATATACACCTGTATTATACTACACCCCTATATACACCTGTATTATACTACACCCCTATATACACCTGTATTATACTACACCACTACACCCCTATATACACCTGTATTATACAGGTGTATATAGGGGTGTAGTATAATACAGGTGTATATAGGGGTGTAATGGTGTAGTATATTACAGGTGTATATATATAAGGGTGTAGTGGTGTAGTATATTACAGGTGTATATGGGGTGTAGTGGTGTAGTATATTACAGGTGTAGTGGTGTAGTATAATACAGGTGTTTATAGGGGTGTAGTGGTGTAGTATAATACAGGTGTAGTATATAGGAGTGTAGTATAATACAAGTGTAGTATATAGGGGTGTAGTGATGTAGTATAATACAAGTGTAGTATAAAGGGGTGTAGTGATGTAGTATAATACAAGTGTAGTATAAAGGTGTGTAGTGATGTAGTATAATACAAGTGTAGTATATAGGGGTGTAGTGATGTAGTATAATACAAGTGTAGTATATAGGGGTGTAGTGATGTAGTATAATACAAGTGTAGTATATAGGGGTGTAGTGATGTAGTATAATACAAGTGGAGTATAAAGGGGTGTAGTGATGTAGTATAATACAAGTGTAGTATATAGGGGTGTAGTGATGTAGTATAATACAAGTGTAGTATATAGGGGTGTAGTGATGTAGTATAATACAAGTGTAGTATATAGGGGTGTAGTGATGTAGTATAATACAAGTGTAGTATATAGGGGTGTAGTGATGTAGTATAATACAAGTGTAGTATATAGGGGTGTAGTGATGTAGGTTATCACAGGTGTAGTATATAGTGATGTGCTGCAGTTTATTACAGGTGTAGTATATAGTGATGTAGTATATTACAGGTGTATATAGGGGTGTAGTGATGTAATATATAGTGGTATAGTATATAGAGGTGTAGTTTATTACAGGTGTAGTGTATACTGATGTATATTACAGGTGTAGTATGTGGCGGGTGTAGTGATGTAGTATATGGGGATTGTGTGTGTATGTATACATTGTGTGTATGTGTATATATATTATACACGCACAGTATATATGCGTGTTTGTGTGTATATATATATATATATATATATATATATATATATATAGAACCGAGTTAATTATATTAGTCCGGCCCTCTAAAACCATCCCAATTTCTCATGCGGCCCCATGGGAAAATTAATTGCCCACCCCTGCTGTTGAGGATAGTCTCTTTATGAACTTTCCCCAAGAGCTCAGAGATCGAAGGCACCAACACAACGAGGGGGATAGGGCTTTCCAGCTTATGCGGACCACTGAGATCCCAAGTGTCAGCCCTCAAGAGCAAAGCTCCTCTAACTAATTGTAGAGAGCAGGACCCTGAAAGCTCCAGGCTGAGGGGTCACTCAGAAAAGTCTAAACATAGTGCATGGAGGCAGGCCGGATTTTTTTTTCCTCAGTCTGACTAAGGCTGAGAAAAAACTTGCAGATGTGAGCTGCTGTATTGTCTTACATGGGGCCGAGTACAATGCGAGATTTTTTCACATTGCACTCATTTGAGTAATATGTCATTGTGACTCCACCCCCACAGTAAAAATAAAATAAACAAAACTGGCTAGGGTTCACCCATACTACGTTGCCCAGCACAGATAAAGCCCATGGCTACAGGCTGCAGACCCCAGCCCTGCGCTAATCTTTGCTGTGTATCAAAATAAAAGAAACTGCATGCGGCTTTTTTTTTTTTTAAATAAATTTAAAGAAACAATTAAAAAAAAACACCTTGCGTACCCCCCAATTTTGATACCCAGCCTAGATAAAACCCGGCAGCTGGGGGCTGGTATTCTCAGAGGGAGAAGGGCCTTGGTTATTGGCCGCTCCTGAAACCTAAAAATATCAACCGGAAGCTTACCGGGATTGTCGCATCCATTAGATGCGACGAGCCTCGCACTTTACCCGACTCTTCACGATTGCCCTAATGCGGTGGCAATCAGGGTAATAAGGAGTTAATGTCAGCTCACAGCAGCCACTATGTCCTAGATTAGTGATGGCAGGCGTCTGCGAGACACCCCATCACTAATCTGTAAGTGAAAGTAAATAAAGACAAACACCGATAAAATCCTTTATTTGGAATAAAATCCAAAAAACATCATCTTTCACTACTTTATTAACCCCCTAAACACCCCTGCAGGGCCAATGTAATCCACATAAGGTCCCATGGTGATTCAGCTCTGCTACTCCTCAGTCACAGCGAGTGGCCATAGAGCATAACTGCCCGCCGTGAGTGCAGACAGACAATGACTGAGCCACGATGAGCGATGACATCACTCAGGTAAGTTGCGGTCACAGCAGAAAGGTTCCCATGGTCTTTCTTCCCTGAGTGATGACAGCGCTGATCGCGGATTATTCTTTGCCTGCAGTTACAGCGTTCGATCATGTTCCATGATCGCGCACTGTGACTCAAATATGTAGCAGAGCTGAATCGTCATTGGACCTCGTATGGATTATGTCGGACCTGCAGGGGTGTTTTAGGGTTAATAAAGTGGTGAAAGAGTGGGGGGGTGTATTTTATTTCAAATAAGGGATTTTTCTCGGTGTGTTTATTTCTTTTTACTTATAGGATTAGTGATGGGGGGGCTCATAGACGCCTACTCATCACTAATTTTGGGCTTGATGACAGTTGTGCAGTGTTATTAAACCCCTCAAACCTCCGATTGCCACTGCATCAGGGCAATCGTGAAGAGTCTAGTAAAGCGCCGAGCTTGTCGCATCTAATGGATGCAACAATCTTGGGGTGGCTGTAGGTTGCTATATTTAGGCTGAGGGGTGGCCTAATAACCATAGGTTTCCCCAGTCTGAGAATACCAGCCCCCAGCTCTCGGGTTTTATCTTGGCTGGGTATCAAAATGGGGGGGGGGGGGGGGGGGGGAGCATGCTGGTTTTTTAATTAATTAATAATTTTTTAAAAAGCTATATGCGGTTCCTATTTTGATACACAGCCAAGATTAGCAATCGGCTGGAGGCTGCAGTATGTAGCATACTTTATTTGTGCTGGTATCAAAATATGGGGGGCCCTACGTCAACTGTTTTATTTATTTTTATACCACAACACTGACCTGCAGACAGCGCTTGTTATTGGTTACAGGGAAACGCTGTCACACAGGCTGGGGGCGCAACCAATCACAGATGCCAGGCCGGCCGATGGGCGAGGAAAGCAGTGCATATGGATGAGTAATGATGAGCTGCCCAGGAAGTGAAGGAGAGGCCGCAGGAGCAGCGTACAGACGCAACGTAGCCTTGGTAAGTATGAAGCGCTTGCTGAATTCTTATTTTCTTTATTTTTCTTTTTTTGTTTTTTTATTTCTTGAGTGCCAGATCCGGATCAAACACCCAGAATCCTGGGCTCGCAGCCAGGTACCTTTGAAACCGTTCAGATTCGGCCTGTTACAGTCCAGGTCAACGGTAAGTATTTGGCCATCTAAGACCACTTTGGTGGTGTACCATTACATTTTGACAAAGTGGTTATAGTTTCTACTACATTCAATCATGTACACTGGATATTTAATTGTACTTGAGATCTTTTAAAGGGTAGCTATTTTTAATAAGTGCTAGCAAAGTGTATGTTTTGAATATGAGGGTAATAGTCTTGTGTATGTCAATTAATAGTTTATACCCTTATTTATCCTACTAGAAGGTGGCCCGATTCTAATGTATCGGGTAGTCTAGAATGTGTATGTAGGTTAGCAGATTGAATAATAATGTAATCAATGGACTGGATGGGTTAGGTTTAATTTAGTATTCTTATAATTGTTTATTGGTTTTAAAATGACAAACAACAGAAGGAACAGTTTTAATAGATGAGTCTAATGTTTAATGATGTCCATGGCTTGTAATGAAAGAAGGCCATGAACAGTGTAAAGTTAAGTAAAAATATTTTTGTACACCACATTTTGCGTGAAGACCTTTTCACTATCTGTAAGTAACTTTCCTTGTAAAGGGGTGTCAACAACTTGCACTTTGACGTTGGGTCTCATTGTCACTCTTGAAAACGCAACGTACAGTTGTCCATGGCCAAAAACTGGTTCCCATCCTGGTATAGTCTCCATCCTTGTATGGCCCCCATTCTGGTATGTGAGCAGATGCTGTGATGTGGCCCAATGCTTGTATGTTAATCCATTGTGGTACAGCCACTATCCTGACATGTGCCCCCATCCTGCAGGGTAATGTGTGCGGGGGACAGAGTGCGGGTGGGGTGGAGCCGAGCGGCGCCATAGCGCTAAGGACATCAGTGCTGGGGACTGCATGGCTGGGGACAGGTGACTATTCATGTGTGTGTGTTCAGTGTATACATGCGGAGGGCAGATTGCGGGGGGGTGGAGTCGAGTGGGGCAATGTGTGCAGGGTGTGGAGGCGAGCGGTGGGTATGTGTCGGCAGTGTTGCCAGTGTGGGCTCCTAGAGGTGCAGCACTCACCGGGGGGTCGGGGCTCCGTGAAGGTGCGGGGAAAAGTGTCGAGCGTCGTCCTGTCGGCCCGTAGTTCGGGCTGTTCAGTTAGCTGAGCCGTTGGTCACAGGCTCTTTAGCGCGCGCGGTGTGGCGACGGTTGTCACTGTAATGACGTCATTTTGGAGCAAGACAGACAGAGAGCAGACAGACAGACAGAATAACACAATTATATATATAGATAGCTAGAACATTATGAGCTATCTACTGATAACTCAAGATATTTACATGGTTTTTCTAATATCACTGTTCCTATTTCTGGAAATTTAATATTCTAATGCTGTAAACCCACCATAGAGACTGGTTAATACATACAGGGAACCAATCATCAGGATTTTCACATATATTAGCTAAAGCCAGTGCTATACTGGCACTATCAGGCTGATTCTATACATACCTTTAGTGGTCAGCTCAGATATGTAGGTTTTGAAATCCAAGAAAGTAAAGTTTATAAAATTAGCTGCTTGTTGAGTGACAGCAGCTGAGGAGCAGATAATATATTCAAAGTTATCCCCTCCCTCTGTTAGAATTAGCATAAGTATTATACAAACAAATCACTTTGTCTCTTGCAGGACCTGTGTGATGTTATACCCATGTGACCTGGTATCCAGCTTTGTTGGCTGAGGTCACGCCCCTTCTGGTCACATGGGTATGACCTCACTCAGGTCCTGCAAGAGACAAAGGGAATCGTTTGTATAATACTTATCTCCTCCCCCTGTTAGAACTAGCAAAATTATGAATATATCATCTGATCCTCAGCTGCTGTCACTCAACAAGCAGCTAATTTTATAAACTTTACTTTCTTGGATTTCAAAACCTAAACATCCGAGCTGACCACTACATGTATGTAGAGAATCGGCCTGATAGTGCCAGTATAGCACTGGCTTTAGCTTATATATGAAAATTATGGTGATTGGTTCCCTTTTAAGAAAACCTGTCATAATTGTGTAATGTAAAGTAAAGATATGGCTGTGAAGGTGCTGTAATACTGATACTTTTGTTGAATAAATCAACTTTGTTGTTCTTTTTTAAGCAGCACTTGAAGTTTTCTGCTTATTAGATTTCGGTGCACAAGGGTCAGACTCTACACTGGGTCTTCTCCTACCTGTCTGTGATTCCCTGACCCTTTTGCTGCCTCCAGTTTTTGAATAATAGGTCACTGCTGAGACTTTAAACAAAGCAGGAAGGTCACTGACAGACCAAAGGCAGCCAGAGGGGCTGAATCACAGACAGGGAGGAGAAGACCCAGTGTACAGTCCAGCCCCTGTGCACCAAAATCTAATGAGTGGAAAACATTAAAAGTGAATTTCCTCAGCAAAAATATCAATTAAATCAGGGTTACCTCACTATTACAGCCATGTCTTTACAGTATAAAATCATGCTGACATGTTCTCGTTAAATTACCTAAAACAAGGGACATCTTACTAATTCTTGGGCTTTCCTGACTCAGGTCCTTGAGACACCAATAATTTTAATTTGTAGTGCTAAATTTTTTATCTTTAACTTTCAAAACATTAGAATTAAAATTTAAAGGTAACCTGTCAACATGAAGTTGCAGGCCAATCTACAGGCAGCATGTTATAGAGCAGGAGAAGCTGAGTAGATTGATATATAGAGAAATATCTTGAGTTAAAAGTGCACCAACATTAATTTTTTTCAAGGTACACTGCCACTTGGCTGATATTATTTGCTCCAATCACCTTGCATCTTTCATACTATTGTATTACAGTTTTCCGTCTTATTTGTATATACTTACTTTGTGAAGGATATAATTCATGATTATATGGTATGAATTTGTTATTGTCTACCTGGCTTTATTATAACAATGCCTATATTATAGGTTGTCATATTATAGTCCTGCCACTTGTCCAATTGTTCCTAGTGTTATATTTATTACCATCCTTGAAGCACCTTACTGCTGTATTTATTTTAATATATTTTGAATTACAATAAAATTAAAATGTAATTGATTTAGTTGGACCTTGTGTCACTCTTTCAACCTTACTGTGGTTGATCTTTTGGGTTATAAATGTTAACCACCTAGTGCGGTCTGTGATTAATGTGACCATTTTGGACTTTTTGTTGATTTTGTTTATTTAGGAGTAATTATTTCATGGACTTACCTCCACAATGGGATAAAAACTGTAGCTCCCGTACCAAAAACTGTTATCAAAGTGTTTTGTAAGATGGTTTTTAGGTGGAAATAAATGAAAAGTCTCCCTTTTTTCAGTGTCTCTAGCGTCTCCAGCTATAACCCCCATTTTCTCCATACACTGACCCAGTGCTACGTCCTCCACAGGTGTGGTATGTTGGCAGACTCCTGTACGAAATCCTTCCACAAATCTGTTCAGAGCTTCTTTACTAAGTACATAGCCAGCTCCACCACTCATGTAGCCCTGTTTGGCAAATGGCTTGAAGCGTTTGCCAAAATAAACTGGTTGATCAGTAGTATAATTTGAGAGTACCCAACGTAAGTTTTCCACCACAACATAAGTGTCATCATCTGCTTTGAAAAACCAGTCAGCTTCATCAATGTAGTTTTTGTGGATATAGTGAAAAGCTCGAATTGTCTTCCAGTAAAGCTGATCCCGTCCTTCCTTGGTGTCTAAACCGATGGTAGGGAAGCTGTCATTGGTGGTGGAACTCATAAAAAGAACAACATTACAGTGACGAGTCCAAGAGTACTTTAAGTGAATTGCTTTGGTATCCAAGTTACTTGGTCCAGTCATGATCCAGCAAAGTATTCTGACTTTGCGTGAAAGATCATCCCTCACTTTGCTGCTACCTACAACAACAGATACAGGGATAAAAAAAAAAACAGGAATATGGATTAATTTAATAATCTTACTTCAAGAATAATTAAACCAAACCTTTTTATCATGTTATGAAGTTTCAAATGCATCTGCTTAAAAAGAAGATGTCACTGTCCAGTTGTGCCAGTTTCTTCAGAAAAGGTATCACAACTACAAAATTTTAATTTTGTTTCTCTCACTGAGAGCAATCAATCATGTTATGAATTCACATTGGAATATATGATCAGTGGCGCTCACTAACTTAAAACCTCCAAGAATAATTCCACCATACTGTGGAAACATGTCAGAAGTTAAACTGCTTATCAACATGGAACTATCATTAGCAATTACTTCATTTTATTTGTCTCCTCATTTTACAAGTTTCATGATAAAATTTGGTGACTGTGTAATTATATCTGCTGTCATTGTGGGAATCTGTCACCACATTTGACCTACAGTATCTAAACTATTAAAGAGAATCTGTCAGCAGATTTTTGTTACCTCATCTAAGAGCAGCATGATGTAGACAAAGAGATTATGAATCTAATGAATCACTAAAGGCTACTTTACACACTGCGATATCGGTCCCGATATCGCTAGTGTGGGTACCCGCCCCCATCTGTTGCGCGACACGGGCATATCGCTGCCCGTGCCGCACAACATCGCCCACAGCCGTCACACATACTTACCTGTCCGGCGACGTCGCTGTGACCGGCGAACCGCCTCCTTTCTAAGGGGGCGGTCCGTGCGGCGTCACAGCGACGTCACTGAAACGTCACTGAACCACCGCCCAATAGCAGCGGAGGGGCGGAGATGAGCGGGACGTAACATCCCGCCCACCTCCTTCCTTCCACATAGCGGCCGGGAGGCAGGTAAGGGGAGCTTCCTCGTTCCTGCGGCGTCACACGCAGCGATGTGTGCTGCCGCAGGAACGAGGAACAATCTCGTTACTGCTGCAGTAACGAGATTTGAGAATGGACCCCCGTGTCGCCGATTAGCGATTTTGCACGTTTTTGCAACGATGCAAAATCGCTTATCGATGTCACACGCAACGGCATCGCTAATGCGGCCGGATGTGCGTCACGAATTCCGTGACCCCAACGACTCCGCATTAGCGATGTCGTAGCATGTAAAGCCCGCTTTAGATTTTAGTGTTTGCAGCGATTCTGACACAGTGAAAGATTTTGGATTTTGTATGTAGCAGAGCTGTGGAAGCTGCCTCCACCCACACCAGGCTTTCAGTGTACTGTAAATTTCCATAGACAGAAGCTGCTAATCGCAAAAGGGGTCGGAGTCAGCTCATGTGCTCTTTATACCCATGATATACTAATGATAAAGCTAAGATGCTTAAGCTTATATTGCAGGTAACTAAAAGCAGACGTTGAGATAAGAAACAACTGGCTGACAAGTTCATGTTAACTCTTACAGCATACTGGCTTCATATTGCATAGCAAAATTGCCCTGACAGAGTCTTTTTAATATGGGCATACAGGTTATGCTGGAAAAAAAAACCCATACCTGTATGCTTCATATCAAATGCCTTGTTGTGGATAAAACATCTTTTATCACTTTATAAAAAATGAGCTCTTCCAGGCTATGGGGAGGATGTTTCCTGGAAGATCACTCCACTTCCAGAGATTATTTTAAATAAAAGAGGCATTACGAGTGTGATGGCAGCTCTCTGTTCTCCTGATTTTACTGTAGAGCTGTGTGTGACTATGAGGCCGGGGCCACACGGGGGACTACTGCGATCTTCGCATGACACTCAGCTCACGCTGGCAGCACAGTGGAAGCCGAGTGTCATGCAAGTGTCACTGTGACTGAGGTGCGATCATGCAATCGGACCACAGCTGCAGGAGGCGGGCCGGCTCTGAGGAGGGGCGGGCTGGCTCTAAGGAGGGGCGGGGCGTTGCTGCGGAGGGGAGTAATTCATCTTGCTCTCTCCTCCATTGCCGGCTATTGCCATTCTCGCCCTGCACACCGATGTACTGCGAGTGCAGTGCGATTTTTCTCTCGGCCCATAGACTTGAATGGGTGCGAGAGAAACAAGGATCGCATTACACCCATAGCATGCTGTAACTATTTTCTCATTTTCTTGGTCCGATTCGGGCTGAGAAAATAATTGCACATGGGTGCTGGCACATAGCGTAATATTGGTCCAATTGGAATGTGATGTTTTATCGCATTTCACTTGCTCTGGTTTTCATGCCGTGTGTCTTAGGCCTAATTAACACATCTGCAGGTTCCTCTCAGATTCAGCTTCCATCTCACAGGCAGACAGTGTTGCAACATTGTTGCAATGAATCAGAGCTCAGTGAGCTACAAAAAATGTGCTTGAAAGAAGTTTTCTCCTGTTCTGTGTCAGTTACTTGTCTCACACTGGTAATGCTCCTTGTATTTAAATTAATCTCTGGAGGCGGAGTTATCTTCCAGGCGGCATCTGCCCCATAGCTTGGAACAGCTCATTTACATAAAGTGATAAAAAGATTTTTCCACAACAAGGCATCTGATATGAGACCTGTATGCCCATATTAACCCCTTAACGAGCACGGGTGGTAAGATTACGTCCTAGCGGTCATAGTGTTAATCTTTCCCGGCTGCTGATTTATACAGCTGACATGTGTGCCTGCCAGGCACGAGCGGAATTGTTATCCACCCGTGCCTTTTAACCCCTTAAATGGTGCTATGAATAAGTGACAGCGCCATCATAACCGTGATCTTGCTGATACTTTACTTACAGGCCGATACCGGAAGTCATGTGACGTGATCACGTGGATTCGGTGGTTGTCATGGTAGCACAGGGTCATGTGATGACTCCTGTGCTCACATGACTAAGGTCCTGTAAACAAACAGCCAAATACTGGCTGTTACAAGAGATGATCATTTCTCCTGGTCTGAGTGATGCAGCTCAGATCGGGAGAAATGAATGAGCAATCAGACTGCTACTCATTATAGTCCCCTAGAGGACCTTAGTAAAATTAAAAAAAAAATTTAAAAAAAGTTTTAAAAAAATTAAAAAAAAAAATTGAAATCACACCTCTTTTACCCCATTGAAAATGAAAGGGTTAAAAAAATAAAAAATACACACATTTGGTATCGCTGTGTTCAGAAATGCTCAATCTATCTAAATTTAAAATCAATTAATCTGATCGGTAAACAACTTAGCAGCAAAAAAATTCCAAATGGCAAAATTATGTTTTTTGGTTGTCGCAAATTTTGCGCAAAATGCAATAACAGGCGATCAAAACGTAGAATCTACACAAAAATGGTACGGTTGAAAATGTTAGCTCGAGACACAAAATATAAACCTTTACTAAACCATAGATTCCAAAAAATGAAAACACTACGGGTCACTGAAAATGGTGCAAAACATACGCCACTTTTTCGAACAAACTTCTGATTTTTTTTTAACCCCTTAGATAAAAGTAAACTTATTCATGTTTGGTGTCTATGAACTTGCACCGACCTGAGGCATCACAATGATACATCAGTTTTACCTTATATTGAACACTGTGAATAAAATATCTTCAAAACAATAGTGCAATCGCACTTTTTTTGCAATTTTTTTGCATTTGGAATTTTTTTGCCGTTTTCCAGTACACTATATGGTAAAACTCTTGGTTTCATATAAAAGTACAGCTTGCTCCGCAAAAAAACGAGCCATCACATGACCAGATTGACTGAAAAACAAAAAAGTTATGTCTCTCGGAAGAAAAATGGCAAAAAAAACCGGAAAGTGCAAAATCGGCCATTCGTGAAGGGGTTAGTACTTAGTAGGTTTCATAGGTCAAATGTGGTGACAGATTCCCTTTAATCGAACTTTCCAACTACTACACTTCATCCTATGCTATAACATGTCCTTTAATTTTTTTGTGAATTCAGCATGTTCCAAACTGCAATATTCCTCAATGAAGCACACAAAAATAAAGGAAATGGGAAGTACATTAAAGTCCAAGTATTTACAGACTTGTTCAAAAATTAGGCCAACAATCTCAAGAGGTTCCTCCATAGATCAACCATTATGATGTAAGGTCGAGAAACCACATCATTTATGGGATTGGATCAGCCGAATAGGGTTCATGCGCACGTTGCCGAATTTCATGCATTTACGGTGCGTATTGCATTGCAGTGTAAATGCATGTGTCCTGCGTCCACTGCACAATCTATGTAGATTGTGCATAATACGCGCGCACGTTGCTTTTATGAACGCAGCGATTTGGGTGCTAAAATTTTTACCCAATTCCATGAGTTCATAAAATGAACATGTCAATTATTTGTGTGCTATGGCTGCAGCTCCCGCTCTGTCTATGGTGGGGGCAGCAGCCATAGCGCATGAAATTGGCTTTTTTTCTGCAGAAACACTGCATCCATTATGCAGTGTTTCTGCAGCGATTTGACGCGCACATGTGCTGTCAAATCCCTGCAAAAATTTCTGCAGGGATACAACGCAACATTCGCACACAGCCATAGACAGGAATAATGATGAGAAAATACTAAAGGAAAACTGAAGTGAGCACCAATTGATCAATGCAATTAAAAATTGCTGTGTGTGGAGAGGGGTAACCAAGGACTTGCTTACATAGGAGATGGAAAAAAAACATGGCCGAAACGGGATTTGATGGCCGATAGAGGATTGATCAATGAGATTGCTAAATATCTCTTTTTTCCTAATAGTCTTGGCAGTTATGCTTTTCATGATTCACATGTTCACTTTCCAGTTAGCAAATTGCATTTTTCATTATAATTGTCAGCATGCTTGTAGCATTATACCATTATCAAATTATTGGATGTGCAGCCTTCATCTTTATTGATTATGTATTTTTTGGCTTGCACTCAGTATACATATATACATATTGGTGCTCACTTCAGTTATCCTTTAGTATTGTTTTTTTTTTTAATGTGAACACATCCCTTTTGGCCATGTTTTTTTTCCATCTCCTATACAAGCAAGTCCTTTGTTACCCTTCTCCACACACAGCAGGTTTTAATTGCAATGAGATGACAAAGAGTTAGGGTCACAGAGCTAAGGACCCCAATATAGAGATATACCTTGGCGAGGTATTGGGGCTCGGTTACATTGATCAATGAGATTGCTAAATATCTCTTTTTTCCTAATAGTCTTGGCAGTTATGCATTTCATGATTCACATGTTCACTGTCCAGTTAGCAAATTGCATTTTTCATTATTGGATGTGCAGCCTTCATCTTTATTGATAATGAGAAAAGACTGTATATATTTCTCTTGGCAGCCATTGCAATTGAAATTCAGCCTTTCTGCGCCTATCAGCCTGTGTGTGATATTATGCAGTTTATCAGCTAAATAGATTATAGTCAGAGGAGAAGTTAAGAGATATTCCCATCTCCAAAATCTCATCTCAATATGTAGCAGGTGTAATAATAATATTAGCAAATGCCTCCAATTAGAAATGTAGCATACTTCTCATGAAATAGCACATCTCTTACCTCATGTGCAGGGCATTGCAGCTTGGGTATCCATGGTTAAAGGCCCAGTTACATTAAACAACTTACCAGCGATCCCAACAACGATACAACCTGATAGGGATCGCTGGTAAGTTGCTAGGGGTCGCTGGTGAGATGTCACACTAAGCGACGCTCCAGCGATCCCACCAGCAACCTGACCTGGCAGGGATCGCTGGAGCGTCGCTACACGCGGAAGCATGCTGCGCTTGGTAACTAAGGTAAATATCGGGTAACCAACCTGATATTTACCTTGGTTACCAGCGCACACCGCTTAGCGCTGGCTCCCTGCAAACCTAGCCACAGTACACATCGGGTTAATTACCCGATGTGTACTCCAGCTACGTGTGCTGAGAGCAGGGAGCCAGCACTGACAGCTGAGAGCGGCGGACGCTGGTAATGAAGGTAAATATCGGGTAACCAAGGGAAGGGCTTCTTGGTTACCCGATGTTTACCGTGGTTACCAGCGTCCGCAGAAGCCGGCTCCTGCTGCCTACACATTTAGTTGTTGCTCTGTCGCTGTCACACACAGCGATCTGTGCTTCACAGCGGGAGAGCAACAACTAAAAAACGGCCCAGGATATTCAGCAACAACCAACGACCTCACAGCAGGGGCCAGGTTGTTGCTGGATGTCACACTAAGCAACATCGCTAGCAAGTTGTGCCTCAGCAGCGATGTTGCTTAGTGTGACGGTACCTTAAGTCCATGAGCAACTAATTAACCATAGATACCTAAGCTGCATTGCCCTGCACATGAGGTAAGAGACATGGCTATATCAGGAGAACTGTACTACATTTCTAATTGGAGGCATTTGCCAATATTTTTATTACGCCTGCTACATATTGGGATAGTACATTGGGAATAGCTTTTTAACCTCTAATCTGGCAAGGATGACTCTTGACAGGCAATAAATCTAACCACATACAATTTAACAAATTTGAAGGCTTATGTTTTAAATCATTATTACAGCTGGGCGGACTTGCAGAAAATCAGGACTGGTCCCTGTTAAATTTTTGGGAACCAGAATCCAGAGATTAAAAATATTGGCAGAAGGGATAGGGGGTTAGGAGCGCGCACAGTGTACTCACCGAACCTCCATCATGGCGGCAAGCTGCTTACAGGTCACGCTTTCTCTTCCGAAACTGACAATTAACCCTCATTGAATATTCACTGATTTCCCCGCCCACCGGCACGTGTAATTGGTTACAGTTAGACGTGTCCCCACCTTGAGTGGCAGCATGTCAGCTGACTGTAACCAATCACAGGTGCCAGGACGGCCAGTGGGCAGAGAAAGCAGTGCATGGATGAGTATCATGGTATAAAAATAAATGAATGAATAAAACAATCGGAGCAGGGTCCCCATATTCTGATACCAGCACAGATAAAGCCCACGGCTGCAGCACCCAGCTGTCGGTTTTATCAATGGCTGTATCAAAATAAGGCCTAGTCACACACTTGCGCGAGTCTCCCATTGCATCACCTGGCAGCCGCACACTCACTGTATCAGGTGATGCGATCCAATACTCGTGCGAGTCATGCGGCTTGTTGCACCGTAAGGCTGGAGTCACACTTGCACGAGTCTCGCATCGCATCCCCTGGTACGGCCTGCCGCTCTCCAGACATGAGCGTGCAACTGCATAGGACTACATGCAGCCGACCCGTGAGGAGAGTGTGTGCGACCGTGCCAGGTGATGTGATGCGAGACTCGTGCAAGTCCCTCGCAAGTGTGACTAGGGTCTAAGAGCAACCGCATGCGGCTTTTTTTATTTTATTTATATTAATCATTTTAAAAAACGACGTGCAGTCCCCCCAATTTTCATACCCAGCCAAGATAAAGCTGACAGCTGCGGCTGTATTTTCAGGCTGGGAAGGTCCACCCTAAAAATAGCCCCCAGCTGCCCTGAATTGTTGCATCCGTTAGATGTGAAAATGCCGGAGCTTGCCCTGGTGCGATGGCAATCAAGGTAATAAGGAGTTGATGGCAGCCCACAGCAGCCACTAAGTCCTAGATCAGTGATGGCAGCCGTCTATGAGACATCCCCCCATCACTAATCTGTAAGTGAAAGTAAATAAACACAGACACTGAAAAAATCCTTTATTTGGAATAAAATACAAAATTCACCCTCTTTCACCACTTTATTGACAACAACACACCTGCAGGTCCGACGTAATCCACACGATTATTCAGCTCTGCTACATCTGAATATCACAGCAAGCAGCCATAGAGCAGTGGGACTGTCCGGTGTGAGTGCAGGATGAATGTGCCGCGATGAGCAGTGACTGGATGCAGGGAGACGTGTCACACAGGCTGGGGGCGCGTCTGACTGCAACCAATCACAGACGCCAAGCTGGCCGGTGGGTGGGGAAAGCCATGCGTATGAAATGAGCGGCACAGGGAGGCCACAAGAGCAATGTACAGCAGCGGGGGAGCAGCGTACAGCCGGCCGGAACCTCGGTAAGTATGAAGCACTCGCTTCATTCTTATTTCCTTTATTTTTCCTTTATTTTTTTTAATTTTTCAAGATCTGGAGCAAACAGCTGGAATCCCGGGCCTGGGTCCGGGCAACTTTGAAACCACACTGATCCAGCCTTTTATAGTCCAGGTCCTCCCAGCCCTAATCATTATGAAAGGTTTTTCTTTTTTTGTATGTATTTAAAAATGTATTTAAAAAATATTACTTTTATTTCTGAGTGTTATTCAACACAATTGGACAGCTCTCCTTTTGTGCGGACCATTCAAATTAAGGGAAAAAAAAAATCACACAAGTAAACTACCCCAGAGACTATCATACGTACGAGTTTGATTTGTGAAATATACAGATAGCACTCATATCAGAAAAACGAGGCCGCTGATTGAGCCTTAAGGCGACGTTACCACCATGAGCATTTGGTGAGTTTTTATTGTTGCAGAATTTCTGCATCTATTGTGTAAATTTGGTAACTTGCAATTTGTCATTGTGTTTGAGGGTTTTGGTTTTTTTTCCACATACTTTTCTAGCTCGTATTTGACGCTGTGTTTTTTGTCTCTTATTGGAGTCATGTTTTTATGGTACATGGGAACCCCTGGTGAGCACCGCAACACACAGGGTACATGTTATAACAGTGGGCCCTTGCACTATGGAAAAAGGAGCAGGGTCACCTCCTAAACTCTCCTGGGACTGGTCCCTGCACTCCCTAACATCCCTATATCATCATAGTATCATAGTTTTTAAGGTTGAAGGGAGACTCTAAGTCCATCTAGTTCAACCCGTAGCCTAACATGTTGATCCAGAGGAAGGCAAAAAACCCCAATGTGGCAAACAAGTTCCAATGGGGAAAAAATTTCCTTCCTGACTCCACATCCGGCAATCAGACTAGTTCCCTGGATCAATACCCTGTCATAAAATCTAATATACATAACTGGTTATATTAAATTTTTCAAGAAAGGCATCCAGGCTCTGCTTAAATGTTAGTAGTGAATCACTCATTACAACATCATGCGGCAGAGAGTTCCATAGTCTCACTGCTCGTACAGTAAAGAATCCTCGTCTGTGATTATGATTAAACCTTCTTTCCTCAAGACGTAGCGGATGCCCCCGTGTTCCAGTCGCAGGCCTAGGTGTAAAAAGATCTTTGGAAAGGTCTCTGTACTGTCCCCTCATATATTTATACATTGTGATTAGATCTCCCCTAAGCCTTCGTTTTTCCAGACTAAATAACCCCAAGTTTAATAACCTGTCTTCGTATTGCAGCCCCCCCATTCCTCTAATAATCTTGGTGGCTCTTCTCTGCACCCTCTCCAGTTCAGCTATGTCCTTCTTATATATCGGTGACCAGAATTGTACACAGTATTCTAAGTGCGGTCGCACTAGTGACTTGTACAGAGGTAGAACTATATTTTTTTCATGAACACTTATACCTCTTTTAATACATCCCATTATTTTATTAGCCCTGGCAGCAGCTGCCTGACACTGTCCACTAAAGTGAAGTTTACCATCCACCCATACACCCAAGTCTTTTTCTGTGTCTGTTTTACCCAGTGTTCTACAATTAAGTACATAATCATAAATGTTATTTCCTCTACCCAAGTGCATGACCTTACATTTATCTACATTAAACTTCAATTGCCACTTCTCAGCCCAATCCTCCAATTTACATAAATCTCCCTGTAATATAAAATTATCCTCCTCTGTATTGATTACCCTGCAGAGTTTAGTATCATCTGCAAATATTGAAATTCTACTCCGCATGCCCCCAACAAGGTCATTTATAAATATGTTGAAAATATATGGGTTCTTTCACCCAGTCGCCAATCACGTGCCTATCCCTGTCTTTCCCTGGACTCAGCCCTGTATAGTGTGTAGGGCAACGGAAATGCTAGTCCTGCTCTAGGTTGAGGACACAAAGAGGTTTAGCCAGACAGGGGTAAGATAAACAGCAATCATACAAAGCACTCAAAACAACAAAAGGTAATAATGAGGAATGGACCCGAGGGGAAAAACCAAAGCGGACTAAAGGCCCAGTCACACACAACGACTTACCAGCGATCCCGAAAACGATGCGACCTGATAGGGATCGCTGGTAAGTCGCTGGGAGGTCGCAGGTGAGATGTCACACAGTCAGATCTTACCAGCGATGCAGGAACAATACAGGTCGCAGTAGCGACCTGTATAACGATCTCGGCAGTCACTGTGACCCTATCACACAGTGTCAAACACAGCGATGTGTCCTGCCCAGCAGGACATCGCCTTTGAAGAAAATGGCCTGGACCATTCTGCAACGATTAGCGATCTCACAGCAGGGGCCTGATCGCTGGTAAGTGTCACACATAACGAGATCGCTAACGGGATCGCTACTGCGTCACCAAACGGTGACTCAGCTGCGATCTCGCTAGCGATCTCGTTATGTGTGACAGTACCTTAAGGAAGGGAAAGAAAAACAACTTTCACACAGCAAATGTTCTCTCTATGGCTTCCAGGCCTTCAGCTCACAGGCTCCCTCTAGAGGCATGAATAGCAGAAACTATCACCAGCAGTTACTTGGACTAGGAGAGAAGCCTTTATAGCAGAGCTAAGTAATTAACAATAGAGTTTCAGAAGACCAGAGGATCTACTTAACCCTAGCAGTGCCAAATAAAGGAGAATCTGCACAGCCAGCAGTGTTAACCTGAGCAAGTGTATATGCAGCCCTGTGATGTGATCTCCTGACACCAGAAATAGGAGGAACCACTCTGACGGCATGGTACCTTTGTAATAGGTATTTGTGTGACGCCCTGGACTAGCTAGGTAGTCACAGTTAGTGCCCCACACAACACCTGTCCCCTAAAAAGGAGTCATCAGCCAACCACAAAAACCCTAGTCACCTCCCTTAGTGCTTGACGAACACACCAGGGGGCGGAGCCAGGCGGTTGGCACGCCCACCGAGGAGTTCAGAGGGCCTGAGGCAGGAAAACAGTGGAGTCGGAGTCTAGTCGGAGTGAGGAGTGGAGGAGGTGAGGCCTGTGAGACAGGCCGGTGACAGTCTGACAGGTGTGAGGGTCATAGCCCGAACACCTTGGCTAGGAGGCAAGCAGTGGCCTCAGCCTGCAGGAGCCGGGAAGACGGCTTGGTGGAACCGTGGTGGACCGGGACAGGGTAGTGACCCGCCGGTACCGACCCGGGGAACCGACTCGGAAACCGGAGCACACAGGGGGGTACTCAGGCCCTGAAATGAGGTCCAGAATCCACAGAATCATTTGTTTCTGCCATTTGAGTTTTGAACTGCAAAGCTGAGTTTTTGCCCAAATTTCTGCCACAAAAAGGCACCTTTTTGAACTGCAAAGTGGGTTCAAGAAAACCAAATTCCCATAGACTTTGCTTGAAAAGCAGAACACATCCATTTTGGCATTAAACGCTGCAGTTGAAAAAGCAGCAAAAAAGCAGGTAAAAAGCAGGTAAAAAGCAAAGTGGGGCCCTAGCCTTATGTACATTAAATTACTTGTGTTTTTTCATTGCTTTTTTTGTGCTTTGCAATACAATATACTTGTGAGTAAGACAATAAAAAGGTAATGTTCCACATAGGGAATAAGTAAAAAAAAAAAAAAAATTTAAAAAATGTAAAAATATTTTTTAAAAATCTGAAAAGAAAAAAAAAATCTACCAATAAATATGTATAAATACCACAAAAAACGTTTGTACCAAAATGAGCAACCAACAATGAATATTTTTTTGCCCAGTTTATACAAAATATTTACTTAAAAATAAGAACATCTGCTTTTTTGGTGGTATTTAGTGTAGCGAGTTGTTTGCCCATGATATGATAACACTATCTTGTATGAACTGCTAGTTAGTCAATAAATATGTACGGTATATTTATGTAACAAAAAATAAAAAATACACATATCTGGTATTGCCACATCCACAACAACCCAATATATAAAACTGTCACACTAGTTAACCCCTTCACTTAACACTGCAATCAAAATAAATAAAAAAGGAAGCAAAAAAAACTGTCTTTTCATTATACAGCTGACAAAAAAGTGAAATAAATTACGATCAAAAGGTCATATATAAATAAAAATGCTAAATCTGAAAACGTCATCTTATCCCACAAAAAAACAAGTTGCCATAAAGCTCCGTCAGTGAAAAAATAAAAAAGCAATAGCTCTTAGAAAACAGCAATGCAAAAGTTATTTTTTTCTATAAAATAGTTTTTATGTTGTAAAAGTGGCAACATAGATATATATATATATATATATATATATATATATATATATAGCCACTTTTACACTAATATATATATATATACAGTGACAACCGTCGACACACCACACGCGCTAAAGAGCCTGCGACCATTGGCTCAGCTAACTGAACAGCCTGAACTACGGGCCGACAGGACGACGCCTGACACTTTTCCCCGCACCCACACGGAGCCCCGACTTCCCGGTGAGTGCTGCACCCCTGGGAGCCCACACCGGGAACCCAGCCGACACATACCCACCGCTCGCCTCCGCCCCCCGCACACATTACCCCACTCGGCTCCACCACCCCTGCACTCCGCCCTCCGCATGTATACACTGAACACACACACGAATAGTTACCTGTCCCCCGCCATGCAGTCCCCAGCACTGACGTCCTCAGCACCATGGCCCTGCTCGGCTCCACCCACCCTGCACTCCGCCCCCCGCACACATTACTCCGCTCGGCTCTGCCCCCCCGCACTCCACTCTCTGCATGTATACACTGAACACACACACACACACATTGATAGTCACCTGTCCCCAGCCATGCAGTTCCCGACACTGACATCCCCAGCGCCATGGCCCCGCTCGGCTCCGCCCCACCCACAAACATGGCTGCCCCGCTCAGCTCCACTCCACCCGCAAACATGACCCTGCTCGGCTCCACCCCCCCGCACACATGGCCCCCGCCCGGCTCCGCCATCGCTGCTCCCGCTGTCTGCCGCCCTCAACTCCTTTCTTCACATACAACTGGCAAAAATTTTCATAAATTGTGACACCAGCCATTACATTATTATTCAATCTAATGACCTACATACACATTCTAGACAACCCGATACATTAAAATCGGGCCACCTTTTAGTATATGTATATATAGATATATATATACATATATATATATATATATATATATATATATATATATATATATATATATATATATATATAAAACTACAACTATATAAATGTGGTATTGCTGTATCCGTACTAACCTGAAGAATAAAATTATCCCTTTTATGACAGTGAATGGCGTGAAAAAAAAACCAACTAATTCCTGAATTGATTTTTCTTCTTGATTCTGCTGCACAAAATGGGAATTAGTATGCAATCAAAAAAGATTATGGGACCTAAAATGGTACCAATGAAAACTCCAAAAATATGCCCTCACATGACAATCGGCAGAAAAATAAATAAAAAAAATTATAGCCTTCAAAATTCAGTGATGTAAAAAAACCTGTATTTTCTAAAAAAAGCTTACTAGTGTGATAGTCACCAAACCTAAAAAAAATTATAAATCTGTTATCACTGTAATCATACAGACCTGAGGAATAAAGTTACCCAATTACTTATACTGCACAGTGTAAGGCGTAAAAAATAAATAAATAAAGCCAATTCTTAAATTGCTGTTCATTTGTTCATTCTGCCTCTCACAGATCTCAGAACATCATGGCACACATTTATCCTGCGCACTATGCTGAGCCATTACATCGGGGATTAAATCTCTGAAAATCGTGATTCAGAAAAATTTGCCATTCATTGTAATGAGGCAGAGGGACTCACTTTGAACTCCCGTCTGGCATGTGGTCTAGCGGTGTCAATCTTGTTATTCGTCTTTTTTGGCGTTTACAAAAGTGAACTCATCAACAGTTTTGTGTACCTTTGAAAAAACGGACACTGCTGAACAGATGCAGAACAGAGTCCAGAGTAATTCTGCTGCCTCGTAAGTGAATGGAACATCTGAGGTTTCACCTGAATCATGCACTTCAGAGATGTAGAGAGATGTAGATAGAGACCCTGATGTAAGTTCTTAGCATAGAGCAAAGAATGTTTGCCAGCAAATGTTGACACCAAATAGAATTCAACTCAACCCAAAAAAAAAGCAAGTCCTCACTCAGGTCTGTCAATCGTTCACGGAAAAATAGCAGGTTTCTACCCCCCCCCCCATTTCCCTTCAAAAATGAAATCCAGGAAAATCTGCACCCTCAAATCTAAATACTCCCTCCCTTCTGAGCATCACAATGTGCCTCAGGCCAGTTTAACGTTTGTGTCTCCTGTATGTGTGGTGTCCGTTTTCACACATACCGGAGACACGTTCTGGGTGAACCTGGCCAGATTACCCTCATCACATGCAGCGTGCCAGGCAGAGAGCAATCCTGCAGCTCCACACAGTGTAGGCAGCGGAATGCAGGAATCTGTCCTCTGTTCCCTGCCCGGCATTTTCTATGTGACATATTCGTGCATGTCCTGATGTCGTAAGTATGGCGCGAGCATGTGTATCACTTTCAAAGTTCCTGGCAGAAGAAGAATCAGTGCAGCCGGGGCCCGTACAAGTTAAACAGTGGCGGGGCCCACACAAGAGAAACAGCAGTGGAGGCCCGTACAAGAAAAGAAACAGCTCAGCGGTGGGGCCCATACGGAGAGGCCTGAGGAGAGGACAATAAAGAGGGAGGGGTGAATGGTGACTAATCACCTGAGGAGGGGACAATGAGGAGGGGGGGTGAGTGGTGACTAATATTGGGTGTGTAGTGATGTAGTATATTACAGGTGTAGTATGTGGGGATGTAGTGATATGTAGAAAAAAGCAGCAAGTTTCCAGCACCAGGAGAAGCTTAGTTAAAAATCCACTTTATTATGAAAAATAAATAAAAAACCAGCAGGTACAGCATATGTCGGATAACTTACAGAACAACGCGTTTCGACGCTCAGGTCTTAATCATGTTCTGACATTGAATGCGACCAACTTCCTTTTGTCGGATCTCTCCACCATTGGTAATCCTAAACACATGTGTGGGTCGTAAGAGGCAACTCCCAAAATGGTGGCGGAGCGAGATCCCACAGAATGGAAGGAAAAATACTAGATGTATATAAGATTGTTATAAGAGAAGCAGCATTCTCATATATACTTTTAAAATATGGATATCCTCTGTGAATTTTATATATTTACAATCCTACATGAATATAATTCATACATATAATTTTTAGTTTAACATGGATTTGCAAAAAATTACTTATTTTTTATATATATATATATATATATATATATATATATATGTATAAATCAAAAAACAAAAAACAAACCACATTATAACTGTATGATAAAGCAGAGTGGCAAAAAACAGAATATAAGTATATTCTTGCAACAGTCAAAAAGACAAAGAATAAATGTCAATCCTATGAAGAAAGTGGGATATAGAATCCATCAGTGCAATGGTACACAAAGGGGATATAAAAAAAAAACAAAAAAAAAAAAAACGCGCATGGTCTGAACTAGGTTATAAGGATTTTTTGTTTACTTATTCATGAATCCTTTGATCATTGCTATTATAATAATTTAATCAAGAAATATATATATTCTCAAGTCAACAAAAACCTGCATTAATGAAATTGTAGCAAATTTATAATAAATAAATATTCCCCTTATAGAGCATTCAAAATAATTTTTTTATATACATTTTTTAAGTTTTTTTATAGAAAGATGTTATAAAAAAGGGGGGGGGCAAAGAAAAAGGGGAAAAAAACAATATATAAAATAAATCAGATTAATTTATTTTAATACTATTTTAGTTCAATAATGCAGTATTAAATCCTGGCGGTTATTCAGACCGTTCGGGTTTCTTGTATTAAGGGTGAGGATCCAGAAGGATTCTCTATTAAGGAGTTTCCTTCTGTGATCTCCACCCCTAATCGGTCTGTATACCTGTTCAATACCCATAAACTGGAAACCGCTGACATCTCCTTTGTGAACAGAGGCAAAATGTTTGGATACTGCAGAAGTCGCAATTGCGTTCTGTTTGGAGACATCAGAAAGATGCCTTCTGATCCTAACCTTTAGTGGACCCATTGTGCAGCCTGTGTACTGGATGTTACATATTTTGCAGGTTATTAAATATACTACGTAGGTGGTATTACAATTAATCAGGGAATTAATTTGAAATGTTTTTTGATTAGAGATGGAATAAAAAGTTTTCCCCTTTTCTACATAACTGCACGCTTTGCATCTCGTCGCACCACATTTATGAAAGCCTTTTAGGGCAATCCAGGTGGATTGTTTGTCATAACCACTATCACTCAAAAAATATTATTATTATTATTTTTCATAATAAAGTGGATTTTTAACTAAGCTTCTCCTGGCGCTGGAAACTTGCTGCTTTTTTCTACAATTGTACGGCTGCCTAGCCATTTTCCGTGCGCAGGAATTGGATATTACCAGCAGGACGGTTGGTGAGCTGGACCTCTTCTCTTTTCTTGGATGTAGTGATATGGTATATTACAAATGTAGTATATGGGGGTGTAGTGATGTATATTGCAGGTGTAGTATATGGAGATGTAGTGAAGTAGTAAATTACAGTTGTATTATATGGGAGTGCAGTGAAGTAGTGTATTACAGGTGTAGTATATGGGGAAGTAGTGATGTAGTTTATGGGGGTGAAGTGATGTAGTACAGTACCTGACAGAAGTTTTGTCGCTTATCCATGTTATGTAAGTAAAAGCTTATAACCTGACTTTAAATTCATCCATTGGTTTCATAAATTACTCTTTTGAAAGCTGAAACCCTCCCAAATTTGGTTTAGGTTATGAAAATAAAGTTGCTGCAAAGCTGAAATATTGATCATTTCATGAACACAGAAAGGTCAGATTTTGGCAAGACAAAAGTTTTGTTGCCTTGTCATGTAATGCACCCAATCCTAGTTTACATCCTCACCTGTGCTCACTAAATGATTGGTTAATTAGTGGGTGTGTATAAAAAGAAACCCAGTTCCCCAGACCTTCAGTTGAACTGCAACTTGACCTCAGACAACATGCCAAAAATCCACCCTGCGACCAAAGCCTTGATTATCAAGAGGCTGAAGAACAGATCCACTGTAGAGGTGGCTGGCACCTTTAATGTGTCTCAGCGTAAAGTAGAAAGAATTAAAAAAAGATTTGAAGAGACTGAAAATGTTTTTGACAAGCCCGGGTCCAGCAGACCCCGCAAGACAACTGCTCAGGAGGAATGTTTGTTGATTAGAAAATCCAAAGCCAGCCCCTCTCCACTGCAGCAGAGCTCCAAAAGGCCTGGTCACCTCAAGTCCCTATGTCAATTAGAACAGTTTGTAGGATTCTGACTCGAAATGGCCTCCATAGTCGAATCAGTGCCTAGAAGCCAGCACTAAACAAAAGGCAATTAAAAAATGTGTGGCATTTGCTAAGTGCCACAGCCTGATAAAGAGATGGATGCTGGAAAAGTGGCAGAAGGTGGATTTCTCTGATGAATCTTCAGTTGAATTACACCACAGCCTCCGCAAATACTGCAGGACACCTACTGGAGCCCGTATGGATCCAGAAAACAGTTAAGTTTGGTAGTGGAAAGACATGGTCTGGGGTTACATTCAGTATGGGGGTGTGCAAAACATTTGCAAAGTGGAAGTTAGAAGTGTGTTGATATCAGTGGAGAGTATCATCCTATCTCGTTACTTTCTGGGTAAAGCCAAAGATTTATCAGCAGCCCCTCATAGAGCATCACTGCGTTCAGTAGATATTGCACAATAAATTGTGGAGTCCAATTTTCACCTTATAACACTTTTGTAACTGACAAATTTGCAGCTATGAGTAATAAAAAAAAATTACATTTTTACCACTTGAATGTTATATGTGCACGTCCCAATATTCTAAAATTCTCTGAGGCACCTGTGAGTTCCAAATACTCATTAAATCCCTAGATATCCTTACATAGTAACTTTTTCAATTTGGGATCCCTTGTGGGATTTCTGCTGATCTGGCACCTCAGGGGCTCGGCAAATATTAGCCACAATCTTTTCAAATGGAATCTATGTTCTAAATACAAATTTGCTCTCCTTCCCATTGGATCCCCACTGTGTGCTCAAATAGTGATGTACAGCCACATATGGGGTAGTGCCACGTTCGGAACTAATTGCATAACAAATTATTCTGGCCATTTTCTCATGTTACCCTTTGTGTCAATTAATATTTTAAGGCCTAAGTAGTAAAATTTTAGCTGAAAAACCCTACGATTTTTGTTTTCACAGCCCAATCTATTAGAGTACTGTGTAATTTGTGGGTTAATAATGCTATACATACCAATAGGTGAATTAGTTCTAGGATTTAGTTTGCCAAATGGACAAATGGGGTCACATGTTGATGATTCTACATTTTTGTCACCTTAGGGGCTCTGCAAATGCGACATGTTGTCCAAATTTGCGTTCCAAATATCAATCATTTTCCGAGCCCTGCCATGTGCCCAAACTTTATTTTTTGAGCATGTCTGGGGTATCACTGGGTTAGGGACCTTGTGCATAACAAATTATGGGGTCCATTTTCTACTGTTATTGTCAAAAATCTTGGGATAAAATCAAATTTTTACATCTACATTTTAAAAAGTTCTGTAAAGCACCTATGGGTTTAGAAGGCTCAACACATCACTAAATAAATTCGTTGATGGGTCTAGTTTACAAAATGGGATCACTTGAGGCGGTCTTTCTGATGTTTTGGTACCTCAGGGGCTTTACAAATGTGACATCACGCTTGCAATCTATTTCAGCCAAATTTGCGTTCCAAAATTCCAATATTGTTCTTTTCATTCCAATACCTCCCATTTGTCCAAACAGAACTTTTTGACTGCATGTGGGGTATCGCCGTGCTCATAAGAAAGTGGAAAATAAATTGTGTGATCCACCTTTTGGTGGTACTTTTTGTAAGAGAGAGAAATTTGATGATAAAGCAAGTTTTTGTGAAAAAAAATTAACATTTTTAACATGACTACTTAATGTTATTAAATTCTGTGAAGTACCTGTGGGTTCAAAATGCTGACTATACCCCTAGATAAAATTCTTGAATCGTCTAGTTTCCGAAATTGGGTCATTTGTAGGGGGTTTCTGCTGTTTAGATACTTTAGTGGCCCTGAAAATTCAACATGGTGCCCGCAATCTATTTCAGCCAAATTTGCTTTCCAAAATTCAAAAATAGCTCCCTCTGTTCCTTCTGCTCCTTCTGTTCCGAACCCTCCCATTTGCCCAAATAGAACTTTTTGACTACATGTGGGGTATCGCTGCCCTTATAAGAAAGTGGATAATAAATTGTGATGTCCACTTTTTAGTGGTACCTTTTGTAAAAGTGAGAAATTTAATGATAAACCAACATTTTTTTGTGAAAAAAAAAATGAAAATTTACAATATGACAACATAATGGTATCAAATTCTGTGGAATATGTGTGGGTTCAAAATGATCACTAAATCCCTGTATAAAATCTTTGAGGTTTCTACTTTCCAAAATGGGGTCACTTGAGGGGATTTCTGGTTTTTAGATACCTTAGGGGCCCTGTAAATTTGACATGGTGCCCTCATTAGATTTCAGCCAAATTTGTGTTCCAAAATGCTAATGTCTCTTCTTCCCTTCCGAGCCCTCCCGTTTGTCCAAGCCAGGGATACCGACCACATGTAGGGTATCAGCGAGCTCATAAGAAACTTGGTAACAAATTGTGGGTTCTATTTTTTGTGTTATCTCTTCTAAAAGTGAATAAATTGTGGCTAAAGCAACATTTATATTTAAATTGTAATTTATTTTTTTGGCCTGGTCATTAAAGTCAAAATTGTCAGCGTCACTAAGGGGTAAAGAAAATAAGTAAATAATCGTAGTAGGTTTTGTCTGTGAAATGTCCAGTATGTGAACGACCTCCTATTGCATGTATTGCATTTTTTTTTAAGAGTGTGATTACTTCTGTCTGGTTTTTGTGATGCCATTTTCCTGATGATTTTAGTAAACCAGAAGCAAGTGGTTGTCAACTCTAAGGATGAAATTTGCGTTTAACGTTGTTTTATCTCTTTATGTGTTAGATTTCCACATTTTCTGGGTTAAGTGTTTTACATATTTTCTCATGGGTAGTCTAATTTTGTCTAAAAAAATGTTTTTTTTGTGTGTTTTTTGTACAAAACATGGCAAAGCTTATTATTCTGAAAGTGAAGTCAGGCAAAAGCCAAAAAGAGGTATCTATGGAAGTCATCTGTTCTCAGAGTCAAGTGTCATGTATAATAAAGAAAGAAAAAGTTGGTTATGGAACAGCTGATAAACCTAGAAGTGGACAACCACGGAAAACTTCCTCCAAACTTGGTCACATTATTTCGAAAAAGTCGTTATAGGTTTCGCACAAAATGAATGAACAATATGGGGTTAAAGTGATTCGCCAAACTGTGATGCGATGGCTAAGAGCAGTAGGCTTGAGTGCACGAGTTCCAGTCAAGAAGTCCTTCATCTCAGCAAAGAACCGGAAGGTCCAACTTGAGTTTGCCAAAGAACAGAGCCAGTGGAAAGATATAGATTGGTCTAAGCCTAGGTATTGTGGTCAGATGAATCCAAGTTCAATCTGTTCGGTAGTGATGGCAAGCACTATATATATCACCCAATTGGAAAACATAATGATGTAAGGTGCCAAACACCTACAGTTAAACATGGTGGTGCCAATATCATGGTTTGGGGCTGCTTTTCTTCATCTGCCATTGCCCCTCTGCATAGAATTGATGGAAATATGAATGCTACCATGCACAAGGATATACTGGAGAATTTAATGCTGCCACATCGTAAAACCAAAGTAGGAAGGGACTGGAAATTCCAATAAGACAATGATCCTAAGCACACATCCAATTTAGTGAAAAACTGGTTAGCAAAGAAAAATGTTCATCTGTTGCAATAGCCACACCAATCATCTGATTTAAATCCTATAGAGCACCTTTGAGATGAGTTAGGGCGAAGAGTTGGGGCCTGTACCAATAGCAAAAAGATTAATTGTTTGCAGATTTACAAATAGAATGGATCAAGATCACTCAAGATATCTTGAATACCTTAGTGGCATCAATGCCCCATCGGTGTGGTGCAGTAATTAAAGCAAGAGGATATACTACACAGTACTAAGTTATGGCATTGTAAACAATTACAACTCTACATTGTGATCAATAAATAGCGTATGCAAAACTTTTGGCAGTCAGTTTTCTTTAATTAAATTACCGTAAAAAGCATTTTTGTTAAAATTAAAGGAAGTCCGGGTACTTACGGTCATGCGCAATAGACCTCTCTGAAGCTGGAACGCTTCATAGTGCGCATGACTGGAAGTGCGGTGACTTCTCATCATGCGCACTGCCCGGTGTCTGATGTGGCGACAACGGACACAGGTACGCGTTTCACTGCCGATGATGATGCTGGGCAATGGGCATTGGTTAGCATGTTAGTACACCCCTGTGGTTGAGCTAACATGCTAAGAGGGCGGAATGAGCTCAGAAACTAAAACCCTTGCGACTAGTCCCTGCACTCAGGGCCGACCTTAGCCTGAATGGTGCCCTGTGCAAAACTGCCTTTTGGTGCCCCCACCCTACTAATTTGTTTACCCAGTTTCCTAGGAAAAAAACGAGGACGGGAGGCCATTTTTTTTATATCCTAAGAAAAGTGATCTCTTTAAATGTACAATAAACTCCTCCAGATTTGTGCTGGAGAATCTGCACCTTAAATCCACATTAATGTCACCATGTCTGATCTCGTTCTTATAGAGGTCTTCTGATTTCAACAATTTATGCTGTATCCCTGGATATTACATTATAGATGGTACATGCAGATCTCACCAATGGGTGCACATGTATCTGGAGAATGAGGTGCTGTCGCTCTTCGTGGAGAGATGGTATCAATTCATGTACACTTGAATGGGAGTTCTGTCATCTCTGGACTGAGAGCGGTGCACGTCGTGGCCCTATTGGTGGGATCAGCATTTAGTATACAAATCCTGTGGATAAATGTACAGGATACCAGACAAGGCATCATGGAGTTGGCGGCCGATGCTGTGTGTACTCTGGACCAAAAAGTCCAAAATACAGATATTAAAGGGGAATGTAAGAAATTAAAAAAAAATCTCTGCTTTCTACATAATAAAGAGTCCTCAGGATATATGTGTCACTACCTTTCTGCTCCACTGACCTGAACAGACTGAGATGCAGTACCACATACAATATCTGGGATAAAGCTCTGCGTCACTGAATCACAGGTGCTCAGGAGAAAATTTATATCAAATTTGGAGAGAGAACACACTGTATGCCCCACAAGAACAGAAACAGGTTGCGTAATCAGGTATTTTTATTGATAAAAAAAATCTTGATAACAGATGACACATGTATTTGTCCAAAAAAGTCGACGTTTTGGCCTTTGGGATCACCCAGACATGGTCCACGCTAAGCAGCACATGGATCATATCTCACACCCGGTCCGGCCGGAGGTAGCATACTACTGCTGTTTCCTACATTAGTGTCCCTAGGCATGGTTCCTTATCCCAATATCCACCTAAATACATAAGGAGTGTTGATTATAATTTAATAACAGTATTGAATTTTTTACCCTGCCTGACCGTCTACATGACATCACAGCCATATGTGGAATAAAGCTCTGTATACCTACAATTAAGTATTGAAATTGCTGAAGAGAACTATACAACAGATATTACATTTGCAGGATTAGGGGCTCTCCCGATGTATATATGTCCTTTTTCCTTACGAATATATACATACCAACAGATAACTTACGCCTTACAAGTGATAATAGTTCAGTCTGACGAAGGCCTAAAAGCTGAAACTTCGACTTTTTTGGACAAATACATGTGTCATCTGTTATCAACATTTTTTTGATTAATAAAAATACCTGATTACGCATCCTGTTTCTATTCTTGTGGGGTATACAGTGTACTGCAGTACCACATACACACCGTAAGGTCAGGAGGCGCTGTGTATGTGTCGCTGCCTCTCAGCTCCAATGACCTAAACAGACCGAGGTGCAGTACCACATACACACCATGAGAGAGGGGCACTGTGTATGGGAGAACTATGGCATATATACTGTCATCCCTTTATTAATCAGTCTGGGCTCACACCAGCTGGCAATGCTGCAAATAATTTTGTTGGAAAATTTCGAAGATAAAGCCATGCCGAATCATGTAATATTCTGCAGAATATTCTGCTTCTCCCTGCTCTGCTTCCCTAGACTGACAGGTGTCACTCCTGGGTTTGACATTCTGCACATTGACCGGATCTCCAAAGTGTGTAATATATTCTTTCAGGATTTCATTTGCCAATTTGAGTGGTCGTGTGATTGCTCACAAGTGATTTGCAGACGCTGTGTCATCTGTAGAATAACGTCTCCTCCTGCTTCCCTCATTGTTATAATTTTCAATTTGAGAGAAACAGGAGGAGACGTTATTCGGCAGATGACCACAGAATGGAAATCACATGTGAGCGATCAGATGACAACTACTCGAATCGGCAAGGGTAATCCTAACAGAGCGCATATTACACATCTTTAGGATATGGCAAGTCAATATTCAGAATTACATTACACTACACATTATACGTGACAGGTACAGGGCATATGTAGGGTGTATAGTAAATATATATGTATCTATTACCCCCTACACATGCTCTGCACCCACTCTGACTGGAGCTGCAGGGCACACTGGCATCACGTCACAGGCTCTGCCTGATGTCATTACACCTATATGTGGAACACAGCTGCAGAGCAAGTGCGGAACAAAGAGCCAGTGTCCATCTGCTCCTCAATGGTGTTAAACCATGCATGCGAGGAAATATCAATGGCCACCATCACCCACAGGCCCAGTAGTTTTTCCACTGCATAAGTTACGCCATATACATGACACACACATAGATACTATATAAAAGATAAATGGATGCAGGGTCGGACTGGGGTGTCTGGGGTCCACAAGAGTTAAATCTAAAGGCCACACTACAACTATATGCAAATACCTGCAGGAGCCCCCACACAGCCTCCCATGCACAGCAGGAGCCCCCACACAGCCTCCTATGCACAGCAGGAGCCCCCACACAGCCTCCTATGCACAGCAGGAGCCCCCACACAGCATCCAATGCACAGCAGGAACCCCCACAGAGCATCCAATGCACAGCAGGAGCCCCCACACAGCCTCCTATGTACAGCAGGAGCCCACACACAACCTCCAATGCACAGCAGGAGCCCCCACACAGCATCATATGCACAGTAGGAGCCCCCACACATCATCCTATGCACAGCAGGAGTAACCACAAAGCCTTCTATACACAGCAGGAGCCCCTACAGAACCTCCTATACACAGCAGGAGCCCCACACAGCATCCTATACACAGCAGGAGCCCCCACACAGCCTCCTATGTACAGTAGGAGCCCCAACACAACATCCAATGCACAGCAGGAGACCCCACACAGCATCATATGCACAGCAGGAGTCCTATGCACAGCAGGAGTAACCACAAAGCCTCCTATGTACAGCAGGAGCCCCCACACAACCTCCAATGCACAGCAGGAGCCCCAACACAGCATCATATGCACAGCAGGAGCCCCCACACAGCATCCTATGCACAGCAGGAGTAACCACAAAGCCTTCTATACACAGCAGGAACCCCTACAGAACCTCGTATACACAGCAGGAGCCCCCACACAGCATCCTATAGATAGCAGGAACCCCCACACAGCATCATATACACAGCAGAAGCTCCCACACAGCCTTCTATGCACAGCAGGAGCAACCACAAAGCCTTTTATACACAGCAGGAGCCCTCACACAGCCTCCTATACACAGCAGGAGCCCCTACACAGCCTCTTATACAGAGAAGGAGCACCCACACAGCCTCCTATGTACAGCAGGAGCCCCCACACAGCCTCCTAGTCACAGCAGGCAACCCCACAAAGCCTCCTATGCATAGCAGAAGCCCCCGCCTCCACACAGCCTTCTATACACAGCAGGGGCCCCCACATAGCCTCCTATATACAGCAGGAGCCCACACATAGCCTCTTATTTACAACAGGAGCCCTCACAGATCCCAAATAGACATAAAAAAGGTAGTGGCCTCCACAGTGCCTTCTATATACAGCAGGGGCCCTCACATAGGCTCTTATATATAACAGGAGCCCCCACAGATCCCATATAGACATTAAAAAAAGATTATACTCACCTAATCCTGATTCCCACCACCGCAGCCTCCATCTCTTCTTCTATGGCGAACTGAGGAAGCAGCGCGATGCAATGATGTCATCACGCTGCCCTTGTAGGCATAGTCTCCTAAACCACAGGCCTGTAGCAATCTGAGGTTAAGGAAACGGGCAGTGATAGAGCATGAAGCTCTTGCTCCCTGTTCTGTCACAGGATTGAACTGTATCAGGGCAACGCGACGCCGACACAGTTCAGCTCGGTGGTTTCAGAAGATTCCGGGGTCTGGGCAAGAAGTTCTGGGCTTGAGCCCCGCATCTTTGATGCCAGCGGTGCCCCTGCCGGCAGGTCCCCTCTATATCCAGTTGGAGAGCCTACCGGGGCAATCACCAGTGTCTCAGTGTACCAGACCAACGCTGGATAGATGATAGACAAATATATATCAGACAGACAGATCGATAGATAATAGAAAGATAGATAATAGATGAAGAGATAGATAGAGGGATAGACAGATATATGCTAGATAGATAGATAGATAGATAGATAGAGGGATAGATAGATGATATGTGTCGCCCTGGCATTGCAGGTAGTCACACATAGGCCCCCGCATAACACCTTCCCTCACCTAGGTAACATACAGCCGACCTGAAACCCTAGCCACCCACCTCAGGGCAAGCCAGGCACACCAGTGGGCGGGACCAGGCAGGCAGGAAATGCCCATCTAGGGGTCTAGACAGCCCAGGGTGGGAAAAAAAGCAGATTAGATTAGATTAGATTAAGTCTGGAGTTCAAGTTCAGAGGAGTGGAGGCTGGTGTTAGGTGTTGCTCCATCGGAGGTGAAGCTCAAGTTGACAGACGCCAGGGTCGGAGCCCTGGTGCCTTGGCTAGGTAGCAGACGGTGGTCTCCATCAGCAGGAGATGGGAAGACGACTCGGCAGATCCGAGGTGGACCAGGACAGGGTTGGAGCCCGCTGGTACCGACACCGGAGACCCGACCGGAAACCGTGCACAGAGGGGGTATTTGGACCCTGAAGCCAGGACCGAAACCAACGGCCTAGCTAATCAACTGATTGAGGGCAGGATTTTAGGTCCTGTCCCAACCAAAGTCCCAAAAGCAGACAACCACCCACAGAGAGGGATAGGGCAACCGCCAGGGCCCGATAGATCCCATGGGTCAGTGTCAGCAGGCACGGCTCCTCAGGTACACAACTGGCCGGGAGCGGACTCCCATGTTTCATACTGGGAAGTCCAACACAAGCAAAAACAGTCCAGATGGAAAAGATGGCGACCACCAGCCCGGGTGGGGGACCAGAGTACAACCGGCCGCGGCGGCCGGCCACCAGCACCTTGGTTTACCAAAAGACTTGTTTGATTTATTCAACTGGGAGTAATCAAACATCCCCTGGTACGTCCGGGCGCGCAGGCCCCTGCCATTGCCATCCCTTGCACCAAGCCATCGGGTCCCGGGGCAACCATCCCTACCCACGGAGGGGTTAACATCCAGCTGCCATCACACCTTCCCCAGGTATCCCGCACCAGCAGCGGTGGTGTCCCACTTCACCACACACCGTGGGTGGCATCACGAACTGAATACGGCCAAGCCCGTACAACTACATCCACCTTTTTATTTGGCATGTCTGCATGACCCCCGGGTCCGGAGGATCCCTCGAGCCACACAGTGGGTCCGGATCCGAGCAGCCCGGCTGCTACAGGCGTGGGGGCCGCACAAATAGATGGAGAGATAGATAGAGGGATAGATATATGATAGATGATAGATAGAGAGATAGATAGATAATAGAAAGATAGATAGATAATAGATAGAGAGATAGATAGATAGATAGATAGATAGATAGATAATAGACAGATAGGTAGATAGATGGTTAGACAGACAGATGGATAGACAGAAAAATAGATGGATAGATAGATATATAGTGGAGAGATATATGGATAGACATGTAAATAATGGAGAGATAGATAATAGCGAAATAGACAGACAAATAGAAAAAGACAGATATATCCCGTAATAAAGACATAGATAGATAGACAGATATATAATTGAGAAATAGATTGATAAGACAGATAGATTAGATAGATAACAGATAGCTACAGACAGATATATAATAGAGATACATAGATATAGACACATACATAATAGAGAGATAGCTAGACAGACAGATAGATAGAATAGGTAGATAGATAATACAGTAGATAGATATACATAGACAGACAGATAGGTAGGTAGATAGATAATAGACAGATAGAGGGATAGATAGATAGATATACATAGACAGACAGCCAGAATGGATGTGTAGACAGACAGACAGCTAGATATTGCACAGTATACAGGACACACAAGTTATACATAATACATACAGACAGCACATAATACATTACAGATATGACACACAGCACGTTATACTCACATACAGTTACTTACTGAGCTCCAGGATTTCAGCGGGGCTTTAGCAGCATCTCTGGTAGTGCAGGCGCTCCTCCCCCCTCTCTCTGGTAAAGACGGCAAAAGAGAGGAAACCTAGCCGAGAGCAGGAGAGCACGCCCCCGGCTGTAGACTGTGCAGAGTGGGAGGAGACAGTACGCAAAGCTGAGAGGAGGGGAGGTCGCCTTCTGCTGGAGCCTGTGCAACAAGGGAGCAGCAAAGTGAAAGTGAATTGCTGCTCCCTGGGCGCCCCCTCTGCTGTCTGCCGGCCGGTGCCCTGTGCGACCGCACCACTCGCCCATAGGTAAAGCTGGCCATGCCTGCACTCATTAGTATATTATAAAGAATCTTTATAAATACTTTTTCTCAAAGATCTCTTTATGATTGCCACTAGATGCTGGGACAATTAGGAAGGGATTAGAAATATGCACCCAGAACTGCCTGTGATTCTTAGTGCATATTGCACCTGACAAGTTCCCTTTAAATAATTCTGCAGGGAAACAATGTAAAAACTGCAGCAGTAAAAGCCTGTTCCAATTTCCATGTGAATGAAGGGTTACCTCTGATTGAATCAAACATATCATCTGGCACCTTTTAATTAATTTATATATAATGCTAGATAATTACCTGGCTGGTGGGTACGAGGAAGCTTTCCCATCAGATTTAGATCGTTAACTCTTTTCCAAGCGTAAATTAACGGTTCTTCAGTTTTGGGATTGATAATGATGATGTGAAGCAGGATAAATATGGAGAAGAAGCCAATAAATATGCCAAGGATGAATGCCAGCCATGAAGTCTTGCCAGAAATAAACACCATTGCTGCAATGAAAGACATGAATGTAATAGATGATATATCTGCTGCCTCATTGCAAGTTACTTGTTTACGACATTCTGTAGTAGATCAGACTGATGCTCCCTAATTGCTTAGTACAAGTCTTTCCAGGATTTGTTTTAACAACCTTTTACAGGGTTAAGGTATGTGGATACGTATTTTTATGAGAAGTCTGCTCAGGAATCCTCCTGAAAAAGTGCTAAAGAAATGCTATGTTTCCATGATAAGTTTTTGGTGAGTACATGACACTACTAAAGGCCCGTTTACGCACAATGATATCGCTAATGAGATATCGTCAGGGTCACGGTGTTGGTGACGCACATCCGGCCTCGTTAGCGATGTCGTTGTGTGTGACACTTTTTTGCGATCAGTAACGATCACAAAAAGGTGTCAAATCTTTCGTCGTGTACACGTCGTTCATTTTTAAAAAATTGTTTCTCGTTTGGAACGCAGGTTGTTTGTCGTTCCTGCGGCAGTACACATCGCTATGTGTGACACCGCAGGAACGAGGAACGACATCCTACCTGCAGTCGCCGGCAATGAAGAAGGAAGGAGGTGGGCGGGATGTTCCGACCGCTCATCTCCGCCCCTCCGCTTCTATTGGGCGGCCGCTTAGTGACGCCGCTGTGACGCCGAACGAACCTCCCCCTTAAAGGAGAGATTGTTCGGTGGCCATGGCAACGTTGGTGAACAGGTAATTGCGTGTGACGCTGCCATAGCGATATTGTTCGCTACAACAGCGATCACCCCGTGACGTGCCACCAACGTGGGCGGGTGCTATCGCTAGCGATGTCGCAGCGTGTAAAGTCCGCTTTAGTCTCGCAGTGTCAAAAGGTCAGCGTCTTAAAGTTCCAACACAGTGGATTTGATTTATAGAGATCTCCTGCCCTCTGAACTTCTTTTTTACTCAGTGTAAAATGATCTGTGGTGTAAGTCAAATCCACAGCATGTCAATTTCTCTTGTGAGTACACGGAGTTACTTACAGATTCTCCCAATAGACTTGAATTAAATATGGAAACTCTGTAGGCAAAAAACACACGTGTTTTTAGCGTGTTTGTGTCAAAAACACCTGTAATTTGCATCAAAGTTTATCAATAAAAGTTATGTCAAAGCCAAATACCAGAAAGTGTCAAAAACACTCCCCACCTGTTCTCACCTCCTTCCTGACCAGGCCATTTTTTGCACTTCTGACCAGTATCACTTTATGAAGTTGTAACTCTGGAACACTTCAACGGATCTGAGTGTTCTCATGATTCTGAGATTTTTTTTGTGACATATTGTAGATCATGAAGTAAGGTGATTCCCTGCAGGGTATATAATAAAAAACAAACACGCGGCGCCAATCTCAGCGCGTTATCAAAGCGGCTCTCTGGTGCCCTTTTTTTTATTGAAGTTGTATGCACTCACCTTTTGCCACAAAACTTCAGGCATATATGACTTTTCCAAAGTCTCCTTATCCGGGTCTGCTGCTTGCCTTGAATTGATCCTGTGTATGGTCCTGGCTCGGATTACCACAGGTGAAAAAGTTAAAAATGAAGTAAACCAATTCTGTAGTGGCCGCGCTCCCCGTAGTAATGATTTTAAAAACTCTTGTCCTCAAATGGAATTTATTACTCAAACATACGGAAATAAAAAACGGATACAACGCGTTTCGGCGGGAACAACCGCCTTCCTCAGGTATCTAAATAAAAATGCATCTCACTCTACTTTATAGATAAAAAAATAAATACAATTTACCTGGTATTCAAATAAGGGTGTGGATATAACCACAGCTGTATAATCAGTTTCTTAGTTCACTTCAACTCTAGTGGTTCATTAAAAACAAATCCACAAACAACAAATCACTTAAAAGAATCATAAAACTAAAAACACTGTAAGCATTTATCAATAAAATTACTATCAATAAGATTTATCAAATAAAAGGTAGTACAAAAAAAGAAAAATTAGATAAAAATTCTTTGAAAAACAAATTTAAAATCTTAATTTTTTTTCTTTTTTTTCTTTTTCATTATATTTAGACAGGGATGTATACTATATTCTTTCCACAATATCATTAAGGCCATTAGGATGCAATGTTTGAAGGCGGTAAATCCAATATGTTTCTTTGCGATTGAGCAAAGAATCTCTATTGATCGTTTCCATAGGTATCTGTTCTAGAGGTGTCACCCTTATATTAAAATTCTTTTCATGCTTGAGTAGTAAATGTCTTGATAAACTATGTTTTAAAAACCCATTTTTTGCTCTATTTCTGTGCCCATTCATATGAGCACGTAACGTCTGTGTCGTGCGTCCCACATACTGTAGCCCACAGCTACAGTCGATAACATAAATAATATAATCGCTATCGCAACTCAGATTTTGTTTTATTTGAATTAATTCGCCTGTACTTTTGCTTGTAATCTGTTTTGCTCCATGGTTTATAATTCCACACGTATGACATTTCCCAGAACTACATCTAAAAACTCCAATCACCTGATCTTCATTTTTTTCTATCCTTGCTGATTTTTTTTTAATCTTCTCTTAATCTACTTGGGGCTATTAAGCGTTTTATCGTTTTCCCCCTCCTAAATGTTATATTTGGTTCCTCAGGCAAATATTTTCCCAAAATCAGATCCCGTTTTAGAATATACCAATATTTTTTCAGAATCATACGTATCATCTTATTCCCTCTATTATAGGTCGTAATAAAATTAAATTTCCACCTGTCTCCTTCTCTGTCATTTGTTTTTTTACACATCACCTCATTTTTTTCCCCTTCTTTCTTACCCAAAAAATCCTCCTGTTTTTTTCCTCTGTTTTTTTTCATATGCGGCATGAACCAATTTTTTGGGATATTTCTTTTCCTTAAATCTTTTCTTTAAAATATCAGCCTGGGTTTCATAGTCTTTATCTTCAGTACAGTTTTTCCTGATGCGAAAGAACTGACTGTATGGAATGTTTTCTTTCCATTTTTTATAATGGGCACTTCTGAAATCCAAAAATCCGTTGGAATCAACTTTCTAATTTTTTTTTTTGTACTACCTTTTCTTTGATAAATCTTATTGATAGTAATTTTATTGATAAATGCTTACAGTGTTTTTAGTTTTATGATTCTTTTAAGTGATTTGTTGTTTGTGGATTTGTTTTTAATGAACCACTAGAGTTGAAGTGAACTAAGAAACTGATTATACAGCTGTGGTTATATCCACACCCTTATTTGAATACCAGGTAAATTGTATTTATTTTTTTATCTATAAAGTAGAGTGAGATGCATTTTTATTTAGATACCTGAGGAAGGCGGTTGTTCCCGCCGAAACGCGTTGTATCCGTTTTTTATTTTCGTATGTTTGAGTAATAAATTCCATTTGAGGACAAGAGTTTTTAAAATCATTACTACGGGGAGCGCGGCCACTACAGAATTGGTTTACTTCATTTTTAAATATTGTAGATCATGTTAGTGGTAAAGTTAGGATGATATTTTTGCTTTTATTTGTAAAAGAAAAATCGGTAATTTGGCAAAAATGTCGCAATTTTCAAATTTTGAATTTTTTATGCCCTAAAACCAAAGAGCTATCTCTCACAAAATAGTTAATAAGTTAATAAATAACATTTCCCACATGTCTACTTTACATCAGCACATTTTTTTAAACTTAATTTTTTTGCTAGGTAGTTAGAAGGATTTAAAGTTTATCAGCAGTTTCTCATTTTTCCAACAAAATTTACAAAACCTTTTTTTTTTCATGACATTTGAACTGACTTTGAGAGGTTTGGGTAATAGAAAATACCCAAAAGTGACATTATTCTAAAAACTGCCCCCATTAAAGTGCTCAAAACTACATCCAAGAAATGTATTCACTCTTTACGTGCTTGACAAGAACTAGGGCAATGTGGAAGGTAAAAATGAAAACTTTTTCCCATACAAATGTTTCTTTGGCCAAAAATGTTTATAGTTTCACAAGCGTAACAAGAGAATTTATTGTGAAATTTCTCCTGCATATGCCGATACCCCATATATGGTGGAAATCTACTGTGTGGGCACACGGCAGGGCTCGGAAGAGAAGGAGCACCATTTGATTTTTAGAGCGCAAAACTGTCAGGAATAGATATTGCCATGTCGCGTTTGGAGAGCCCCTGAGGTACCTAAACAGTGGAAGTCCCCCCCAAGTGACCCCATTTTGGAAACTAGACCCCTAAAGGAATTTATGTTGATGTTTGGTGATCACCTTGAATCTTCAGGTGCTTCACAGGAATTTAGAACGTTGAGCCATGAAAATTAAAAAAAAAAAAAAAATACCACAAAATTGTTCTTTCGACCAGATAGCTTTTTTTCATATTGGTAACAGGAGAAAACGCACTATACAATTTATTGTGCAATTTCTCCTGAGAACGCTAATACCTCATGTGATGGAAATCAACTGTTTGGGTTCATGGCAGGGCTCAGAAGAGAAGGAATGCCATTTTTTACTGCAAAATTGGCTGGAATCGTTAATGGACGCCATGTTCCATTTGGCGAGCCCTTGATGTGTGTGTAGTGAGAACCTGGAAGCCGGAACATCGCGGGGACAGCATCAGGGACTCATCACAGTTCCCAATGAACTCTGATGAACCCGTGAAGCTGTAGCATGGGTGTCGCGGGGCTAATCAGGATGTCATCAGAGTTCATTGGGAACTCCAATGACCTCCTGGATGTGACTGTGCTTGCAGAATACTCACCTGTCCCCGTGGTGCTGTCCTCGGCGGTGCTGTCCCCAGCGCCGATCCGGCTTCCAGGTCCTGAGTGCAGTGAATAATCGATGAATATAATGAGCGACAGTCAGGAGCGGGAGGCATCAGAGCAAAAGAAATCAGGTAAATATGGAAAATCTTTTTATTTCACAGACCCGTGTTTTCTCCGGTACCTGTCACACGTATGCAGACACGTGTGCCACACGTACTACAAACGTATGACACACGTATGACACACGTGTGACCATAACCATGCGTGTGACTGGTACCTGATTAAACATGGACGTCTGAAACCAGCCTTATACCAAGTGATGTGACTGCTGTAAGGGAAAGCCCGCCAGCGATCACATAATTTATTTCTAGCTAATGCAGTCTTCAACAATGTATAAAATTTTATGTGATTTTTGTAAATAGAATCTCAAGTTGTTGAAATTTGCCAAGTTCAATGAATTGCTAAAAATTCTACACCAGTTCTATTTACAATTACATAAATCAAAATGATAATCTCTAGCTTTTGTGTTTCTAGTGGTTTTATTTACCAAATACAACATTCTCTGAAGTATGGTATTTTTTTCTGGCATTTATTTTTTTTGTAGCCTACAAAATATCAAAATATGAACAAAAGAAAAAATGCATGCCTGAAGTGATAGCCTTTTTACCAAGCAGGGAAGGAGACTTTAAATGGGTGATACAAATATACTGTATTTGTTTGTTAACAAAACACAGCATCATCTAGGTTGAATGTTTTGTACGGCATTTTTCTATAGACTTCTGTCTATGGTAAACAAAAAAACCCCAAAAACAAACAAACAATCAAAAGTGTGTGTGTAGCACCCCTGAACCACTCAGGGCACTACTAGGTACTTCATCCTCACCAGGATGCAGGGCTTATCCCCAGGGACCTGGAACACCAGTGCCAGTGACATCTGCCCACACTAAAATCCTAGTTTCCACTCCACACCAGGGGTAATTTGCTATTTAGACACCAAAGGATCCTACCTAGAAGGCGGAGCCAGTCCAGGGGACTAGACAGCCTGGTGGGAGGGGACTGTAGGCAGTCAAGAGTAGAGAGTCAAGAGTAGAGACTTGCCTAGAGCTGGGTCATTTAACTGTGACCTGGGGGAACAGGAGAGTTGTCACCAGGGTAGGTACACCCAAGTACCACTGGGACCAGAGCACTGACGGGGCACAGGGCCCTAGGTCAGACATCAGTGTCATATGGTCTGGCAAATACCTGCACAGTGTGGGGACCTTCACAGACCTCACTGACTCACAAATCTGTGGGCATCAACAGTAAAGCGAGGATCAGTGATCAGAACCACGGACTGGCCCTACAGGGTTTACACTTCCCGCCGTACAGATGAGGAGACTGCCATAAGACAGTCGGGGACCCCAAACCTACTTCAAGCTACGGGGACGCAACCACACTGAGGGTGCCGGGGACAGAGCAACTGAGTCATCAAGCTGGCTCTGGAACTACAGGGATCTTAACCAGCTGTCCAAGGGTCCAGAGTGAGTAGAGACTATTAACTACAACCCACGGTGTGGCCTCCCTTATTACTCTAACATTCATCTCCCAGGCTTAGCCCTACTTGCGGAGGGCCTACCACCACAACTGCCATTACCACTAGCCCCAGAGATAACCAACTAAGCAGCGGTGGTTCCACCATCTTAACCGCAAACCGCAGGTGGCGTCACATCAATGACTTTAATCTCCCCTGTAAATACTCCCCATTAAAAAAGCACCCAGGGCACGGGACCGGGCAACAGCCAGCAAACACCCGTGTCACAGCATCCCCTTAAATATACGGCCCGGGACAGAGTACCCCATAGTTCTAGGCGACCCATGTGAATAAGAAGAATATAAAAAAACACAAACTTAATAATAGTTAAACGTGAAATGCATTGCATGAAAGAAATTCTACAAATATGCAGTGTGTCCACCGCCATTAACTTGAGAACGGCGGCTGTTATAGGCAAAGAAATGGTGTCTAGGTATAGTAATCTAACCATGTGCTACACAAGGAAACCACCTATTGAGCCACCTGGTGGAAAACAACAGAGTTTGCATTTTTATCTCAAAAATGGAACGAGATAGAGAAAAAAAGTGAATTGCAAAGTTGTAGGGCATCATCAATTCAATACGAATTGACAACTTGCATACAGAAATGCTATGATATGAAACCCATGACACTCCCAGAACATTGAATGCTGGTCACGCATATGGCGCTCATTTAACTTTAATGCTCAAACTGGCCACCGTCAGCTGCAATGCACATCTGGACTCTGGACGGCATACTGTATCTTGCTACACGTTGTGCACTATGGTAGGTGACACGTGTGCACAAGCATCTGTGATACGTCGTCGTAGGTCCTGCAATGTTGGTGGAGGCATCGCATTCACCTGCTGTTTGATGTGACCTCACAGAAAGAAGTCCAATGGGGTCAGGTCAGGTGAGCATGGAGGCCACTCCACGCAGCCACCAAACCCAATGACTTGTAGGAAGGTCTCCATGAGGTATGGCTTCACGTCCGCAGCCTTGTGAGTTTTACACATTCTAATCATAGCATTTCTGTATGCAAAGTGTAGATTCGTATTGAATTGATGATGCCCTACAACTTTGTAATTCAATTTTTTTCCTCTCTCGTTCTGTTTTTGAGATAAAAATGCTAACTCCGTTGTTTTCCACCAGGTGGCGCTATAGGTGGTTTCATTGCGCAGCACATGGCTACTTTTCTATACCTAGACATCACTTCTATGCCTATAGCTGCCACCGTTCTCAAGTTAATGGCGGTGGACAGGATATGGGTGGACACACTGTATTTGTGATGTAGCCCAAAAATAAAATAATGAAGAGTCTAATCATAATGTCACTTGTAATGAATGCTATTATGGGAAAATATCTATATTCATATACATATACATATATTCATATATATTCATAGTATAATCTCAAAAAATACATGCATTTTAATGGGATACTAGGATATACAGTTAACTTATTGCAGGGCTGAGTTTGTCATTTGCACAATATATTGTGATTTTCACATAGACCATTATATAACGTTATCAAAGTGGCTAAATACTGCAGCTGTCATTGTAGCTAATGACAAATTCAGCTCTGCTACATCTATGCCTGCACAAGCTTATCCTGTAGAGGATTGTACATACCTGAGGATTGTGGTGACAGGTGGGGAAGAAGGATCCAGCTGGATATTAATAATGATAGCGATGTAGAGAGCGGCTTACAGTCATTCGGGATACGCTGCACATCACAATATAAAGGAAACCTGAAAAGAAGACATTGTTATTAATGCTAATGATTCTTCAGCACGGTGTCACTGCAGAGCTGCGCTCACACAGGAGATGCTCACACACCATGCACGCCCGGTCACTGTCACTGACTATGAGCTCCACACAGCGAGGAAGCTGCTTCCTACAAGACGTCAAGAAATAGACAGGGCGAGAGCCAATCAGATCTCAGGTCTCAGCTCGCAGCCAAGGAATAGTATTAAAGAGCAAACACCTGAACTGCGTCTGCATGAGGTGAGTATACAGGAGTGACAGGAAAGCAGATACTTTCCCTGATGCCGTATATTCTGCAGTCACAAAAAGCAAAGGTTTACAAAACAAACAGAAATTACCTAAGTCCTTGAAATCTTTTACAAATTCCCTCTAGTCATTTTAGCCAATTTTAACGTATTACCGAATTCAGTCTCTGACCCATGCGATTATTAGACTTCGTACACATAGTGCTTTTTTAACGCATTTTTATTTATGCGTTTTTAAGTGCATTTTTTTTTCCAATCCTTATGCCAGCAAAGTCAATGAGAATACTGAAGTTTTGTGCATGATGTTGCTTTTTTCCCTTGCAGAATTGGTGCTGAAATAAATTTGCAGCACGGCAATTCTTTCAGCATTTTTCCCATCCCAGAATGCGTAGAAAACGCATGAAAAAAAAAATTGCACGAAAAAAAGGCAAAAACAAATCCATAGGTATACTTTGCAAATCTCCAGGATACTGCTTGAAAAAAGGGAAGGTCTCAGGAAGAAGAAGAATAAATCATTTGGGTGCTGCCTTTATAAATTATACATGTAATCACTAAACAAATCTGGCACGCCTAATGAAGGAATGTGTAAACTAACCTGATACACTGACAAATATAATCATGCTGAACTAAAGGAATAAAAAAAAGAGGACTGTATATGAAGCCGACAGCTGAGCAATACATGTACAGGAAATGTAGATTTGTAAATAAAAAATAAATGAATTATGAATATGTTGTAGCTGTTCTGTTTTGTCACAAGTCAGCTTATGGGATCACCAGTGAGGTCCTCTGAATTAGGCCTCTTCAGACCTAATCAAGATCGAGCGCTCGGAGAGAAAAGACCAGCATCCATGTGGGCATGATCAATTTCTTCTGTTTATTTAACCAAAGTACAGTTTATTTATACCATTTACAGATCAATGTGATTTTGCAAATAAGGCTTTTAGCTGGACTTTACAAGTTGCTCATATGACCTTTAAGTTTTAGCAAAACAAAAATGTAGTCATACATATGAGATAAGAAGAAGACAAGAAGAACATTTAGAGACAATAATAATCCTTGAGACTGTCTCTTATTCCGTAGGCTCCATGACTATAAACTACCATCAGATATACTTACTAATAACAATAAATCTTTAATGAAGAAATAGAGAAACTATTAACCCTTCTATATCAATTTCCCCCTTTTGTAAATGGTATAACCTTCACTACAGGGTCAGTAGGCGTCCAAACAGGAGCTGCTGGCTCATGGGCCTAGTACCCATGAGGGGTCTTCCTACCACTTCACCCATCCACCCTCAGTGTGGAACCTACTCCCCGTCAGTAGAGGCCATTTGGGGTCCGTAGTAAACTACAGAGGGTTCAATACTGAAACTCTTAGAACATACATTATTCAATAGTTTAGCTAACGCATATATCAATGCTTTTACAGCTATATAAAGCAATAGACAAAATAACAATATTTGCATACAGGATTGTATAATGCCAGAAACCCAACCTGCCAGGCCCTTAAACCAATTAGCTGGATTCATAAAAGAAAATGTATTTCCTCACCAGGAGTCTTCGCTGGAGTCATCCATATATATACATATATACATACACATGTATATACATATAATAGGAGAACAGACAAAAACTGGTGACTATGTATGTAGATACACACATAGACACAAACACACGGAAACAATCATTGTCCTTTCTACAGATAGCAACATCATTATATTGAAGACTGAACCATAATCCATCGTAGGTAATGGGGCCTGAATGAGGGATCTTAGTCTTTACTTTGGTAACTACACCCTCAATGTCCGGATTGTATTCCATCCACCACGACTGTCCCCTAGGCTGTGTGATATTTAGCTGGAACCAGGGATTAGTGACCTTTCCAGCTATAGTCAAGGTGGCAAATACATCTTTTCACCAGAATATCCATAGAGTCCAGGTTTCATTGTAGATACAGTCTGATATGAACACCTCCTGTGGTTCCAGAGGTAAGGCTAAATATGGCATAGTCTTTGAAGAAAATAAAACTGTGTGTGCAGATCCAACAGTCTTTTGGCTTTTCTCCTTCCATGTCCTCAGTAAGTTCGCTCAGTGTCTTTGTTTGGCGCAGCAACCCTGCTACACCTAGCAGGATAATTAGCAAAACTGTCATTCTGCCGGTGGAGTGACCTTTTTACAGTGACTGGCGTGGATCCAGGTTGCCTTTCCCTCAAGTTTCACTGAGGTGGATATGGTCAGCTGGACTTGGAATGGGCCATCAAAGCGTGGATCTAGGCTCCTTCTCACGTGTCTGCGCACAACCACCCAATCACCTGGATTCAGCTGATGCACATCTGCACTTGCATTGGGATCTGGAATGGATGAAAAGACATGTTTATGCACCACATTAAGTCTTTCCTGTAAGGCCTGGACGTAGGCTGTCATAGTGCCGTGTTGCATCTGTAACACTTGTGGAAAGTAGAGACCTGTTTTTGGGGCACTACCAAAAAGGACTTCAAAAGGAGACAAGCCTGTCTTTCTATTTGGAGTGTGTCTGACTGAAAAGAGTGCCAGGGATAAGCACTCTACCCAATTCTTTCCTGTCTCTGCCATGGCCTGTTGAATTTTTAGTTTAAGTGTCCCGTTTAATCTCTCTACTTTTCCACTGCTCTGTGGATGATAAGGGGTATGGAATGCCTGCTCTATTCCCAGGGCCTGCATAATGTCCCTCATTATTTCTCCAGTGAAGTGTGTACCCCTGTCACTTTCTATGGCTTCTGGGATGCCATACCGACAGACTAGTTCCTTCATCAGTTTTTCTGCAGTTGTTTTAGCATTTGCACATTTTACTGGATAGGCCTCAACCCATCCTGAGAAGAGATCTACACATACCAGGACGTATTCATACACTCCTACCTTGGGTAGTTGTATGTAGTTTATTTGCAGTCGTTGACACGGTAGAGCGGTCTGGGTGTTGCTTTCTTAGGGACTTTTACTGTTTTACCTGGGTTGTGTTGTGCGCAGATAATGCAGGATTGTACGTGTTTGGAGGCTACGTAACTGAAGCCAGGAGCGATCCAGAAGGCATTCACCTTGTTACACATGTGACTTTTTGAGGCGTGAGTGGGGCCATGTGTTGCTTGTGCCATCATAGGGAACAGGGACCTTGGTAAACACAACCTATCCTTACTTTCCCATACTCCATTCGAGTTCAGCCCAGCTCCCATTTTCCCCAGTGTTCCTTCTCTGTTTGGGCAGCCTGATGCTGGAGGGATTTCAGGACATCCAGAGTCACTGTGGCTGGGACTTGCTGGTTCCCTGCCACTATCCTCTGTTCCCTAGGCCTCTTTGCCGCTGCTTTCGCAGCTGCATCCGCCCTTCTATTGCCCACTACCTCCAGTGAGTCACCTTTTGTGTGTGCTTTCACCTTAATGATGCCAACCTGGACTGGTAACATTAGTGCCTCCATTAACCATTTTACCAATTCTGCATTTTTAATAGGCTTACCAGCTGACGTAAGAAAAGCTCTACTTCTCCAGATAGGGCCAAAATCATGACAGATCCCAAATCCATAATTTGAGTCTGAATAAACATTAATTTTCCTACCTGATCCCGCTCTACACGCCTCAATGAGCGCTGTTAGCTCCGCCTCCTGCGCGGACATGTGCGGCGGGAGTGGTTCAGCTCGGATTACCTCATGTGAGGATACTACTGCATATCCAGTGTAGAATCTCCCATCCAGGTGGTATCTGGAGCCATCTACAAAAAACTCAAAATCTGCATTAGTAATAGGTGTATCATAGACATGTGGAAAACCTGCTGTCTCCTGACTCATCAGCTCTATGCAGCCATGCTCGTGTGTCATGTCAAAGTATTCATCCTCACTTGCTACCATTGTCACCAATTCCCCCTTTTCTGAATCTACTGGCAAGGGTGGCTGGATTCAGAACATTACACCTCTTGAGGGTGACATACTCAGGAATCAGAAGGGCACATTCAAGTCTGAGCCGTCTGGCCATAGACAGGTGTTTCGATTGGACTTGCACAAGTATAGCATGAATGCCATGCGGGGAGTAAATTGTTAAGGGAAATGTCAATGTGATCTCGCAAGCTTTGCCTAGCAGTTCTGCAGCAGCCGCTACAGCACGGACACATGTGGGAGACCCTCTGACAACTGGGTCCAATCGCGCTGAGTAGTAAGCTATTGGTCTTTGTTTGTCACCATGTTGCTGTGTGAGGACGGCTGTCGCATGCCCTCCCTGTTCTGTGCAAAACAAGAAAAATGGTTGATCGTAATTTGGAATACCCAGGGCCGGGGCAGATACAATGAGTAGTTTAAGGGAATGAAAGGAATCAATAGCTTCCTGAGTGAGGTCAAAGGGGTCAGATGACAGACAATCATAGAGGGGTTGCATCATTTGCGAGGCAGACCTTATCCAAGGCCTGCAGTATGACACTAAGCCCAAAAAGGTGCGCAGTTGCCGGTGGGACCTGGGTAGGGAGAGATTTTGGACTGCTTGTTTTCTCTCCTCAGTCAGGTGTCTTGTACCTTCAGAGATACAGTGACCCAAAAATGTTACCTTTTGCTTACAGTACTGTAATTTTTCACGTGAAACTTTGCAACCATTCTCTGCCAGAAAACACAGCAAAGAAATTGTGGCTTCCTTGCAGGACGTCTGGTCTGGACAGCAGAGCAAAAGGTCATCCACGTACTGCAATAGCGTAACCTGTGGATGTGGCGGTTGCCACTGCTCCAGAATTCCTGCCATAGCTGTAGAATAAATGGTAGGTGAATTCATTCCTCCTTGCGGGAGGACTGTCCACATGTACTGTTTCCCCTCATGTGTGAAGGCAAAAAGATACTGACAGTCAGGGTGTAGAGGCACAGAGAAAAATGCATTTGCCAAATCAATTACTGTAAAACATTTGGAGGTCCCTGGGATTTGTGACAGTAAGGTATGTGGGTTTGGAACAATTGGTGTTACACTCTCAGTGACAGCATTGACAGCTCTCAAATCATGCACCATTCTGTACGTGTCAGGGGAACCTTTGGGCCCTTTTTTTCTTGATTGAATACAAGGGAGTGTTACAGGTGGAGGACCTTTGTACTAGAGCCCCTGCTTGCACATATTCTCTGGTCAGGGCCATTGATTTGGCTGGGCTTAAGGGATACTGTTTTATCAAGGGAATTTCAAACACCAATCCCTCCAGTCCCTTCATGGTCACCAGTTTCCTAGGCCAGAGGCAAAGGAGGAGGGAAGGAAAGAGGAGAGTCAGTCTGCTCCCTCTCCTATTTGCGGTTTTTGCACTGTCTGGCGTAATGTCCATTCTGTCCACAATTCCAGCACTGTAGGTCACTAGGTGGTCCTAGTGGTCACCTGGTGCCCTCCCTCTCTGCTTCCACTGTCTTCCTTGTGCTCTAGCATACATAACTGGTCGCTTGCATTTTGTCAGTTCAACCCCCTTAGCTACTTGCAGAAGGTCTGTTAGGTCCATGTTTCTCCACTCAGGTCTGGCTGTCTGTACTGCTTTTCGTAAAACCTTATTCATACCGTTAACGAATATACTCATCAGTATTTTGTCATTAAGGGAGGTTCTGACTTTGTACCCCACGTCTGCCCACTTCAGCTGTAACCTCCAAAAGTACGTCTCTATACTCTCCCCTTCCTGCTGTATTACGTCAGTCAGGGAAAGAGGGAAAGGTTGGTCTTCAGGGTCAGATAACTGTTTTCTTTCCTCACCATCAGAGTAATGTCCAGCTTCCTCCCCAAAACTCAATTCCTTCACTACCTCTGTCTCAGTGTCAGCATCCTCTGTCATCACATGTGATCTGGTTCGAACAGGATTTAGTGCAATCTGCTTAGGGCGAGTAACATTACACGTAGCACAAGTACTTCTCCAGTCTGGGTTTTTCTGACTACAATGTTTACAAGTCCATTCATCTGGTCTGGGTTTCTGATCATGTGAAGGTGGGGTGGTAGCAGTCACAGTTTTTGCTCTTGGTGCATTAAAACATTTATAATACACTTTACATAACAATAATATAATAATACATCCCACTGTTATTTCTTTACATCCACAATGCTGCACCTCTTCCTTGAATCTGTGCCATTTCTCAACATCCAAACACCCACACTCTGGCATGTCTGCCTTTCTGAGTATTAGTCTGACATTTTTCACTGCTTCCTTGACTTTCCTTTCTTGCACTATCTGTTTGGCTGTTTTGGATCCGGCTGGAGCCCCACGCTGCACACTGAACAAGTTGCCCATGGCTTCAACTTATTCCCACACAGCCCACCTTTCTGCAAATGCCCTCTCAGTGTCCCTGAACCTTGTTAACAGGCCACACGTCTCCTGGCAAGTCAGAATGGGCTCTCAAGTGGTAGCAGGAAGGCTCAATCAGCATTCACTCTCACCTGCTACACTTGTAGGGCGTATTGGGAAGGGTTAAAAAACACCTCTCACCCAATAGACCAGATGACTAAAGCAGGAAGGACCAGGTGTGATAGTCCTCTCACCTGCTAGACCACCTCCATGTAAGTGGGAAGGCCACAATGCTCTCTAACCCACTTCTTCAAACCTGATGTGCAGTTGGGTACTTCATGCTGGTCCTTTACAAAGTATTCCGGCAACGAACGTAAACTAGAGTTAAAACAATCCTCAGAGCTGACTTCTCACAGAGGGCAGAAAATCGCGCAGCTGTTCACTTGACCCCTCCCAACAGAATGACAGAATGGCAGCGCACAGTTTGTTTAGCAAGAGTCTTATCTCCTCCAGATTCAGCTTTCCAAAACACAATCCTAATACCCACTGGTATAATACACAATCCTAGCAGAAAATTGAGACTACTTATATACCTTCACAGCACTAATATTCTACTTTGCTATAAAACCTTCATCCCCATTTTGAGGGGAAGAAACACACAATATCTCACTATAAGGACAGATCCCAGGACCACTTGTCTTACTCATTCATTGATTCCAGAAACATATGTAACAATACACCTTCCAAGGGTTAACCTCACATGCAAATAAAATTATCTAAACCGCTCTTGACACTGATGGGAAAAAAAATACATATGTCAGGTATCCACTCAAATACTCTATATGGCTATGCCCTGTGACATTTCACAACCGGAACATCTTTTCACAGTCCACAGTATGACCTATAACCATTAGACTTATACATACATATTATTTCACCAAGTCTCTTATCTCAATTACTTGTCACTTTGTTATTCAGAGGCTTCTCATCAATATACAACAACCTATTGCCTGCCTACTTTATCTAGGCATTAATATGAAACCACTTATGAACACATATCCCTAGACCAGTTTATTGCCCATCAAAGATGCAAAGATGGCCAAAGCAAAACACAGCAACACAGCAAATGCAATTATACAGAGACTGTCCCAAATTCCGTACTATGCAATCTATGCAATCAGTTAATAGACGGACAACAGATTATCTTATTACTCTATATTTCAACTCTCATTCAGACATGCATGAAAAAACAATACTCACTGGTGATGCCAGAGTTCTTGAACCGTGTGTACAGCCTTACCCAGAATATTCGGGAAATCAGAGAGAGTGAAATAAAGTGTAAGAATAAAGCTTCTCACCTTGCTGCAGCTGAAATTTCACTGTCTCAAGAGTCCCCAAAACTTCTTCCGAATAAGCTGGTTGGCCACGGCCCCACGTTGGGCGCCAAAAACTGTTGTAGCTGTTCTGTTTTGTCACAAGTCAGCTTATGGGATCACCAGTGAGGTCCTCTGAATTAGGCCTCTTCAGACCTAATCAAGATCGAGCGCTCGGAGAGAAAAGACCAGCATCCATGTGGGCATGATCAATTTCTTCTGTTTATTTAACCAAAGTACAGTTTATTTATACCATTTACAGATCAATGTGATTTTGCAAATAAGGCTTTTAGCTGGACTTTACAAGTTGCTCATATGACCTTTAAGTTTTAGCAAAACAAAAATGTAGAGTCATGCATATGAGATAAGAAGAAGACAAGAAGAACATTTAGAGACAATAATAATCCTTGAGACTGTCTCTTATTCCGTAGGCTCCATGACTATAAACTACCATCAGATATACTTACTAATAACAATAAATCTTTAATGAAGAAATAGAGAAACTATTAACCCTTCTATATCAAATATAAACAGTAATTATAGTAATGGGTACAAACCCGAAATAAGAGCTCACAAATATATAAGTAGGGTTCATACACAACAGGGGAAAGATTCATTAATCTCCATTAGACACAACATAATAAAATTCTACTTGAAAGAGGACTACAGTGGATATTAAAAATTACATCAACAAAGTGGAGAAGTATCAACAAATAAAAAATCAGGCAAAAAAGTAATAATGGTGGTATCCTAAGGAGCGTAGTAATGTAAAGGTACAGGCTTTGATTGTTGATTTAGAATAAATATGATGCTATTATGTGATGCATATTAATAAAAATATGTAACCATTTAAGTACAGTTGAAATCAGAAGTTTCTATCCACTATCTAAAAATACAAATACACATGGATGTTTTTCTCACTATCTGACATGAAATCAGAATAAACCTTTCCCTTTTTAGGTCAATTAGAAACCAAAATTATTTATATTTGCCAAATGACAGAATAAGAAGAAGAGCGAGAGAATGTTTTAAGGCATATTTATTACTTTCTGCAAAGTCAAAAGTTTACATATATTTAATTAGTATTTGGTACCATTGCCCTTAAACTGTATGACTTGGGTCAAACATTTTGGATATCCTTCCACAAACTTCTCACAATAATTGGTAGGAATTTGGGCCTATTCCTCCTGACAGAACTGGTGTAACTGAGCCATGTTTTTAGGTCGCCTTGCTCGCACCGGCCTTTTCAGCTTTACCCATAAATTTTCAGTAGAATTGAGATCAGGGGTTTGTGATGGCCACTCCAAAACATTGACTTTGTTATCTTTAAGCCACTTTGTAGCCAGTTTGGCAGTATGCTTCGAGTCATTGTCCATTTGGAAGACCCATTTCTGCCCAAGCTTTAAGTTTCTGGCTGATAGCTTGAGATGTGACTTCAGTATTGCCACATAATCGTCTTTCCTCATGATGCCATCTACAGTTAGGTCCAGAAATATTTGGACAGTGACACAAGTTTTGTTATTTTAGCTGTTTACAAAAACATGTTCAGAAATACAATTATATATATAATATGGGCTGAAAGTGCACACTCCCAGCTGCAATATGAGAGTTTTCACATCCAAATTGGAGAAAGGGTTTAGGAATCATAGCTCTGTAATGCATAGCCTCCTCTTTTTCAAGGGACCAAAAGTAATTGGACAAGGGACTCTAAGGGCTGCAATTAACTCTGAAGGCGTCTCCCTTGTTAACCTGTAATCAATGAAGTAGTTAAAAGGTCTGGGGTTGATTACAGGTGTGTGGTTTTGCATTTGGAAGCTGTTGCTGTGACCAGACAACATGCGGTCTAAGGAACTCTCAATTGAGGTGAAGCAGAACATCCTGAGGCTGAAAAAAAAGAAAAAATCCATCAGAGAGATAGCAGACATGCTTGGAGTAGCAAAATCAACAGTCGGGTACATTCTGAGAAAAAAGGAATTGACTGGTGAGCTTGGGAACTCAAAAAGGCCTGGGCGTCCATGGATGACAACAGTGATGGATGATCGCCGCATACTTTCTTTGGTGAAGAAGAACCCGTTCACAACATCAACTGAAGTCCAGAACACTCTCAGTGAAGTAGGTGTATCTGTCTCTAAGTCAACTGTAAAGAGAAGACTCCATGAAAGTAAATACAAAGGGTTCACATCTAGATGCAAACCATTCATCAATTCCAAAAATAGACAGGCCAGAGTTAAATTTGCTGAAAAACACCTCATGAAGCCAGCTCAGTTCTGGAAAAGTATTCTATGGACAGATGAGACAAAGATCAACCTGTACCAGAATGATGGGAAGAAAAAAGTTTGGAGAAGAAAGGGAACGGCACATGATCCAAGGCACACCACATCCTCTGTAAAACATGGTGGAGGCAACGTGATGGCATGGGCATGCATGGCTTTCAATGGCATTGGGTCACTTGTGTTTATTGATGACATAACAGCAGACAAGAGTAGCCGGATGAATTCTGAAGTGTACTGGGATATACTTTCAGCCCAGATTCAGCCAAATGCCGCAAAGTTGATCGGACGGCGCTTCATAGTACAGATGGACAATGACCCCAAGCATACAGCCAAAGCTACCCGGGATTTCATGAGTGCAAAAAAGTGGAACATTCTGCAATGGCCAAGTCAATCACCAGATCTTAACCCAATTGAGCAGGCATTTCACTTGCTCAAATCCAGACTTAAGACGGAAAGACCCACAAACAAGCAAGACCTGAAGGCTGCGGCTGTAAAGGCCTGGCAAAGCATTAAGAAGGAGGAAACCCAGCGTTTGGTGATGTCCATGGGTTCCAGACTTAAGGCAGCGATTGCCTCCAAAGGATTCGCAACAAAATATTGAAAATAAAAATATTTTGTTTGGGTTTGGTTTATTTGTCCAATTACTTTTGACCTCCTAAAATCTGGAGTGTTTGTAAAGAAATGTGTACAATTCCTACAATTTCTATCAGATATTTTTGTTCAAACCTTCAAATTAAATGTTACAATCTGCACTTGAATTCTGTTGTAGAGGTTTCATTTCAAATCCAATGTGGTGGCATGCAGAGCCCAACTCGCGAAAATTGTGTCACCGTCCAAATATTTCTGGACCTAACTGTATTTTCTGAAGTGCACCAGTCCCTCCTGCACCAAAACAATCCCACAACATGATGTTGCCACCTCCGTGTTTCACAGTTGGGATTGTGTTCTTAGGCTTCAAAGCTTCTCCCTTTTTCATCCAAACGTAATGATGGTCATTATGGCCAACAGTTAAATTTTAGTTTTTTCAGACCACAGGACATGTGTCTGGAAATGAAGGTCTTTATTGCTGTGTACATTTGCAAACAATCTGGCTTTTTATGTTTTTTTTTTTTTTTGGAGTAATGGCTTTTTCCTAATGACATAATCTTACCAGTTTCCATCAGCATCTTCACAAGGTCTTTTGCTTTTGTTCTTGGGTTGACATGCACCTGTCTGACCAAAGCACATTCATCTCTGGTACATAGAACCTGTCTCCTTCCTGAGTAGTATGATAGCTCAATATTTGCATCTTGTTTTGCGTATAATTGTGTGTACCAATGAGCAAGTCACCTTCAGGTATCTGAAAATTGCACCCAAGGATGAACCGGACTTGTGCAAGTCCACAAATCTCTTCCTGAGATCGTGGCTAATTACTTTTCACTTTCCCATGATGCTATACAAAGAAAGTGTGTTTCAGGTGTGCATTAAAATACATCCACAGGTGTGTCTCTAATTAACTTAGATGTAGCATTTCCCTGCAGATACAGGGTTAATCTGCAGGTAAATAGCGTTAAAATGCTGCCTGGCCAACTTACTAAAAGCATAGCTATCGGGAAGGAATAAACTTATGTCTTCCCAGGAGTCACTCTCTTTCAGCCATAGGGGCGTGCACGGAGTGATTCTTTATTATTTATTTTACTCGCTTGTATATCATATGCCACAGCTATTTATAGACATCATTATCACTGTCCCCATTGGGGATCACAGTGTAAATTACAGCCATCACACAGTTTACTGTGAATGGCAGCTGCAAGCACCTCCTGGCATTTTGATTGACAGCTTCCTCTGCACATACACACTGCAGAACTGGCAATCAGAGTGCTGTGGGGAGACCACGTATGCTGCTCACATAGTCATCAATAACTGTAATTCAGGGGCGGTCATACCAATGGTGCAACCTGTACAACCGCAAAGGGGCCCAAGATATCAGGGGGCCCATTTCTACATCCAAAACAGGATGAATTGGGCATTCTGATGAGCTACAGCACTGGAAAGGGCCCATTGTGATGCTAGTCACTACTACAGTATGAACAAAAGGGTAGTCAGACAAGTCGGGATCAGAAAACAGGAGGACACGACAGGCCACAGGGAGTGAGCTGATATGTAGTCAGGTCACAGGCGAGGGTCAGACTTCAAGAAGAGTACATACTAGATTCAGGGATAGACAGTGACGTGGTCAGATAATGGTACGAGGTCAGAAGGCAGGCGGTACCGACAATAACAAGGAGCAGGCAGAGACGGGTGAATAAATATTCCGGTGTCAAAAAGCCTAGATCTGAACACAAGCACAAACAGGAGCCAAAAGCACAACTGCAGAACCAGATAGTATGACTGGCGAAATTCTGGGAGAGCATGTTCAGTAATCAAACAGAGCAATTACCAGGAACGTGGAACACCTGAGTAAGCATCTCCCAGAACCAGCATGGAAACCTGTGGTGTCAAACAACCTGTAAGCAAGTGCTCAAAGAAACACAGCAGATCATCTCCAAATGCAAGATGCTTTGCACAAAGGAAACAAGTAACTGCCAGCTCCGTAGTTCAGGAGAGCATGGAAGAGCATTACCAGTGTGCAAGATGCTCCACACAGCGGAACTGTGACACCCATATGGTTTTCTTGCATTGGGGCCATATATTGTCTGTGTCTGTCAGTATTGTGATCACTCTGTGCCCTATAACTGATGGTGAGCAGTTACATTTTAGTTATGTGGCCAGTGATGCCACTGTCTCCGAGATTATGGTTGTAGTTATGCTACATTGGTCTGGTGGCTGACCACCACTATGCCATGCATGCCAGACTTTGGTTTGCAATATATTCTTTCTGTTGGTGGCTGTTCACATTCAGTTGCCTCACCCTTTTCCACAGGCAATGCTAATTAAGCACCATACTTTTATCTGGTCCACCTTTATTTATGGTTGCTGGTCTGACACTGAATGTCAGTTCTGATACTGTCTTGGTGTGTGTGGCGCTTGCTACACACGCTGGGACCTGGGCTGACCTTTTATCGGCAGTTGCCTCTTGCTGTGACATGGAAGCGGTTATATATAGGTTACAGGTATGTTTGCTTCAATACGGTTCTGCTTTTAATTAATTTATCTATTAGGCCGCATGGCACATGAAATACATAATATAGAGTAGGACCCCCCCTATTGAGATTTGCCGTGAAGTGACAGGGGTGGCACATGTCTGTGTGTGTTTGGCTGTACGCTGTGTGTAAGCAGGCGCAGCGCTGGGGACAGGTGAGTATCCAGGTGTGTGTGTGTGTGTGTGTGTGTGTGAAGACATGTGTGTGTGTGTGTTCAGTGTATACATGCATTGCGTGTGTGGGAAGAGTGGTAACATCACCGCTACTTGTGCCATGTCTCTGTCAGTGCCGCCTGCCATATGTCTCTGTCAGTGCCGCCCGCCATATGTCTCTGTTAGTGTCGCCTGCATTGTCTCTCTCAGTACCGTCCGCCATGTCTCGTCACTCACCGCAATTTGGGTTCCGCCTGCACTGTTGTCCCTGGTTACCATGGCTACGATGTGGGCGCGAACTGCGGCTGCCCAACTGACTGACGTGGTGCATGCTGGAATAGCATTACAGAAACTGGTGATTTTATATATATATATATATATATATATATACATATATATATATATATACACACACACACACACATATCCAAAAGTTATGACAAAGTGAAAGAAACAAAATTAAAGGTGCCAGGGAGCATAGTGGAGTAAATTAGGATCATGATCACATAGTAGCTGCATGTAGAGGTAAACATTCCTCCTCTAGGCAAAGTTATAATCAATAAAGTGCTGTGTGCAAAATACTAGCAGCATTTGGGAGATAAAAAAAAAGCTCAAATGTAAAAGTACAAGGTGAATGCCAATAATCCCCTTCCATAAAGTGCCAGAGTGTAACATAGCAGCTACAAAATAAATGGTCCAGTAGATCCAAACATGAATTGCATACCAGAGTGAATTTGGCATAAAGTCGCTCCAGTCGCTGGTGACCCCAATGACAGAGATTACCCCTTTTGCCCACCGAAGCTTGTTTCACCTACGGGGATTAAGTGTCCCCGCACATGGTTTCTTCAGGGAGGGAAGAGTAGTGTTCTCTCTCTGAAGAAACCATGTGCAGGGACACTTAATCCCCGCAGGTGAAACGTGCGTCGGTGGGCAGAGGGGGAATCTTTCATTTTTTTTTTTTGAGGTTTTCCCTCAAGCTTCAGATAAGTTTCTCTGGTTGGGAAAAGCTGGATCGGTTCATCTTATCTTGGCTTATGGCTCTCGTATTTTTGGGATCACCCAGTCTCCTGGCTTGAAACCATGTGCTCCTGACACTGATTTAGAATCTGTAATTGAAGAATACACCTGTTTATCACACTTATTAGTCAATTATATAAGGCTTGTACAACACTGGTCAGGCTATTATACTGTATAATCATGTAATAGGTACTAAACCAAAAAGTATCGTATATGGAGAGCTATTTATTAAGAAAACATAAGCAAGCATTTGTTACATGATTTGTCAGCATTCACTTTTATCTTCAGGATTGTTACATTTGATGTTCTGTTCCACCTTTCCATTGCTCTGTGGAGTGTGAGGAATGTGGAAAGCTGGTAATTCCCAGACACTGTAAGATCTCTATAATGACCTCTGCTATAAAATATGTACAGATACTGTAAGATCTATATAATGACCTCTGCTATAAAATATATACTTTTTGCCACTTCAGGAACCCCATTTTTAGATACCGCCTCCATCATAAGCTTTTTCAGCAGTAACGTTTTCTGCACTGGATAAGCCTCAGATCAAGCCTCAAAAGGAATTCACATAACTTATATAAACCTACACATGGTAGATGTATATGATCAATCTGCAATCTCTGGAGCAGTAGAGCGGACGAAGGGTGTGTTTCTGTGAGTTTTTTATAGTTTTTCTACCTTGTATTAGGCACACGTCTTACAAGACTGGGTGAGTCTGCTCACCTGGGTACTGAACCCTGGTGCCACCCATACCTTGTCCACCACCACATTAATAATGGTCTTCATCAGATGTATTAGTCCATTGGTTACCTGGGCCATCACTGAGTAGAGAGCTTATGGCAGAGAAAGCTTACCGCCCTTTATCCACAGACTGTCTTCAGTCAGCTGGCTCCCTGCGTCTCACACTCCGTTCTTTGCTGAATCGCTTGTACCTGTAGGGATTTAAGAACACGAGTAATAAATGTCATGGGAGTGACAGGTGCTACCGAGGTACTGGTCTACATTGGTAAAAGACTCTCAACTCTAGGCCTATTCATGGCTTCTTTGTTGTCTGCATCTGTGTGAGCATCTCCTCTGGCTCCATCAGTCAGTTCAGGTGTGAGCTTTATCTTCACTATGCCAACTCATTTGATAACAGGAGAGCCTCCATCTGAGCTCATACGCACTCTGTGGTCCTTATAGGTTTATCATCTCACACTAGAAAATACCTGCTGCCTATATACATATTTGACTATCTTACCCATTTCCACTCTACATATTACAGTGATTGCAAATCTTCATTTCTACCTCCTATTTTAATGGGAGAGGGGGGAGTGGTTCAGCTTTTATTACCTCATTTTGTGTAACCTCAGCATATCCAGTGTAGAATCAACCAGCATCTTGGTATCTGGTTCAATCTACGGAAAAACTCAAAATCTGCATTAGCAATGGGCTCATCTGAGACATTTTCAAACCCTGCCTGCCATTTCTTGTTACACCAGAGAAATCATGAGATATATGTACTGTATGTCTGCTGAATCCTCCGAGATAAAAATATATATATAAAAAAAAATATAAAATAAAAACTCAAACGGTGAACAAATTAAAAACTTAAAATGGGTGACTTTGACTTTCCACATTATCTTTCCCGCTTTTTTAATACATTATTCAAAGTATAGCTGGATTCAAAACTGTGTGCTGGAGTTCTACATTTAGGGCATAAGAAAGTCACATTGTGTCTACATTGTACCTAACTGAGAACACAATAAATCTTATGTTAACTGTAACATTTCTGTGGCCTTTTCAACTTTGGCTTGGAGCACAGAAATGGCTCTGATACCTGGATAATAAACCACAGATTTCTGCTGTATATTATGTTTTTGGGCTAATTTAGGCTTACTGACAATACCGTAGTTTGCTCTCTACTGGGAAATCCGAAAGGAAAATTAGATGATTATTATAAAAACAAAAAAAACATAAATTATTCACATACTTTAACCTAAATTATTAACATTAAATTATTAAGATATTAATAAACTAGATTATTAATAAAGATGATTATTATAACTAATGCAACATAATGAATCCTGGCTCTTTGGGAATTCATTTTCAATGTAAATCACCATAAAATGTTGGAAAAATAATTTACAATGAATTGTTAAATGTAGGTAAAACTTATTTAAAAGGCACTTTTTTTCTAGTCCTATAATTTATAGCAAACCATAGGACCATGTGGGGGTTGCTTTCTCTGCCGGTAAGGTGAGACATAGTCCTTTTGTTGAGGAGAGCCATTGGATCAATAAATAATTAATAATTAATTAACCTCTGGACATAGAGGACTGTGGGAAGTGTGTTCAATGAAAGCAATTCTCTATACATAAGCCAGTTTTCAGTGATATCCAAGATGGCCCCCGATGACATCATACACCCGCCCATCAGCATCATGATGGATCTGCTACAATGACATCACAGACCGCCCATCAGCATCACCATGGATCTGCCCTGATGACATCACAGACCCACCCATCAGTGTCACTGCAGATCTGCCCATTTGTTAACCCATAGACTGTCCTAATAAGTGGGCATATTCCAACATAACCACGCCCCTACCCTATATAAGATGAAACACCTACTAAATCAGCCCTTTGGTGCAATTTTTTTCTTATCAAGAAGAGAGTTCACATTTGACCCTTCGTCCGGTGTAAATTCTTTTAAGCATGCACTTGATCCACACCAATTATGTCAGGCAGCAGGCAACTCGTGAACCCTGGTTAAGCGTTCATCCTAACAATTGGCGCCCAACGTAGTGCCAACATAGGAGACACCCTAAAATCTTAAGGAACAGTGATTGGAATGGCATGACGCGCTTCATACCCCATCATGGAATCTGATCACTTCCTAACGAGTACACGGTAAGTCTGCTGATTTTTTCAAAATCTGTAGCCTTTTCCTGTAACTCTCTGGGTGTGCTGCGCTGATTGCCTGACCGTGTCCGTTTTTTGTGATATCTGTGATGTCAGAAGGGTCTCTCCGCTGTTTGCCATTTTGATTTCGGAAGAACCGTCATATGTTTAGTTGCCTGCTGCCTGTTATGTGTTGTCTAGAGGGGAGATTGACTGGTAGTTAAGAGAGCAAGTGGGTTTTTTGAGTGGTGTCTGGAAAACGTGTAAGAGGTATTGTCTGTGGTATAGTTTACGGTTGTCACCTGTGGTACGGTTTGTGGTTCTGTGAGCAAATACGTGGGACTGCTGGTACATGGTAATCTTGGGGCCTAGCACAGTGTAGTGTGGAATGGCTGGTATGGATACCATTGGGGCATAGTGTTTAAGTTGCGTGGTGTGGTCGGTACGTGGTAGTCTTGGGGCCTAACGCTGGACGTGAAGTGGCTGGTACGGGCATCTTGTAGCCAGGGGTGACACCATTGGTGTTGTTATGAATTATGGACCACGTAGGAACTGGGCAGGGACACCATGACGAGGTGCCTGCTGCAGACTTAACAAAACTTTACTTCTTAGTGTTCAAGTTGTGAGTCATCTCCCTCATCTTTTTGTTTGTTTGGTGCTTTTTTTTATGGAGAAGTTGATGCAATTATGTTTTATTGGCAGTAAGGCAAATTCAGATAGCAAGTTAGACTCATGCTCATTAGTTGCGACTCGTGAAGGGAAGAGTCATGTTAAACAATGTAAAAATCTTATGAATTCTGTGGAATGCTATCAGGAGAAAGATTGCAGCCTCTAGAGTGGAGGCTTGTGTTGACAGAGAGGAAAGGTGTCCTGGAAGACAATGGATTGTTATCTGCTGCTTGTGCATGGGGAAGGGTTTCTGAGGGGTTATATAGAGAGAATTGGGTTGAAGAAAAAAGGAAAAAGAAAGACACAGTTTTGAGTTATGTGTATTAGAAAAATATATCTTTTGAGCGGCCACCACCATATAATGGTGATGGTGGAGTATGGGCCTGTTCCAGTCGTGACTGGAAAAATACGGATGAGAGTGAACTTTGTTGTGGATGTGGGGACTCTAGGCCTCAATACTGTGTTGATAAACTATGTGATATTCCTGGTAGTGGCCATCTTGATGAGCCATGTGTCCAGATCTTAACATGGGGTTGTTTTGTTTTTTGAAATTTTAATATGGTGGCCGAGGCATGGTTTAGACAAGGACAGGAAGTGAGCGAGGGATGTATGAGGTAACCAGAAGACTATGTGCTGTGTAAATGTTTAAACAACAGACTGGGTGGACTACTACATACTTAGACAGAAAAATAAGTGTTTTTATCTATAATTAGACGAAGATCATGGACATATATATATACTGTATATATACAGTACTGACCAAACGTTTGGACACACCTTCTCATTCAAAGAGTTTTCTTTATTTTCATGACTCTGAAAATTGTAGATTCACATTGAAGGCATCAAAACTATGAATTAACACATGTGGAAGGAAATACTTAACAAAAAAGTGTGAAACAACTGAAAATATGTCTTGTATTCTAGGTTCTTCAAAGTAGCCACCTTTTGCTTTGATTACTGCTTTGCACACTCTTGGCATTCTCTTGATGAGCTTCAAGAGGTAGTCAGAAATGGTCTTCCAACAGTTTTGAAGGAGTTCCCAGAGATGCTTAGCACTTGTCGGCCCTTTTGCCTTCACTCTTCGATCCAGCTCACCCCAAACCATCTCAATTGGGTTCAAGTCTGGTGACTGTGGAAGCCAGGTAATCTGGCGTAGCACCCCATCACTCTCCTTCTTATTCAAATAGCCCTTACACAGCCAGGAGGTTTGTTTAGGGTCATTGTCCTGTTGAAAAATAAATGATGGTCCAACTAAACGCAAACCAGATGGAATAGCATGCCGCTGCAAGATGCTGTGGTAGCCATGCTGGTTCATACTGGTTGATCAATTTTGAATAAATCCCCAACAGTGTCACCAGCAAAGCACCCCCACACCATCACACCTCCTCCTCCATGCTTCACGGTGGGAACCAGGCATGTAGAGTCCATCCGTTCACCTTCTTCTGCATCACACAAAGACACAGTGGTTGGAGCCAAAGATCTCAAATTTAGACTCATCAGACCAAAGCACAGATTTCCACTTGTCTAATGTCCATTCCTTGTGTTCTTTAGCCCAAACAAGTCTCTTCTGCTTGTTGCCTATCCTTAGCAGTGGTTTCCAAGCAGCTATTTTACCATGAAGGCCTGCTGCACAAAGTCTCTTCTTAACAGTTGTTCTAGAGATGTGTCACTGCTAGAACTCTTTGTGGCTTTGACATCGTCTCTAATCTGAGCTGCTGTTAACCTGCGATTTCTAAGGCTGGTGACTTGGAAAAACTTATCCTCCGCAGCAGAGGTGACTCTTGGTCTTCCTTTCCTGGGGCGGTCCTCATGTGAGCCAGTTTCTTTGCAGCATTTGATGGTTTTTGCCACTGTACTTGGGGACACTTTCAAAGTTTTCCCAATTTTTTTGGACTGACTGACCTTCATTTCTTAAAGTAATGATGGCCACTCAATTTTCTTTACTTAGCTGCTTTTTTATTGCCATAATACAAATTCTAAAGCGGGCTGTACACACTACGACATCGCTAGCAATTGCTAGCGATATCGAGCGTGTAAGCACCCGCCCCCGTCGTGTGTGCGATATTGTGTGTTCGCTGTCGTAGCGAACATTATCGCTACTGCAGCGCCACACGCACTTAGCTGGTCAGCGGCGTCGCTGTGACTGCCGAACAATCCCTCCCTCAAGGGGGAGGGATGTTCGGCATGACAGCGACGTCACCGCGACGTCACTAAGCGGCTGGCCAATCACAGCGGAGGGGCGGAGATGAGCGGGACGTAACATCCCGTCCACCTCCTTCCTTCCGCATTGCAACCAGCGGCAGGTAAGGAGACGTTCCTCGCTCCTGCGGTGTCACACACAGCGATGTGTGCTGCCGTAGGAGCGACGAACAACATCGATAATCAACCATTACCGATTTTTTGGTTTTGAGACGACCTCTCCATGGTGAACGATTTTCACCATTTTTTAGGTCACTTAAGGTCGCTGGTAAGTGTCACACGCTGCGATATCGTTAATGACGCCGGATGTGCGTCACTAACAACGTCATGAAAATTAAGAAAACTCTTTGAATGAGAAGGTGTGTCCAAACTTTTGAGAAAGAGTTTGAGCAGATGTGAGGTCAGTTTTCCCTTTTCCCTACCACATGCTCCTACAGATCCAAAATGGTGGAAAAAGCACATGGGGTTGTTTTTGTGAAATCCAAAATGATGGCCGAGGTATGGTTAAGACAAAGACAGGAGGTGAGTGGAGGATGTGTGAGGTAACCCGAAGACTACAGGTTTTGTAGATGTCTGAACAATGGATTGAATGGGCTAGTACATACATAAATATGAGTGTTTTTATCTATGGTTGGACCAGGACTGTGTGTGTGTGTGTGTGTGTGTGTGTGTGTGTGTGTGTGTGTGTGTGTGTGTGTGTGTGGTACAGACCAAATGTTTGGACACACCTTCTCATTCAAAGAGTTTTCTTTATTTTCATGACTAAAAATTGTAGATTCGCATTGAAGACATCAAAACTATGAATGAAGACATGTGGAATGAAATACTTAACAAAAAAGTGTGAAACAACTGAAAATATGTCTTATATTCTAGGTTCTTCAAAGTAGCCATTTTTTGCTTTGATTACTGCTTTGCACACTCTTGGCATTCTCTTGATGAGCTTTAAGAGGTAGTCACTGGAAATGGTCTTCCAACAGTCTTGAAGGAGTTCCCAGAGATGCTTAGCACTTGTTGGCCTTTTGCCTTCACTCTGCCGTTCAGCTCACCCCAAACCCTCTATTGGGTTCAGGTTGGGTAACTGTGGAGACCAGGTCATCTGGCGTAGCACCCCATCACTCTCCTTCTTAGTCAAATAGCCCTTACACAGCCTTGAGGTGTGTTTGGGGTCATTGTCCTGTTGAAAAATAAATGATGGTTCAACTAAACGCAAACCGGATGGAATAGCATGCCGCTGCAAGATGCTGTGGTAGCCATGCTGGTTTAGTATGCCTTCAATTTTGAATAAATCCCCAACAGTGTCACCAGCAAAGCACCCCCACACCATCACACCTCCTCCTCCATGCTTCACGGTGGGAACAAGCCATGTAGAGTCCATCCGTTCACCTTTTCTACAAAGACACGGTGGTTGGATCCAAAGATCTAAAATTTGGACTCATCAGACCAAAGCACAGATTTCCACTGGTCTAATGTCCATTCCTTATGTTCTTTAGCCCAAACAAGTCTCTTCTGCTTGTTGCCTGTCCTTAACAGTGGTTTCCTAGCAGCTATTTTACCATGAAGGCCTGCTGCACAAAGTCTCTTCATAATAGTTGTTCTAGAGATGAGACGGTGTGTCCAAACTTTTGGTCTGTACTGTAATATATATATATATATATATATATATATATATATATATATATATATATATATATATATATATTTGTGTGTGTATAAAGTACAGACTACAGAATATATGCAGGAAGGATAGTTGTTTAAGCTTGTAGTTGAGCAGAAGTAAAATCAGTTTCCCCTTCCCCCCTCCCATATGCTCCTACAATCTTAACAAAGAAATCATGTGCTGTGGGGGCCATCTTTCTATAGCCCACAGTGAAGTTGACAAAACTGCACCCACTGAATAACATATGAAGTGTTAGTAAGGGTAACTGCACACATTCATAAAGTAATATTTGGGGGTCGGGACAGTCATAAAAAGAATATCAAATTAGTAGGAAGTTAGATAAAATGAATATTTGCAGTGTGAGACTTAGGGATCAATATGTTAAAGTCCATTGCAATATTGAAAATTATAGATTAAAAAAAGGAATAAGAAAAACCTTAAATAAACATACCTTAGAAACAGATCTGATGGAAAATAGATAAATAAATATTCTAGTTGTGAATTGGGAGAATGAGTCTGGGAGATGAATGATCTAGCACAGTCTTTGAAATTGTGCCTTGGCTTCAGGGGGTGGAGCAACCTTTCAAAAAAAAATTAAACTTGTAAGGCTATGTGCCCACGCTACAGGATTTATCGCGGATTTGACGCGGATTTTGCCGCGGATTTAGCGCGGATTTGCCGAAAATCTGCAGCAGCAGCACTTCCAAGCCATTTCAATGGCATTTTGGAAATGCTGTGCCCATGCTGCGGATTTTTCCGCTGCGGATTTTGCCGCGGATTTTGATGCGGAACAATCTGCAGCATGTCAATTGTTTGGTGCGGATTTGGTGCGGATTTTCTGTTTTGAATGGGGAAAAAAAAAAAAATAAAATCCGCATCAAAATCCGCGGCAAATCCGCGGTAAATCCGCGGTAAATCCGCGGCAAATCCGCGGGTGCGGATTTGCCGCGAAAGTTGCGGATTTTCAGGCAAAAAAATCCGCAGGGACCTTTTACTGTGGACACATAGCCTAATACAGGATTTTTGTCTCACCTTACAGGGGGTTTATTGTGAAAGAGCAGCCCAAACATGGTAAAAAAAATGGGTTTTCTACATTTAATTCATTGTAAATTATATTGGAAAAAGTAATTGACAATAGTTTTTTTATTTTGCTAATTTTATCCCAAAAGGATAAAATTAATTTCTGACATATTTAGATTTATTGATAGATACTGGGTATATAAGTCTGTTTATTCAGATCATTTTCTATAGCAAATCAACATTTTATGGTGATTTACTTGGAAAATTCATTTTTATTTCATCTGTTCCCAGATGGCCAGTATTTATTTGTTTTAGATTTTTCTCTCTCCATGGACATAGAGAAGTTATAATTTACATGGACAGAATCACAGAGATACCGACAATTTGCTGATAATGTCCTCAATTTTACAAATATGAACGCCTCTATATCTTGCGGTTGTGTTGCGTTAATTATAATAATCTTTATTAATAACTAGCTGTACTACCCGGCTTCGCCCGGGTTAATAACTGCTGTTAACAAAATAGAATGTATTAACAAAAATGTATTCTGCACACAAACACCACAAAACAAATAGATAGAAATGTAATTATTAAATTGTTGCCTATATTGACCAATCAGAGCTCAGATTAATTAACTGTAGCAAAATAGAAGCTAACTGTGATTGGTTGCTATTGGCAGCCTGATAAATCTCCAGGCAACAGAAAGCCCTCCCCCTGACAGTATATATTAGCTCACACATACACATATACACAGGTCATGTGACTGACAGCTGCCGTATTTCCTATGTGGTACATTTGTTGTTCTTGTAGTTTGGCTGCTTATTAATCAGATTTTTATTTTTGAAGGATAATATCAGACTTGTGTGTGTTTAGGGCGATTATGTGGCGAGGTTGGTGTATGTGTGGTGAGATGTGTGCTGAGGGTGGTATATGTGTTCAAGTGCGTGGTAGTGTGTGGTGCATTTTGTGTGTGTGTGTTCATATCCCCGAGTGTGGTGAGTATCCCATGTCGGGGCCCCACCTTAGCAACTGTACGGTATATACTCTTTGGCGCCATCGCTCTCATTCTTTAAGTCCTCCTTGTTCACATCTGGCAGCTGTCAATTTGCCCCCAACACTTTTCATTTCACTTTTTCCCATTATGAAGATAGGGGCAAAATTGATTGGTAAATTGGAACGCGCGGGGTTAAAATTTCGCCTCACAACATAGCACCCGGCGCTGCCCGGGATAGTAACAGTCTCTGTTTCTCTCCCATTCTCTGTTTGTCTAACCCTCTGTATATATCTCTCTGTCTCTCTCTTTGTCTGTCTCTTTCCCTGACTGTCTGTCTCTTTCTCCGTCTGTCTCAATCTCTTTCCCTGTCTATCTATCTCTTTCCCTGTCTGTCTATTTATCTCTGTCACTTTCCCTGTCTGTCTTTTTCCCTGTCTGTCTCTTTCCCTCTCTTTCCCTGTCTGTCTCTTTCCCTGTCAGTCTGTTTCTTTGTCTGTGTCTGTCTCTTTGTGTCTGTCTCTTACCCTGTCTATGTCTGTTTCTTACCCTGTCCGTGTCTGCCTCTTTCCCTGTCTGTGTCTGTCTCTTTCCCTGGCTGCATTGTGACATGCCAACATTCCATATAAGGGCATGAACGCGCATTCTTCTGAAGTTCTGGCTGCACTGTGGCTCCCAGCTCCATTCGCTTTAATGGAGGCAGGTTTTTTGTTGAATAACTGTAAAGAGCGAGGTTAAAATTTCCCCTCAAAACATAGCCTATGACACTCACGGGGTCCAGAAGTGTGAGTGTGCAAAATTTTGTGGCTGTAGCTGTGACGGTGCGGATGCCAATCCCGGACATACATACACACACACATACACACATTCAGCTTTATATATTAGATTGAATTTATTAATAATTATAATAATTTGGTTTAAGGTATGTGGATGATTTATGGCATTCTGTTTTTTATGATATTTAATGTCTTGACTCATCTGCTTTCTTTTTATAGAAAGAAATATTGCAATGCAGAGTTCTGTGGTCCAAGCGAAGGTTAAAAAAAAGCCATTGAAATGGTTTTCCATTATAAGATTACACACAATATCCATGGTTTTCCCAGTTACGTATAATCTAGACACAATGTGACTTTTATGGCTAAATGTAGAACTCCGGTGCCAAACACTTGTTGAATCCAGTTATGCTTTGAATAATGGATTCAAAAAGGGGTGAAAGATAATGTGGAAAGTAACACCTATAAAGTCACACCTATTTTTAAGTTTTTAATTTGTTCACCGATTGAGATTTTCTTTTAAGTTGTCTTTATATTTTTGTCTGCAAGGAGGATACAACAGACATACATATATCTCATGATTGCTCTGATGTAACAAGAATTGTCAGGTTTTGAACATGTGTCAGATGAGGCCATTGCTAATACAGATTTTGAGATTTTCCGTAGATGGATCTGGATACCATGATGCTGGTTGATTCAACACTGGATATGCTAAGGTTACACAACATGAGGTAATAAAAATCGAACCACTTGCTCCTCTCCCATCGGAATAGGATAAAGATGAAGATTTGCAATCACTGTGGTTCGTAGAGCGGAGGGGGGTAAGATAGTTAAATGTGGATATAGGCAGCAGATCTTTTCTAGTGTTACATGATAAACCTATAAAAGACCATAGAGTGCATATGAGCTCGGACGGAGGCTCTCCTGTTATTAAATCAGCCAGTGAAGATGGAGCTGGAGGAGATGCTTGCACAGGTGCAGACAACAAAGAGGCAAGGAACAGGCCTAGAGTTGAGAGTATTTTACCAATGCAGACCAGTACCATACCTCAGTGGCACCTGTCACTTCCATGACGGTTGTCACTCCTCGTGTTCTTAAATCCCTACAGGAACAAGTAATTCAGCAAGGAACGGTGTGTGAAATGCAGGGAGCCAGCTGACTGAGGAAGGTATGTGGATAAAGGGTGCTAAACTTTCTCTGCCATGAGCTCTCTACTCAATAATGGCCCAGGTAACCCATGAACTAATACATGTGACAAAGACCATTATAAGTGTGGTGGTGGACAAGATATCGGTGACACCAGTGCTCGGTACTCAGGTGGCTAGACACACCAAGTCTTGTAAAACTTGTGCATAATACAAGGTAGAAAAACTAAAAAGACCTCGTAGAAACAAAGCCCTCATCCGCTCTACTGCTCCAGAGATTGAAGATTAGTCATATAAACCTACATGTGCTTGTGAATTTCTTTTCAGGCTTGCTCTGAAACATATCAAATATGGAAAACGTTACTACTGAAAAACTCATGATACTAGTGGTATGTAAAAAAAATAAATAGAGTTACTAAAAAGTGGTAAAAGTACACATTTTACAGCAGAGGTCATCATAGAGATCTTACAGTATCTGGGGATTAGCAGCTTTCCACACTCCTCACCGTCCACAAAGATGTGGGAATGTGGAAAGGCTGAATGGAACATCAAAATGTAACAATCCACAAGTTAATGGTGGACGCTGGCAAATCATGTAACAAATGCTTCTTTTCCTTTCTCTTAATAAAGAGATCTGCATATAAGATACTTTTAGTTTAGCACCTAGAACGTGATTATATTCCTCACAGATACTACAGATTCAGTGTGATATCCTGACCAATAAGGAATAACGTTTGGAACACCATTCTAAGTCTGAACTGGGTGCAAAAAACCTAAAAAAACATCACTATGGGGAGATAAGTTATGCACACCAGTGACTATGTAAGGGGAATACATGGAATAGCAGAAACTGCTGTGTGAATACTGACTTGAAAAATCCAATAGCTATATGTAAGAGTGAAAATGTGAAAAATGAAATCTGCATTACTGCCATGAACATATGAATCAAGAGAAATTTAGCTACTGAATTGATCAATGCAATAGAGCCCCAACACTACGCCAAAGTATTTCTCTACGTTGGGGTCCCTAGCTTGTGTGTGTCCTCTCATGCAGTTAAAAAACTTACCGTGTATGGGAAGCTGAGACCCAGGCTATTTATGCGTATTATATGGATTGGCAATAGGTGTGGTTGGGGAGGGTTCCCAAACGAAAAACAACTAACAAATAAGGAATAACGTTTGGAACAACATTCTAAGTCTGAACTGGGTGCAAAAAACCTAAAAAAACATCACTATGGGGAGATAAGTTATGCACACCAGTGACCATGTAAGGGGAATACATGGAATAGCAGAAACTGCTGTGTGAATACTGACTTGAAAAATCCAATAGCTATATGTAAGAGTGAAAATGTGAAAAATGGAATCTGCATTACTGCCATGAACATATGAATCAAGAGAAATTTAGCTACTGAATTGATCAATGCAATAGAGCCCCAACACTACGCCAAAGTATTTCTCTACGTTGGGGTCCCTAGCTTGTGTGTGTCCTCTCATGCAGTTAAAAAACTTACCGTGTATGGGAAGCTGAGACCCAGGCTATTTATGCGTATTATATGGATTGGCAATAGGTGTGGTTGGGGAGGGTTCCCAAACGAAAAACAACTAACAAATAAGGAATAACGTTTGGAACACCATTCTAAGTCTGAACTGGGTGCAAAAAACCTAAAAAAACATCACTATGGGAGATAAGTTATGCACACCAGTGACTATGTAAGGGGAATACATGGAATAGCAGAAACTGCTGTGTGAATACTGACTTGAAAAATCCAATAGCTATATGTAAGAGTGAAAATGTGAAAAATGGAATCTGCATTACTGCCATGAACATATGAATCAGGAGAAATTTAGCTACTGAATTGATCAATGCAATAGAGCCCCAACACTACGCCAAAGTATTTCTCTACGTTGGGGTCCCTAGCTTGTGTGTGTCCTCTCATGCAGTTAAACAACTTACCGTGTATGGGAAGCTGAGACCCAGGCTATTTATGCGTATTATATGGATTGGCAATAGGTGTGGTTGGGGAGGGTTCCCAAACGAAAAACAACTAACAAATAAGGAATAACTGATATCCTGACCAGTGATGTACGAGCCTAAAGGCTGTTTTACATGTTTGTAAAGGAATCCAGCTCACCCCCATCTGACCACACCATGCCTCAGACTCGGATCCGGCCCTGCCCCGGCCGCAAAGCAATGAAAATGAAGAAGACGATCCAGCTGAGTGATCGGGTGATTTATTCAGTGCAGTTCAGACAAAGCATATAGTCGTGGTTAACGCGTTTCTGGCTTAACGCCCTTAATCATAACCATATGATTAAGGGCGTTAAGCCAGAAACGCGTTAACCACGACTATATGCTTTGTCTGAACTGCACTGAATAAATCACCCGATCACTCAGCTGGATCGTCTTCTTCATCTTCGTTGCTTTACATGTGTCGATTTCTCATGCAATCGCATTTGCGATCGCACCCGCCCCCATCATTTGTGTGGCATGGGCAATTTCTTGCCCGTGTCGCACAATCCTGTAACCCCCCGTCACACGTACTTACCTTCCAAATGGCTTCGCTGTGGGCGGCGAACATCCACTTCCTGAAGGGGGAGGGACGTTTGGCGTCACAGCGACGTCACACAGCGGCCGGCCAATAGAAGTGGAGGGGCGGAGATGAGCGGGACGTAAACATCCCACCCACCTCCTTCCTTCAGCATTGCCGGCGGGATGTAGGTAAGCTGCAGTTCATCGTTCCCTGGGTGTCACATGGAGCGATGTGTGCTGCCTTGGGAACAATAAACAACAGGCTGTTCGATTTTTACAAAATGAGCGACGTGTCAACGATGAACGAGAACGTGAGTATGTCTGCTCGTTCATAGCTGTCACACGCTATGATATCACTATTGATGCCGGATGTGTGTCACTTACGACGTGACCCCGCCAACAGCTCGTTAGATATATCGTAGCATGTAAAGCCCGCTTTATACAATCGCCTATACAGTATGATAGACATGTGTATTCTCTGATTCCAGATCCTAAATCCGTGTCAGGAACATGTGGTCTCAAGCCAGGAGACTGGGTGATCCTAAAAGGACAAATGAGAAAAAGCCATGAGACAAAATCAGATGGGCTGAACCAGCTTTTTCCGACCACAGCAACTTCCATGAAGCTGGAGGGAAAACCCATCTAGAGACAGTAGCCGCTGTAAAGAGTCATCATACCAGCAGAATGTCACGGAAGAGGGCAAAGGCTTAGCATTGTTTGTCTAACGGACAGCATAAAAAAAGGGTGGGAGATACGGATTTAGGCTGATGTGTTAGGCGACCACGATAGGGTCAGAAGGTTAATAAAGTATTTAGGGGGGACTGTTGAGGCGAGCCATTGGATCAAATACTTAATTATCCTCTGGACACAGAGGACTGTGGGAAGTGTGTTCAATGAAAACATTTCTCTATACATACGCCAGTCTTCAGAGATATCCAAGATGGCCCTCGATGACATCATAGACCCACCCATCAGCATCACCATGGATCTGCCCTGATGATATCATACACCCGTCCATCAGCATCACCATGGATCCGTCCTGATGACATCACAGACCCGCCCATCAGCATCACTGTAGATCTGCCCATTGGTTAACCCATAGACTGTCCCACTAAGTGGGCATATCCCAACACACCCACGACCAAACCCTATCTAAGATGAAATATCTAATAAATCAGCCCTTCGGTGAGATTTTGCTCTGATCAAGAAGAGAGTTCACATCTGACTCTTTGTCCATTGTAAATTCTTTGATCCATGCCAATTAGATGAGGTAGCAGGCAACTTGTGAACACTGGTTAAGAGTTCAAACTAACACTTTGTCCTACAAGTTTGGTAAATTCGAATTTTGCTCCTCCCCCGTAGCCAGAAGCAAAGCTCAAAGTCACAAGCCAACTCCTATTTTACAAAATGTGTCTCTCAGATTCACTTTATCCACAAATGGAAAAATATATTTTTAATCATCACATCCTTCTCTAAGGTACAGTACTTTATTTAAGGGTTTTTTGCTTTTGTTTACATTGCTCTCTTTAATCTATCATATTTAATAATGCAATGGAATTGAACATATTGATCCCTGATTCTCACACTGCAAATACTCATTGTATCTAATTTCCTACGAATTAGATATTTTTTTATGACTGCCCCGATTCCCAAATATTACTATATTAATATGTGCAGTTACCTCTTTGTCATCTACTTCACATTTGCACATTTTTCAGTTTTCAATCTAGGGAATATGGTTATCTTCAGTACAGTTTCAGTATAATTACTTAATCATTTAATATTTAATCTATTAGTACTACAAACGTTTACTAATACTTCATTTGTTATTTAGTGGGTGCAGCTTGTCAGTGTGTCACCCAAGGGATACCGATCCAGCTTAAGGGACGCCACAGAGTCTTCTTCTGTATATGGCAAACAGGTATGTCAGATTTTGTATGTGACGCCACTCACAGCTTGCGGTCAGGGATATGGATGACCGCCACTGCAGATTTTATGAGCGTCTGGGGCTGATGGGGTCTGCAGTCAGATGGTGTGGCCTCCCGTGAGTGAGGCAGGCCCCAGGGGCTCAGGTGAGCAGGGTAGCGGGTCCCAGAATAATACAAGTGGAGTCCAAAAGTCATTTAACTGATTTTTACTCACACAGATGTTATGGTGAGCTGACCTGAGCATTGCTGTGATCAACCAGGTAGGACCAGGGTTCCTTCGGGCCAGTCTGAGGGTGACCAGTTAGCTCACCTTCCTAGCACTTCTGACCTGAAGTACCATGGGGGTCTATCCAGGGAGTCGATACTGCCCTTTCTCTCCTTTTTGGACCATTTGCCAGCAGCGTGGACCAGGTGAGATGGCTTCTGGCTCTGTCTCCTTATGAGTCCCTGCGTTGCTGCTGAGGCTCGGACTCTGAGTGGTTGGTGAGGTACTTGTAGTTCCCCTCACCAGCAGGTTTAGCAGATAGTTAAACTTGAGTCTGCTCTAGGGACCTGTCCCCATACGTGCCTAGTCACCAGGAGCATCTCTTTCTCTGACTCCTCGGTGACCGTTCTCCCCCGTTAACTGTCACTACACCGCGCAACGTCTGACTAGTGGCCGTGCGCGTCTCCCTTAGCAACCGCCGCTCACCACTACCAGACTGGCTCGCTCACTCCTTTCAACCTCTGCACTTTAACTCCCAGCCCCTCTGCTACACTTTTTGAAAAGAATTGAAGGCTAGCGCCCCTCTGGAGACTACCCAAGGGTCCCCTCTAAAGGTGTGGGAGACTTGGTTGCTATGTGTCTGTGCGTACACACCTCATTCTGGCCTTTAGGGTTACCTGGAAGTACTTTCCCAGCATGGGTGCAGTACTCAGTGGTGCCTGACCGGGTCAGGGGCGCCACATCAGCTCCACCGAGGGCTATAGATGTGAAACAATGGCCCCCACAGCACATTGGTTGTTTGTTACAGGATGGATGGGGCATATGAAGGGAAGGGGAAACTGCCCTTATGTGACGCCCTGGACTGGCCAGGTAGTCACAGGTAGGCCCTTGCACAAACACCCGTCCCTAACAAGGTAACAGCAGCCAACCTAAATCCCTGAGTCATCCCTCTCAGGTCTTGACGTTCACACCAGGGGGTGGAGCCAGGTGGTTGGCCACGCCCACCGAGGAGTTCGGATAGCCTGAGGCGGGAAAAACACAAGAGAGTTGAGTGCAGTGGAGAGGAGATCAGTCTGGGAGGTGAAGGAGAGTAGTAGCAAAGTGTAAACATCTGGCAGGGATCTGGGTCGTAGCCCGGATACCCTGTGACCAGGAGGCAGATGGTGGTTGCCGCCTGCAGGAGCCGGGAAGATGGCTGGTGGAACTGTATTGGACCGGGACAGGGTAGTGGCCTGCCGGTACTGAACCGGGGAACCAACTGGAAACCGAAGCACCAGGAGGGGTACTCAGACCCAGAACGAGGTCCAGAAGCCACTGGACCACGTCGAATTTACTGACTGAGGTGTGTACCTTAGGTCCTTTCCTGTCCCAAGACCCAAAAGACAGCAACAGCCCACCGAGGGGGATAGAAAGCCACCGCACAGGCAGATAGATCCCACGGGCCAGCGCCTGTGGGCAAATGGGTTCCCCGACACATAAAAAGTGGGGGAGCGGACTACCATTGCTGAAGCATAGGCAGTCAAGTTCTACAAAAAGAGGTGCAGGAGAAAGGCGGGAACCACCGAACCGTGTGGGGGACCAAGCGCAGTCAGCTGCGGGTACCGACCATCATCCTTTTGGTTTACCAGAGACTCCGGTGAATCTGTCATAGTGAGTACAACAGTGCCCTCAGGCTGCGCACTGCACCGTACCGCACAGACCCGCCCACCCCTCTCTCCATCGGGCCCCGAGACCATCACCCCCTGCCCACGGAGGGGTCAACATCAGGTTGCACAACACAGTCCCTGGGAGCCTATTTAACAGCAGCGGTGGTGTCCACACTCACCACAACCTGTGGGTGGCGTTACGAACTTACATCCCTAAACACCACGGCCTCGGCCGTGAACCGTCCCCCACTGAAATCCCTACACGTAGCCCCAGCTTCCCTTCAGAGTGACGTGACCCCCGGGTCCGGAGGCGCTCGAGCCACCCACCAAAACGAGCCCGGACCCGAGCGGCTCGGCAGGCAGCCGAGCGCGGGGCGGTATACTTACATCTGGTCAAACTGCAAGTTAACTTACTTCACACATCCCCCACTCACTTCCTGTCTTTGTCTTAACCATGCTTTGGTCACCATCTCAGATTTAAACACAATATGCTTTGGCCACTATTTTAAATTTGAACACATCAAATGCTTTAGCAACCATCTTAGATTTGAACACACCATGCTTTGGCCACCATTTTAGATGTATACGGACCAGATAAAACAACAAACAATCATAAAGATGGGGGAGATGACTCACAACTATGATACTAAATAAAAACCTTTAGTCTGCAACAGACACTTCTAATTCGTCCCTGTTTTGCCACAGGGTCCCTGCCTGATTCTGCATTCTGTAATTCCTCTGGCGTTACCCCTGGCTACAAGGAGCCTGTACCAGCAGATTCACATCCAGCGGTCTTTGTAGCCCCATGACACCTCATACCAGTCAAATCACTAGGTCCTGTGCCAACATGTTAAATAACTTTACTTTAGTCTGATTCACGTTCAGTACTCTTTCTAGACCCCAAGACACCTCATGTTAACACCTACCAAACCTTTTTTTCTAGGCCCTGTTCCTAGCCTCTCATTGGGTTCTGCACCTAGCCTCTCACTGAGCTCTGTACCTAGCTTCTCACTGGGATCTTGATCAAGCCTCTACACTAGGCCCTTTATCAAGCCTATACACTAGGCCCTTTATCAAGCCTCTACAATAGGCCCTTTATAACATGTGCCAACCTGTTCAATTATATCACTTTACAACGCTCCGTAATCACACATACCAACCTATTCAAATATATCACTTAAGGTCCTGTAATGATATGTGCCAACCTGCTCAATTAAATCATTTTACAAGGCACCGTAACAACTTTACAAGGTACCTTGGTAAAACGTGCCAACCAGACCAATTAAATCTGAGCTATATATATCTAGGCTCTGTACCAAACCTCTTTACTAAAGTCTTCACTAGAACCACAAACCGTACCACAGGGAACATCTTCTAGACACCGCTCAAATCCCACATGCTCTCTTAATTACCAGTCAATCTCCCCTCAAGGCAACACATAACAAGCAGCAGGCAGCTGAACACGTGACGGTTCTTCCACAATCAATATGGCCAACAGTGGCTAGGCCCTTCTGCTATCTGTTATATACAGATACCATGAAGATTAGACACGGTCGGGCAATCAGCGCAGCACACCCCGAAAGACACAGGAAAGACTACAGACTATAAAAAATCAGCAACAAAGAGAGAGAAGCCTGGCTCAACTGTGGTTGGTGCTCAGAAATAAATACTAGTCCAAATTAAAATGAAAATACTTCGGCACTCATAAGAAAAAATGAAACTTCAGTCTGTCCAAAATTGTGATTTTATTTATGTAGAAAAGTAAAGACAGCATCCAGATGTTTTGGCATTTTTTGCCTTTATCAATGCACACTGTTAAAAGATTTCCAAGAAAAATCAGATGATGTAATGGACGGTTTTTGGGAGAAGATCAAAGCCTAATTAAAATACTGACTAAAAATACTAGAATTGATGACGTCCCTCCAATCCCGGTGTATGTGGAATGTCGCAGCAGACCCTGGAATCCCGTATAGCTGTGGAGAACCCGGGCTGAGCTACCTGCTCCAAGCCACGGGTCCTATGGCGCTCCCAGAAGTGTGAGGTAGAAGAAGATTGGATCAAGGTCCCAAGGTCCTCACCCCAAGCTGTGCCCGGGGCTAACCGACTGTGTGTAGAGATGCTCCTTCCCTTTTCCCCAAGTGGTGCCCGCCCCCAGGTGGTTGTCCTAGTGACCGGGAAAGTCCCATGCTTCGTGATGGCCAACCCCCTGCCTACCCTAGGCCATGCCCCCAGACGACAGTGCTGAGCCCAATTGGTCCTCTTCAGGTACTCCGGACAAGAGCCCCTTCAGAAAAGTACAGAACTGGGGATGATGACCATAGACACAAAAGAAAGGGGATATGCCAGAGGACTCATGGTGGCGATTATTGATAGCAAACTGTGCAAGAGGAAGGAATGAAGGACACTCCTCCTGATGATCCGAGATAAAATAGGCCTAATGCTGCTCTAAATTCTGAATCATGCACTCGGGTTTGTCTATTAGACTCCAAATGGAACGCCGAAACAGTGAGCAGTTTAATTCCTAAGTGAGTGCATTAAGCCTTCTAAAAATTGGCAATAAAGTGATAGAGTACCTCTATCAGAAACAATATCAGATGGCACTTCATGGTGTCTGACAAGTTAATGTAGAAATACCTGAGCTAAAGTTTTAGCATTGGATAAAAATGGTAAGGCAATAAAATTTATCATTTTAGAAAACCTATCCACCACAACAAAAATGACCATATTACCAGTAGAGGCAGGAAGATCCATAATAAATTGAATGGAAATCTCCGTCCAAAGTTTGCTAGGGACATTCAATGACTGCAGACGAGAGTGCAATGCAGTAATAGAGGTGGTGACGAGAAGCATTTCTTTAGACAGTTAAAAGACATATAAAGCACCCTCAGACCAATTAGAAAAGTCTGCACCTTTTAGGTCTAGAATGTGTGGCTTTGGATATGGGTCATGGTAATGGTAGAGCTCACGAAAATCCAGAAACAGAGGAAATCCACCATCCTTTTTTTAGACAAAGAAAAAAAAAACAGCCACAGGGGAAAAAGATGGCCTGATAATGTGTCCATTAGCCAAACTTTGTTATGTGCTCCTTGTCTCTCAGGACCAGATAGATTATACAGTCTGCACTTGGCCAACTTGGCCCCTGGTTCAACCTTCAGGATAGGGTGCATTACAACATGATGGCGACAAGGATGGGTACATTACTACAGGATGATGACAGGGATGGACACATTATATAGAATGGGGAAAAGGATGGACACATTGCTGCAGAATGGGGACATGGATGGTCACATTACTAAAGGATGGGCACATTACTGTAGCATTGGGACAAGGATGGGGCACTTTACTACACAATGGGGACAAGGATGGGCACATTACTACAGGATGGAGATAAGGATGAGTACATTAATACACAATAGGGACAAGAATGGGCATATTACTACAGGATGGGGACAAAGATGTGCACATTACTACAGGATGGGTACAAGGATATGAACATTACTACAGGAAAGGGACAAGGTAGGGGTATATTACTACAAGAAGGAGAACAGAATGGTGGACATTATTACAAGATGAGGACCAGGATGTGAACATTACTACAAGATGTTGGCCAAAATTACTATATAGCGCTATTTGTAAAATTCTATTATTTACAAGAAGTTGAAATAGCAAAGATTCAACACCAATAGGTATCAGAATAGAACTCTTACATGTATGATTTATGTAAATATAGCAACATGTGACATTTAAAACTTAACTTTTAATTGGGTTGTATAAAATAAAATAAATGAGTGCAAACAGTGATCCACACACCAACCAGGTTAACCAGGAAACCATGCGTTCCACTGGTTGGTCACCGATGGATGACACGTGCATAACGTCCTATGACGGGACATACACTTTCTTTTTGACACGCCCCCAATCGTCACCGACTGCGAGATCAATCACGTGACCGGCGAACCATGAAACCATGCGTTCCACCAGGTGGTCACCGATGGATGACGCATGTGTCGCCTCCTGGGACGTCTCATACACCTTCCCTTTTCATGACACGCCCCCAACCGTCACTGACCGCGTGATTGGTCACGTGACCTTGTAACCAGGAAATACATCTCTCCACTTATGGATTTGTGATGGAAATATACGTTCTGCCAATCTATCCGGTAAGAACGCTCTATATATATATATTGGATTAATGTGGTGCACCTTTATTTATCATGATTGAGTCACTCTTTATTGAATCGCTCTTATATACCAATCCCGGTGTAACCTTTGCGTATCCGGGTTTTCTCTCATACTGCCGCATTATCTGCATAATTTGCAGAGGCGGACCGCCCAATAGGGGGTGGGATGAAGGCTCCTTTTTATAGCCCCACTATATCGTACATCCTCATTGATACTAGGCCACACAGGGTTGAGCTCTGCATTGAGCCATTACCGCCATCTTCAAGTGCCATATGTCTCCCCTGATGAGCATATGATGTGAAACGCGTCGGGAGGCACTTGGTCTGGATATTAGGGCTAGCCACAACAGGGCCAGCTGTGGACTGCCCTTTTCAGGGCGGGAGTTTACTGTGGAAAAAGGGTCAGCTTAATCCCTAACAGGGTCAGTGACCAAGCCACTACTCCCGTCATACTGACTTATGGATTTCAGCAACACAGGAGAACCTTGACCCTCTAACGGGATACAAGAATTGGGTGAGATTATTCCATTTATTTTTGTCTTCAACATTGCACTATACTATCTATTTTTTATTGCTTATTGACACACAGAGATCCTATTGAATAATAATAATAATAATAATCTTTATTTCTATAGCGCCAACATATTCCGTAGCGCTTTACAATTCAGGAGGATCATATACAAACAAGTAACAGTTATAGAAATACAATATTTAGAGGGGAAAAAAAAATACAACCCTGCTCGTGAGAGCTTACAATCTACAATGAGATGGGGGGAGAGGCAAGGTTCAAGTGCTTATTTACAATGACAATCCAACCATCTCACGGAAATGGGGCTGGATAATGGTTTCCTGGACCAGTGGGCCCGAGCCTTGAGATGCCTTTGGGTGCCATGGAGTTTGATGTGGAGCTATGTTGTGAGAGGTTGTAGAGGGACTATGTGAATCGAATCTGATTAGGGAGTGTGATAGGCCGCCCTAAAAAGATGCGTCTTTAGGGTGCGTCTGAAGCTGAGTAAGTTGTGATTTGTCCTAACTTCTTGGGGTAGAGCGTTCCAGAGGGTTGGTGCAGCTCGGAAGAAGTCTTGGATCCGGGAGTGGGAGGTTCGAATTAGTGTGGATGTTAGTCGAAAGTCGCTTGCAGAGCGTAGAGAACGGGTGGACTGATAGACAGAGAGGAGGGTGGAGATGTAGGGGGGTGCTGCACTGTGGAGAGCTTTGTGGGCGAGAACAAGCAGTTTGAATTGGATCCTATGATATATGGGCAGCCAGTGCAATGACTGGCACAGAGCAGAGGCATCCGAGTAGCGGTTAGCCAGATAGGTGACCCGGGCTGCTGCATTAAGGATTGACTGTAGAGGAGAGAGTCTAGTTAGGGGGAGACCAATTAATAGAGAGTTACAGTAGTCCAAGCGAGAGTGGATCAGGGCCACGGTGAGGGTTTTTGTCGTTTCCATTGTGAGAAAGGGGCGGATTCTAGAGATGTTCTTGAGGTGCAATTGAATATATTATATCCATTAATAGCCACCATCTATTGGATACTGTAATTTACACTGTATATGCCTATCAAGGTGTTCTTCTGTCTGTTAATTCACATTGTGCGATTCTGTAGCTAGGCAGTTATTTATTTATGCCTAATATCATTATTGCTGGTTAATAATAACTCTGGGGTGTTTGATATAAACCTTTCATAATATTGTAGGTTACATATACCCAGTATCCCCCCAGCTAATGATATTGGATGGGATATTTATATATATATATATATATATATATATATATATATATATATAGGGCATTCCACCCTCTTTTTCACCTGTGTTATATCATATGGGCGAACATAATATTCACCCGCTTGCAGTGGCGTAACTAGAGTTGGATGGGCCCCGGTGCAAAGTTTAGACCTGGGCCCCCCCTCCACATACACAGACACTTGGGGTAAGGCATACCTCCCAACTTTTAAAGAAGGAAAAGAAGGACAAAGTTTGCGGCGCGCGTAGCGTGCCGCGGCAAATTTTTAGGCCACGCCCCCTAACCACACCCATTTCACAGTCACGCCCATATCCACTCCCCATCCACACCCATTCAGCATGGACACGCAGGCAGCCGGCGGGCCTCCAGCATGGACACGCAGGCAGCCGGCGGGCCTCCAGCATGGACACGCAGGCAGCCGGCGGGCCTCCAGCATGGAAACGCAGGGAGCCACAGTGAGGCGGCCGGTCGCCCACACAGTGAGGTGGCCGGTCGCCTTCACAGACAGGTGGCAGGGGGGCGCCCGCACAGACAGGCGGCAGGGGGGCGCCCGCACAGACAGGCGGCAGGGGGGCGCCCGCACAGACAGGCGGCCGGGGGGCGCCCGCACAGACAGGCGGCCGGGGGGCGCCCGCACAGACAGGCGGCCGGGGGGCGCCCGCACAGACAGGCGGCCGGCCGACCGCACAGACAGGCGGTCGGCCGACCGCACAGAGAGGCTCCGGCCGGGGGTGAGGGGGGGGGAGGGAGGGAAATCAGCGCTGGGGAGATTTTACTGTACCAGCAGCAGCACAGGCAGCGCTCCTCTCTGTTATGCCACGTCTACTGGGATGGTAGGAGGGAAAAGCAGGGAGGCGGAGAGAGAGTGGGTGGGCGGAGCCCGGGAGCCGGCCGTCCCGATCGTGGCAACGGGACAAACAACGTAAAGCGTGAAAGTCCCGCTGTATCCGGGACGGTTGGGAGGTATGGGGTAAGGGATAATGACACTGACACTCGGGGTACAGGATAATGACGCTGACACTTGGCTCTCACCCACAGCACCCTGAAATCCCTCTATCAGCACCCAGCTTTCCTATGTTCTGATATTTATCTTGTCCTCAGCACCCAGCTTTCCCATATCAGAGCATGAGAAAGCTGGGTGCTGAGAGATGTATATCAGAACATGGGAAAGCTGGGTGCTGAGAGATGTATATCAGAACATGGGAAAGCTGGGTGCTGAGAGATGTATAGCAGAGCATGGGAAAGTTGGCTGCTGAGGGAAAGAGCCTTTTTCCCTCAGCACAAAACATTTCCATCCCATACTTGTATCTTTGTCCCCCCTGTATAAAGTTCTCAAAATACTATAACAGCCCCCACATAGCCTTCCAAATAATTGTATAAAGGGTCTCACATAACCCTTCATATATTAGAATGCAGATACATAGCCCTCCATATATTATAATGCACCCCCATAATCCTCCATGTATAAAGTAGCCCTTCAATTATAATGCATTTCCCATAGTTCTCCATGTATTAAAATTCACCCCATAGTTCTTCATATATTATACTGCACCACATAGTCCTCCATGTTTTATAATGCACTTCCATAGTCCATGTATAAGGTAGCCTCCATAGTCCTCCATATATTATAATGCAGCCCCCATAGTCCTATATGTATTATAACACAACCCCATAAAACTTCAGATGGTATTATGCAGCCCCATACTCCTCCATGTATAATTCACCCCTATATTCCATGTATAAGGTGTCCCTTCATTTTGTATTATACAGCCCCCCCCCCCCGACCTCCATTTTAATGCAGCCCTATAGACCTCCAGTATAATGCAGCCTCATAGACCTCTATGTATATTACACCTCTATATTCAATGTATAAGGTGTCCTTCATGTTTATTATGCAGCCTCACCAGGCCTCCATATATAATAATGCAGCCAACCTCTCCAGGCCTCCATGTATAATATAGCAGCCAGCCTCCCAGGCCTCCATGTATAATATAGCAGCCAGCCTCCCCAGGCCTCCATGTATAATAATGCAGCCAGCCTCCCCAGGCCTCCATGTATAATAATGCAGCCAGCCTCCCCAGGCCTCCATGTATAATAATGCAGCCAGCCTCCCCAGGCCTCCATGTATAATAATGCAGCCAGCCTCCCCAGACCTCCATGTATAATAATGCAGCCAGCCTCCCCAGGCCTCATGTATAATAATGCAGCCAGCCTCCCCAGGCCTCCATGTATAATAATGCAGCCAGCCTCCCCAGGCCTCCATGTATAATAATGCAGCCAGCCTCCCCAGGCCTCCATGTATAATAATGCAGCCAGCCTCCCCAGACCTCCATGTATAATAATGCAGCCAGCCTCCCCAGACCTCCATGTATAATAATGCAGCCAGCCTCCCCAGGCCTCCATGTATAATAATGCAGCCAGCCTCCCCAGGCCTCCATGTATAATAATGCAGCCAGCCTCCCCAGGCCTCATGTATAATAATGCAGCCAGCCTCCCCAGGCCTCCATGTATAATAATGCAGCCAGCCTCCCCAGGCCTCCATGTATAATAATGCAGCCAGCCTCCCCAGGCCTCCATGTATAATAATGCAGCCAGCCTCCCCAGGCCTCCATGTATAATAATGCAGCCAGCCTCCCCAGGCCTCATGTATAATAATGCAGCCAGCCTCCCCAGGCCTCATGTATAATAATGCTGCCAGCCTCCCCAGGGCTCATGTATAATAATGCTGCCAGCCTCCCCAGGCCTCCATCTATAATAATGCTGCCAGCCTCCCCAGGCCTCCATGTACAGTATAATGCAGTCTCCCCAGGCCTCCATGTACAGTATCATGCAGCCTCCCCACCCCAGGCCTCCATGTACAGTATCATGCAGCCTCCCCACCCCAGGCCTCCATGTACAGTATCATGCAGCCTCCCCACCCCAGGCCTCCATGTACAGTATCATGCAGCCTCCCCACCCCAGGCCTCCATGTACAGTATCATACAGCCTCCCCACCCCAGGCCTCCATGTACAGTATCATGCAGCCTCCCCACCCCAGGCCTCCATGTACAGTATCATGCAGCCTCCCCACCCCAGGCCTCCATGTACAGTATCATACAGCCTCCCCACCCCAGGCCTCCATGTACAGTATCATGCAGCCTCCCCACCCCAGTTCTCCATGTACAGTATCATGCAGCCTCCCCACCCCAGGCCTCCATGTACAGTATCATGCAGCCTCCCCACCCCAGGCCTCCATGTACAGTATCATACAGCCTCCCCACCCCAGGCCTCCATGTACAGTATCATGCAGCCTCCCCACCCCAGGCCTCTGACCACCGTGTACTCACTTTATATATATAAAAAAAAAAAAAAACAAGTACTCACCGATCTTCTCCTTCCACTGCTGCTCTGTCCTGACGTCTCCTTGTTCCACTGCTGCTGTACTCCCTGCTCTCCTCCGTCCACTGCTGCTCGTCCTCCTCTCTCTCCCGGTGCTCCGGTCGGCGTCCTCCCTCCCTGCGCTCTGTGCACTCAGCACAGCAGTCGCACAGGAGTGACGTCACCGCGCAGGCACAGGGGGAGTATGATGATGCAGAGCGGCGCTGGCCGCTCTATGCTTCATTATTACTGTGCGCGGTGACGGGGGAGGGGGGCCCCGGTGCCGCCGCTGACATCGGGCAGGAGGGCCCGGTGTCGGGGGCGGCAGCGGGTCATATAGTGGGCGCGTGCACTGTGACAGATCAGCGCAGCTTCTCTCTCACTGAGAGGAGCTGGCTGCTGATCTGTCGGGTCCCCGCGGGCCCCAAACTGCCCGGGCCCGGTCGCGATGGCGACCGCTGCGACCGCGGTCGTTACGCCCCTGCCCGCTTGATTGAAAGTGATGGCGCTACAATCTATTAATCCTTGATTGGCCTCATCATTTTCAGGTTTTAAATTGGTGTGTGGATCACTGTTTGCACTCATTTATTTTATTTACAAGAAGGGAATAAAATGTAAAAAAAAAAAAAATTCAAGAGAAAGCATGAATTATTTTTACAATTAAAAATGCTTTTTTATATATCCACTAAAATAAATAAAAAAGTGCACATTTGTTATCTCCACATCCGTAATGACCCAAGCCATAAAATGGTACAATAATCCATAGGATGAATGCCATTTAAAAAAATTAAACAAACGAACGAAAAGTATTAAAATAAAGAGGTGTATATAAAAATCGGTATCACTAAAAATGTCACTTTGTCCTGCAAAGAATGCTGCCCCCCAAATTAATTTTATTTCTATGTGCGGCCAATATATCCAACAGAGTTTGAGATCCCTGCATTAAAGTATACCAGTCATTGAGAGATTGTTTTTTTTAAATAACATATTGTAATTCATGTTGGTAGTAAATTTTGGTCTATATCAGATGAATTTATTTATAAAAATATTAAAAAATTGACAAAATAATCAGAACATTTTGCAATTTTTGAAGTTTGAGTTTTTATGCCCTTAAATCAGGAAGTTATATCACATAAAATCATTAATAAATAACATTTCCCACATGTCTACTTTATATCAGCACACTTTTTAAAATATATATTTTCTTTTGTTAAGAAGTTACAAAGGTTAAGGGTTTATCAGCAATTTCTAATTTTTCCAACAAAATTTTACTAATCTTTTTTTTTTTATTAGGGACCACATCACTTTTGTAATGACTTTGAGGGCCCTACGTGACAGAAAATGGCCAAAACTGAGACCATTTTGAAAACTGCACCCTTCAGTGCTCAAAACCATATACAGGAATTTTATTAACCCTTCATAGGAATTAAAGCAGGGGTCTCAAACTCGGCTGGGTGTATGGGCCGCACATAGAAGAAAAAAAATTTGGAGGGCCGCATTCTTTGCAGAGCCAAGTGACATTTTAGTGATTCCATGTGTTTTCTTCTATATACCTTTGGATCCCTTTTTGTGAACATTTTTTGCTTGCTCATTAAAACAAATCTGCACGTTTTTGTTACATTTATATGTAAAAAAGCATTTTTAATGGTAAAAACATTTTTTTATCTATCTTGTACCCAGTAGTAATGTGCACATCCTTGTGCCTTGTAGTAATATGCCCATCCTTGTGCCTTGTAGTAATGTGCCCATCTTTGTGCCCAGTAGTATTGTGCCCATCCTTGTAGCATTGTGCCTATCCTTGTAGCATTGTGCCCATCCTTGTAGCATTGTGCCCATCCTTGTAGCATTGTGCCCATCCTTGTAGCATTGTGCCCATTATTGTCCCCTGTAGTAATGTCCACCATCCTTGTGCCCAGTAGCAATGTGCCCATCCTTGTAGTATTGTGCCCATCCTTGTGCCCAGTAGCAATGTGCCCATCCTTGTGCCCAGTAGCATTGTGCCCATCCTTGTAGCATTGTGGCCGTCCTTGCAGCATTGTGCCAGTCCTTGCAGCATTGTGCCCGTCCTTGTAGCATTGTGGACAAGTAGTAATGTCTCCAGTCCTCATCCTAGTTCCCTATTATGCCGTTCCTGACATAGACAAAAAACAAAAAGATTCTTCTCACCTTTCCTCCGTTCCCTCTGTTTTCTCTTAACTGCTTGTTGTGGCCTGCAGACCCGTAGACTCCGTGACGATCGCGTTACTATGCAGGGGTCGGCGCCGGCAGGGCTTTACTACACTTGATGCATTTGCAGTGCAGCACACACTTAGGAGCTCTCTGGACTCTACCAATCACAGGCAAGTAGGTGACTTCATACAGCGATGTTACCTGCTTGACATTGGTATAGTGCAGAGCAGTGGTGTAACTAGAGTTTGATGGGCCCCGGTGCAAAATTAGGACCCGGGTCCCCCCTCGGGGTACAGGATGATTATGCTGACACTTGGCTCTTTCCCTCAGCATCCAGCTTTCCCATGTTCTGATATCCCTAATTCCCTCAGTACCCAGCTTTCCATGTTCTGCTATACAACTTTCCCTTAGCACCCAGCTTGCCCTTGATATCAGAGCATGGGAAAGCTGGGTGGTGAGGGAAAAATGTATAGCAAACCATGGGAAAGTTGAGTGCTAAGAGAAAGATGTATAGCAGAGCATGGGTGGGTGACCCAGCACTCAGCATCAGCATCAGCTGGGCGCTGAGGTCAAGATAGATATCAGAATATATGAAATCTGGGTTCTGAGGGATATCAGAGCATGGGCAAGCTGGGTGCTGAGGGAAAAATGTATAGCAGAGCATGGGAAAGCTGGGTGCTGAGGGAAAGAGCCTCTTTCCCTCAGCACCCAGCTTTCCCATCCCATGCTTGTATGTCACGCTCCCCGGGTCCTCGGCTCCCCTTCCCGGGTCCCCTGCCCCGCTCCCCGGCTCACCTGCCACGCTCCCCGCGTCCCAGTTCCTTGTGCCCGTCCTTCCTGGGCTTCCTGGCCGCCGATCCCGGCGCCCGACGGCCTCCCAGGCCCTGCTCGGCTCCCCTGCGTCCTCCTCTCAGCCTCCTTCCCTGGCTTCTGGCACCCGGGCCGCGCGCACGCGCATTAGGGCGCGCGCGCGGTCACTGACCCTTTCTTAAAGGGCCAGCGCCCATTAACAGGAAATGAGGTTAGACAGGTACGGGGTATAAAGGGGGTTCTTGTCCAAGGGGGCGGGGCCTGATCTTCGTGTTTTCTGAGCTAGGAGTCAGGTCTCCTTGTGTTTTCCTGCCATACTTACGTATCTCTCTTCTAGAGCTGATCCCGCCTCGCCATCCAGTCCTGCTGAATCCCGAGCCCCGCACGCTGTCCGTCTGCCATCTGACAGTCCGTACCATCTCGGATCCCTGCGGTGACCTGTCATCTCGCTCCCAAGGTTCCGGACCCCGCCTGACATCATCTCGGCCTCCGAACCTGAGCTACGTCACCCGGACTACCATCTGTGACTCCGTGGTCCCAGGGACTCCTTCGCTACCTTCACTTGCACGGACTGTTCTGCTGCCCATCAGTGCTTCAGCTACCGGACTCCCTACCACCATCTTAGAGTTCGGTCCAGTGGATCCACCTCCTGGGTCTGCCCGACCGCCCGGCCCTGACAGTAAGATCAGGCCATGGATCCCGCTGCAGCACTATTGGCCCTGCAAGAGGAACTCCAACGCCAGCGTGAAGTCCAGACCCGCATGCTGCAATTTATGACCTCCGTGGACACTCGCCTGTACACATTACAAGCATCAATGACGCCTGCAGCACCCAGGTCTCCCACTAGGCAATCCACGGCTCCCGCACCAGTGGCAGCCGCGTCGGATGCTTCCCGACTCCGTTTGGCGTCACCTCCTCGTTATGCTGGAGATCCCAAGACCTGCAGGGGCTTCATAAACCAATGCTCCCTTCACTTCACGCAGCTGCCCCATCTGTTCGCCTCCGACCAAGCCAAGGTCGCCTTTATAATGTCTCACCTGGAGGGCGAGGCACTGGCGTGGATGAACCCCTTGTGGGAGAAGGAGGACCCCATGACCAAGGATCTTCAAGAGTTCCTGCAGGCCTTTCGCAGTACCTTTGACGAGCCGGGACGCGCCTCTGCGTCTGCTTCATCACTTCTCCGCCTACGTCAAGGAACACTGACGGTGGGCCAATACGCCATCCGTTTCCGCACTTTGGCTTCTGAACTCGGGTGGAATAATGAGGCCCTGACAGCCGCCTTCTGGGAAGGACTGTCAAGTCGCATCAAAGATGAGTTGGCGGGTCGTGACATGCCCTCCACCCTAGATGCCCTGATTGCCCTAGCCACGCGAGTGGACATTCGTTTTCAGGAGCGCTCCAAAGAGCTGGTTCGTGAGCGACGTGCGGTACGGCACTCCTCTCCGCCACAGAAGTCCTCTGTGCCACAGTCATCTACAGCTGGGATTCCTGTCCACGAACCCATGCAGGTTGATCGAGTACGACAGTCTGACCAACGTCGAGCAGAGCGGCTCGCCAAGGGCCTCTGCTTTTACTGCGGAGGGGACACACATCTCCTACGCTCCTGTCCGGAAAGGCCGGGAAACTCCAAAGCCTAGGGTTGGTAGGAGAGGCCACCCTAGGTGCTGGGACTCTCTCCGACCCAGTTATGTGGACGGTACAAGTATCAACAGGAGAGACGCGCTTCACGGCTGAGGCATACCTCGACTCCGGAGCAGCAGGCAATTTTATCCAGCAGGCCACGGTGGACAAATACCAGCTGCCTGTTACTCTACTCGAGAAGCCCCTACTGATTGCCTCGGTGGATGGGAGACCCCTCTCTGATACCATCTCCTGGATCACGAAGCCGGTGGAACTGCGTATCGGTGCTCTGCACACCGAGAACATCGCTCTCTACGTCCTTCCACACATGTCCCACCAAGTCCTGCTGGGACTTCCTTGGTTGCGAACACACGAACCCTCAGTCAACTGGGGTACTGGCGAAATCACCCGTTGGGGCTCTGCCTGTCATGAGAGATGTCTAAAGTCTATACAACCAGTCCGACGACCTCCGGTTCCTGAGAACCTACCGGGTCTGCCCTCGGCCTATTGGTCCTTCACGGACGTTTTTGACAAGAAGGAGTCTGAGGTACTTCCGCCACACCGTCCCTACGATTGCGCCATCGACCTGCTCCCAGGAACAACACCACCTCGAGGACGGATATATCCGTTGTCTCCAGCCGAAACCAGGGCCATGTCCACCTACATCATGGAAAGCCTGGCAAAGGGATTCATCCGGAGATCCTCCTCTCCTGCGGGAGCAGGCTTCTTCTTCGTTAAGAAGAAAGAGGGTGACCTTCGCCCATGCATTGACTACCGGGGCTTGAATCAGATTACTATAAAAAACAAGTACCCCCTACCGCTCATCCCCGAACTGTTCGATCGGCTCAGAGGAGCCCGTGTGTTCACCAAACTGGATCTTCGGGGTGCCTACAACCTAGTTCGTATCCGCTCTGGGGACGAATGGAAGACCGCGTTTAATACTCGCGATGGGCACTATGAATACTGTGTGATGCCCTTCGGTCTGTGTAACGCTCCTGCCGTATTCCAAGAACTGGTGAACGACATTTTTCGGGACCTCCTCTACGTATGTGTAGTAGTTTATCTGGATGACATTCTTGTTTTCTCTCCGGACCTCCAGACCCACAGAGAGAACGTAAAGCTGGTTCTACAAAGACTGAGAGAGAATCGTCTCTACGCCAAATATGAGAAGTGCGTCTTTGAGCAGTCTTCTCTCCCTTTCCTGGGATACATCATCTCGGGGACTGGGCTGCAGATGGATCCCAAGAAGGTCTCCGCCATTCTCAACTGGCCTCCCCCTTCTGGGCTGAAGGCAATCCAACGGTTCCTGGGATTTGCCAACTACTACCGCCAGTTTATTCCTCACTTCTCCGCCCTGACTGCTCCTCTCTCCGCTCTGACCAAAAAGGAGGCTAATCCAAAGGACTGGTCACCTGCGGCCGACGCCGCATTTTGCTCCCTGAAGCGAGCATTCGCCTCCTCTCCTGTACTCCACCGACCAGAGTTAAACCGCCAGTTCACCTTAGAGGTGGATGCTTCCTCCTCAGGAGCCGGAGCAGTGCTCATGCAAAAATCCTCCTCCGGGAAGATGGTGACTTGCGGTTTCTTCTCTAAAAGCTTCTCAGCACCTGAACGTAATTACACCATCGGTGACCGAGAGCTATTAGCGGTCAAACTGGCTCTGGAGGAGTGGCGCTACCTCCTGGAAGGAGCAGTGTACCCCGTGATTATCTACACGGACCACAAGAACCTGGAATACCTGCGGTCCGCTCAGCGACTGAACCCACGGCAAGCCAGGTGGTCCTTATTCTTTGCCAGGTTTGACTTCCAGCTTCATTTCCGACCCGCGGACAAGAATATACGCGCTGATGCCTTGTCTAGGTCTCTCATGCCCCTGGAGCAGGAGGAAGAGACTATCCAACCTATCATCTCTCCTAACAAGATTGTTCCGGTGGCTCCTGTCACTCTGGCCCAGATACCACCCGGGAAGACCTATGTCTCTGAGACCGACAGGGAAAAAGTGTTACACTGGGGTCATGCCTCGAAAACAGCCGGCCATGCAGGCCAGAAGAGAACATGGGGTGCGATTGTACGCCATTACTGGTGGCCATCCCTTCGCACGGACGTTGCCGCCTTTGTCTCTGCCTGCCCCTCTTGTGCCAGGAACAAGACGCCCAAACACCTGCCCTATGGCCGTCTTCTGCCTCTGCCGATACCCTCAGTTCCATGGCAACACATAGCGATGGACTTTATTACGGACTTGCCAGTATCCTCCGGACACACAGTCATATGGGTCGTGGTGGATCGGTTCTCCAAAATGGCTCACTTCGTCCCTATGCCCGGACTGCCCTCTGCTCAGGAACTCGCGGAAGCCTATATACAACACATCTTTCGCTTACATGGCTTTCCTTCCCACATCGTGTCCGACAGAGGAACTCAGTTCACCTCCCGCTTCTGGAGGGCTCTCTGCAAACATCTGGGAGTGACTCTGGACTTTTCTTCCGCTTACCATCCTCAGTCTAATGGCCAAGTGGAGAGGGTCAATCAAATCTTGACATCCTTCTTACGTCACTATGTCAACGTCCATCACGACGACTGGTCCACGCTTCTGCCTTGGGCTGAGTTCTCCCATAACCACCACGTCAGTGAGTCGTCCTCCAAATCTCCCTTCCGTCCCGTTGCCTATATCCCCTTCTTCGGATGTCCCTGCTGCTGATACTGTAGCCCGTGACTTCGCTACCATTTGGGACTCTGTCAAGGCGTCCCTTGGGCGCGCTTCCCAGCGGATGAAGAAACACGCTGACAAAAGGCGTCTAGACCCTTCGTGTTTCTCTCCTGGTGACCTGGTCTGGCTTGCTTCCCAGTACATCCGACTGAAGATTCCTTCCTACAAGCTGGGTCCTCGCTACATCGGGCCGTTTAAGGTCCTCAGCAAGATCAATGAGGTCTCCTACAAACTGAAGCTTCCGGCCACGATGAGAATACCCAACTCCTTCCACGTCTCTCTCCTCAAGCCGGTGTTCCTTGGTCCCTTCTCCGCTGCTGCCAGCCCGGCTCCTCCTCCTATTGCTGAGGACGACATCTACGCGGTAAGAGATATCGTGGCCATGAAGACTGTTCGTGGCCGGCAGTTCTTCCTGGTGGACTGGGAGGGGTATGGTCCTGAGGATAGATCCTGGGAACCCAGGGAGAATGTGGGCACTCCTCTGATCCGTGCCTTCATGTCTCGGTTGCGGGGAGGGGGGCGTGTGGGGGGGGGTACTGTCACGCTCCCCGGGTCCTCGGCTCCCCTTCCCGGGTCCCCTGCCCCGCTCCCCGGCTCACCTGCCACGCTCCCCGCGTCCCAGTTCCTTGTGCCCGTCCTTCCTGGGCTTCCTGGCCGCCGATCCCGGCGCCCGACGGCCTCCCAGGCCCTGCTCGGCTCCCCTGCGTCCTCCTCTCAGCCTCCTTCCCTGGCTTCTGGCACCCGGGCCGCGCGCACGCGCATTAGGGCGCGCGCGCGGTCACTGACCCTTTCTTAAAGGGCCAGCGCCCATTAACAGGAAATGAGGTTAGACAGGTACGGGGTATAAAGGGGGTTCTTGTCCAAGGGGGCGGGGCCTGATCTTCGTGTTTTCTGAGCTAGGAGTCAGGTCTCCTTGTGTTTTCCTGCCATACTTACGTATCTCTCTTCTAGAGCTGATCCCGCCTCGCCATCCAGTCCTGCTGAATCCCGAGCCCCGCACGCTGTCCGTCTGCCATCTGACAGTCCGTACCATCTCGGATCCCTGCGGTGACCTGTCATCTCGCTCCCAAGGTTCCGGACCCCGCCTGACATCATCTCGGCCTCCGAACCTGAGCTACGTCACCCGGACTACCATCTGTGACTCCGTGGTCCCAGGGACTCCTTCGCTACCTTCACTTGCACGGACTGTTCTGCTGCCCATCAGTGCTTCAGCTACCGGACTCCCTACCACCATCTTAGAGTTCGGTCCAGTGGATCCACCTCCTGGGTCTGCCCGACCGCCCGGCCCTGACATTGTATCTTTGTCCCCATCCTGGTATATAGCCCCATCCATCTTTTTTTTTCTGTACATTATATTTGTGCTATAAATAACATTATAGATTTATTCATAGTGCATCTAAAAATGGTAGTTGATTTTTTTTTTTTTTTAATGGAACACGAGTTTTGGTATTTTTAAGACTTTTTTTGGACCTTTTAGTATTAATTATGCTTTTTTAGTATCTGAATTTTAAAAATGCCACACATGTACAAAATTCACATAAATGCAGCTATATACACTAGATTTCTCTTTATATACTGAGTATGTGAGCATTTTGTACACACTGTATATACAAAGAAATAATAAAGTTGGAAGTCTGACAGCAAATCATGAAGATGAGGAGACACCGGCCACCATCACAGGACAGCGGTGAGGCATATCATAAGTTACAGGGCAGTGGGGGAGGGGTAGAACAGTGCAGCTGTGAGAGGCAAATAGGAGGATAGAAGAGGGTAGTGGTGGAGGGGGCAGGAGGGTGCAGCTGTGGGGGAGGGGGTAGGAGAATATAGCTGTGGGGTGGTCAGAAGAGTAGCTGTGGGGGAGGGGGCAGGATAGTGTAGCTGTGGGGGGGAAGAAGAGTGTAGCTGTGGGGGAGGGGGAAGAAGAGTATAGCTGTGGGGGAGGGGGAAGCAGAGTGTAGCTGTGGGGGAGGGGGCAGGAGAGTATAGCTGTGGGGGAGGGAGGCAGGAGAGTGCAGCTGTGGGGGAGGGAGCAGGAGAGTATAGCTGTGGGGGAGGGGGCAGAAGAGTGTAGCTGTGGGGAAGGGGGTAGGATAATGCAGCTGTGGGGGAGGGGGCTGGAGAGAATAGCTGTGAGAGGCAATTAGGAAAATAGTACAGGGCAGGGGGGCTAGAGTCCTCATTCAGGGAGCTCCAGTACTCACTTCAAGTCGCATTGTGTTCCTCTGGAGGCTCCCCCTCCTACCGTACTACTGCCAACTACAGAGCAATGGCAGTTCAGGGGAGAGGGATACAAACTCCTCAGAAGTCTCTCAACTTTCTGCAGCACTCATTGCACAGGCGTAAGTCTCCACAGCACAGCAGCTCCGTGCCCGTGGGCGAGGCTTACTCCCGGTGGGCGGGGCTACTCCTGTGATGCTCCTGAGTGTAGGGGATGGCTGTGCTCAGCATTTCTCCCCTCTTCTGATGGACGGAAGATGCAGCATACGTGCTGTATGCTGGAAGAGAGACTGTCAGGGGCCCAGTGGGGGATCCATCCCCAGCAGATGCTCAAAGCCAGCAGCCGGGTGATCACTGTGCCCATAATCCCACCCACCTCTCAGCACCAGCTTCAGTGGAAAGAGATGGGCGGGATTCTGGGGGTGGAGAGCAGTGAATAAGCAATTGCTTAAGTAGCTGGGACATGTGTTAGCTCCAGAACCGGCTGCTGCTTCCTAGAATGCCGCAACAGTTCAGCAGTGCACTGTGATGTGACGCATGTTTGAGATCTCTGAATTAAAGCAATGGGGAAGGAGAATATTAAAATTCTACTTTTTCCCCACAAAAATATTGCTCTAGCCCTAATTTTTTCATTTTCCCAAGGGTAACAGGAGATAATGGACCATATTTTTTGTACAGTTTCTCCTGATGCCCCATATGTATTGGAAAACTACTGTTTGGGTGCACAGTAGGCTCTTAAGGTAAGGAAAGCTATTTTAATTTTGGAGAACAAAATTGGCTGGAAGAGATAGCAGACACTTTGATGTGCCTAAACAAAGGAATCTGCAGATAAATGATCCCATTTTGGAAACTACATGCCTCAATGAATTTATCTAAATGTGTGAACCCACAAGTGCTTCACAAAATTTTTCTAACGTTGAGAAATAAAAAATACATTTTTACCACAAAAATGTTTCTTTAACCCCAATTTTTTCATTATCCAAAGGGCAACAGGAGAAAGTGGACCACACAGTTTGTTGTGCAATTGCTCCTGAGTACAGAGATAACCAATTTGTGGTGGAAAACTACTTTTTATGTATACGTCAATGCTTGGAAGGGAAAGAGCGCTATTTGAATTTTTTAGCCCAAATTGGCAGGAATAGATTGCAGACGCCATGACACATTTCAAGATCCCCTGACATGCCAAAATAGCTGCAACCCCCCAACCAATTAACCTATTCTGGAAAAAGAGTTTTCCGCTGTAAAGACTTTGATGAATTGGGGCCTGAATGTTTAAAGGGAACCTGTAACCAGTTTTTTGCCCTATAAGCGACGGCAACCACCAGTGGGCTCTTATATACAGCATTCTAACATGTGTGGCGCCCTGGACTAGCCAGGTAGCCATAGACAAAACACACACACACCCCCAACCCCCAGACAGTTACATTAGTCAGACACAAAACCCTTGTTGCCTCCCTCCAGGGTCTGATGTCCACACCAGGTGGGGCAGAGCCAGGCGGTTGGCCCCACCCACCGAGGAGTTCACAGGCCTGGAGGCGGGAAAAGCAGTCAGTTGGAGTTAGAGTTTGGAGGAGTTGAGTTCAGGAGGTGACAGAGATAGGTCACGTACTGTGGGTGTCTGGGTTGGAGCCCAGGCGCTGACAGCAGGGTTGGCGGATGGTGGTGGCCATCTGCGGGGGTTGGTGGAGCTCTGCGGAGCCGTGGGGACCGGGGCTGGGCGGTGGCCCGCCAGTGCCGGACCAGGGAACGGAGTGAGGCTGAGCGCGCCCAGGCGGGGCCATCGGAACCCGACCAGGCTTGAAGCCGCCGTCGGTGGTCGGGTCCGAGTGTGACAGGAACCCCCAGGGTTCCCTGGCAACCAGGTCCCGATTGAAGGCAACCGCTCACACCGTGAGGATACACAGCCACCGCCAACGGCTGGAGATCCAAGGGCCAGCGCCTGCAGGCAAAACGGGCTCCTCCGGTATCTATACACCGGGGAGCGGACTACCGTTGGGAAGCCATTGGAGTCAACACAGTACACAAAGGTGCAGGGAGAGACAGCCACCATCACCTGTCCAGGGAGAGACACTGCAGCCGGCTGCGGGACCCGTCCATCCAGCCATTTGGTTTACCGGAGACTTTGTGCATCTCTTGCTGAGTGAGTACACCCGTGCCATCCGGCACCGCGCCGCGCTGTCCCTGCAACCCTGCACCTCACCGACCCTGTCTCCCTGTCACACTGCCGGGTCCCGGGACCACCAACCCCTGCCCACGGAGGGGAAAAACAACATCCCGGCTGCTCCCTGCCATCGCTCCCGGGATCCCCGTCACCAGCAGCGGTGGTGCCCACCTTCACCGCGACCCGTGGGTGGCGTCACGGACTAAATCCCCAGGCAAACCACCCCCTTTTCACTCGCGGGCGAGGAGTGCCACTCGGGTCCCCGGATCCGGCCCACCGCTCGAGCCACCGAGTGGCAGCAGCGGTGCCGTACCCGAGCGTTGGCGATCGCAGCGCCCTGTCGCCCGCGACAACTTGGCGTCACGAACAGGATCGAACCGATCTACTTACCAGTAGAAGTGCGCCTTCTGGTCTCTGCCGGCGGCGTCCGGACGAAAAATTTGAGGCGCCGTCGTCTTTGGTGTGAAGATTTCCCGCTCGATCGTCTTCCCCGAGCAGGAAAGGCGCAAAAGTGAAGCCCCGCCCCCAACAAGCAGAAGTGCTAGAAATAACCAAGGGGGGACGGGAAAAAGATGTCTGCGCCCGACGGAGCCTGCCTCATGTAACCGAGGCCATAAAAGCGGGGACGCCAGGGCTCTGCAACATACCCGGTTCCTGGAAGCAACTTGCAACATGTCCGCACCACCTGAGAGGCCTGAGTCTCCGGAGCCTGCCCCCGGGACGGCGGCGTGGCTGAAAACCCAAGTGATGCTGCTGTGCTGTCGTAACCGGGCCCAAGTACGGGACCTGCTGGATCGCTGGACCGCTGAGATGGAGGAACTGGCTGCGGTTGTGCGAGCGCATGAAATAGAGGCCATACTGGAAGAGCTGGTGAGTGACCCATGCCCTTGTGTCCCTGAGGGACTGGCCGCTGCAGCTGAAGGATTCAGTCTACCCCTGGCCCCTGCAGGGCCCGCTCCATCGCCCATAATAGCCGCCCGTACAGCCTCGCTCAGCCCGCCATCCCCGATGAAGGTGGCGGAGCCCGCGCTGATGGCCCGCCAGGGCTCGGAGCCCTGAGAGGACGCCAGCCCACTAATAGCTGGAGCAGTTGACTCAGAGGAACCGCAAGTCTGGGCTCAGTTGGAAACCATCTCAGTCCTGTCAGGTCCCGTCATTAGCCCCTTAGAGTCAGATGACAGCGGCTCGGGGTTGACACAGAGCCTGTCTCAGAGGAGGAGGGAATCTTTGGCTTGTATGACATGGAGGCCACTTACATCCCTCGGAACGGAAATAATGGATGCCGGGCAGCCCTTCCCCGTCGCGCCTGCCGTGCACTGGAGGGGCTGGAACCCGTGTTTCTTCACCTGGAGCCGGGTGAGGAGTACGAAAGGGAGCAATAGTGGCAGCGGTCCCTTTGCAACCAAGTTGTCCCCCGTTGGGACCCTCAGCACAATGAATCAACCGAGATTTTATCCAATTATCTACCGTGATTACCCCGGCCGTTTCCGGCAAGTTGTCCCCGGAGGGACCCTATGTGTTTACTACCCATATCAGAAACTGCTCATGGACATGGCCGAGAACTTGCAGGCCACCCACGAACTTGTGGGCTTGTGAATAATGTTGTGGGATGGATACCGTTGCCGCCTCCGGAGAGGCTGATTTGGAGGATGGGCCTGGAGGAAAGTGATGGCCCAGGCCCGCCACTACCATAACCGGTGGCAATCCTCCAGGGGTAAGGGGTCCCCCTGGACGTGGGGTCCCCTGAAGTGACAGTCGCGTGCGAGTTACCGTACCCGTTCCCGTTCGGGCAGCCTGAACCTGGACTGGGGTCAACGGGTGTTGCCCACTTCTTAGGGGCAGCATCAGGGCTAGGTTGCTTGGGTGGGAGAGCGGAAGACATCCGTCCGTCAGTATTAAAAATGTTTTATATGTGCAACGTTTAAAGTGACCAGATGAATGCTTATGTTGATATGTTTACCGTTTACATGTTATTTATATTTTTACAGTTTGAAAAATAAAACCAGTGATGGACGGGCAGCCCGCGGACGGTCTGCATTTCACCAAGGGGGAATGTGGCACCCTGGACTAGCCAGGTAGCCACAGACAAAACACACACACACCCCCAACCCCCAGACAGTTACATTAGTCAGACACAAAACCCTTGTTGCCTCCCTCCAGGGTCTGATGTCCACACCAGGTGGGGCGGAGCCAGGCGGTTGGCCCCACCCACCGAGGAGTTCACAGGCTTGGAGGTGGGAAAAGCAGTCAGTTGGAGTTAGAGTTTGGAGGAGTTGAGTTCAGGAGGTGACAGAGATAGGTCACGTACTGCGAGTGTCTGGGTTGGAGCCCAGGCGCTGACAGCAGGGTTGGCTGACGGTGGTGGCCATCTGCGGGGGTTGGTGGAGCTCCGCGGAGCCGTGGGGACCGGGGCTGGGCGGTGGCCCACCAGTGCCGGACCGGGGAACGGAGTGAGGCTGAGCGCGCCCAGGCGGAGCCATTGGACCCCGACCAGGCTTGGAGCCGCCGTCAGTGGTCGGGTCCGAGTGTGACAGGAACCCCCGGGCTTCCCTGGCAACCAGGTTCCGATTGAAGGCAACCGCTCACACCGTGAGGATACACAGCCACCGCCAACGGCTGGAGATCCAAGGGCCAGCGCCTGCGGGCAAAACGGGCTCCTCCGGTATCTATACACCAGGGAGCGGACTACCGTTGGGAAGCCATTGGAGTCAACACAGTACACAAAGGTGCAGGGAGAGACAGCCACCATCACCTGTCCGGGGAGAGACACTGCAGCCGGCTGCGGGACCCGTCCATCCAGCCGTTTGGTTTACCGGAGACTTTGTGCATCTCTTGCTGAGTGAGTACACCCGTGCCATCCGGCACAGTGCCGCGCTGTCCCTGCAACCCTGCACCTCACCGACCCTGTCTCCCCGTCACACCGCCGGGTCCCGGGACCACCAACCCCTGCCCACAGAGGAGGAAAACAACATCCCGGCTGCTCCCTGCCATCGCTCCCGGGATCCCTGTCACCAGCAGCGGCCATGCCCACCTTCCCTGCGACCCGTGGGTGGCGTCATGGACTATATCCCCAGGCAAACCACCCCCTTTTCACTCGTGGGCGAGGAGCGCCGCTCGGGTCCCCGGATCCGGCCCACCGCTTGAGCCACCGAGCGGCAGCAGCGGCGCCGGACCCGAGCAATGGCGAGTGCAGCGCCTCGCTGCCCATGACACATGCTGTATATAAGAGCCCAGACCACTGTGTAGAACATAAAAACACTTTATAATACTCACCTAAACCGGTCGCTGCAATCGATGTGGCTCAAATGGCATCTTCGTCCTCCGGTGCCGCCGCCTCCTCTTTCGGCCATCTTCGTCCTCCATCTTCTGAAGCCACGATGCATGACGCGTCCGATGTCATCCACACTAGCCGGCATTGAGGTGCCGCACAGGCACACTTTGATCTGCCCTGAGCAGGGCAGATCAAAGTATTGTAGTGTGCATGCGTGGGACCGGCAAGTGTGTATAACATAAACACGTCATGCACACAGCCTTCTGAAGGAAGACGAAGATGGCCGAAAGAGGAGGCGCCGGCACCGGAGGACGAAGACACCCATTTGAGCCACATCCACCGCAGCGACCTGTTTAGGTGAGTATTATAAAGTGATTTTTATGTTCTACATAGCGGCCTGGGCTTTTGCATACAGCATGTTAGAATGCTGTATATAAGAGCCCACTGGTGGTGGCCGTCGCTTATAGGGCAAAAAACTGGTTACAGGCGCCTTTTAAACATTCAGGCCCCAATTTATCAAAGTCTTTACAGCGGAAAACTCTTTTTCCAGAATAGGTTAATTGGTTGGGGGGTTGCAGCTATTTTGGCATGTCAGGGGATCTTATAGCTTATAAGGCAAAAAACTGGTGACAGGTTCCCTTTAAACTATATAATTTTATAGAGTATTAGCCCCTAAACTGTTAAATTACAATTCTCAGATTGCAATGACAGCCATAGATGTCAGGGAACAAATTTCACAGATTTCCATAGTCAATAATGTCATCAATGTCATGTCCATTTCATAGTTGTCCATAAATGTCAGGCATGCTAACAGATGTAATTAGTTCACAAGTTAAAACCCACAGGTATAAAACAATGCCCACATTTCAGAAACTAAACAAAATCAAGTAAAAGTTAAGATACACAAAAAAGTACATATTTCATTTGTGTTATCACTGTACTATTACATCTAATGTAACGTGTACTGCACATGCTCAGTGCATGAAGGATCTAAACCAGGCAGATTGCGATTCTATATAACACATGTAGATGTTCTTCATGAATATACATTTTCACTAGAACCTGATTAACAGGTTGGTAATGGAAGGTAATGATATTCCTGGGTGTGGTAAAGAACATACAATTAGGTTTTTTGCAATCACAGATTTTACTTTCTCCAGAAAGAAATTTCTCATGCTTTGCTTTGGTTCTATTAAAAATACTGAGGTATATTGTATAATGTGTTAATAGTAGAGATGAGTGAATAGTGAAATATTCGAGTTCGGATTAATCAAGCCAAATAATTTCTATTATTTGGGTAGTCTTCACGTATAACAAACCCAATGCAAATCAATGGGAAACTCAAATAATTTTCAGGAGGGCCTTGGAAGTGTGTCTGGGAGTGCTGTAAAAATGCTGAAATGCATTGAAAAGTGTTGAGCCTGAATGGGAACAGCATGGGGACGATGCCTAGATGCATTATTGAACCTGAATGGGAACAGCATGGGGACGATGCCTAGATGCATTCCTGAATCACATTGGTTTCTGGGATAATATTGTCAGAGTATTACAGGGATTAAAGCAGGACAGTTAAGGCTACTTTACACACAGAGATAAATCTTTGGCAGATCTGTGGTTGCAGTGAAATCATGGACATATTGTTCCATTTGTACACAGCCACAAACCTGGCACTGATTGTACACAATTTCACTGCAACCACAGATCTGCCGCAGATTTATCTCTGTGTGTAAAGTGACCTTTAGACTAACCGAGATTCCCCGCGGCGGTCACACTTCTTCCGAGTCTGCTCATTAGATCTCATACATATGCACTGCTTCCCCTGCCCACCCTCTCTGCTGGCGCCTGTGATTGGCTGCAAAATACATACAGCTGCACTCTAAAATGCTGACAATGAATAAGGGAACTCTGGTATTGCTTTACTGCTATAGAAATATTTGAAAAAAAGAGTTATTTAGCTTAGGTATTAGCCAATGCATGTGAGGCCCGTCACAATGGCAAGGTAATCTCAATATACCAGGACCCTAACTTAAATGACTCTATCTGGGTTAAAAATCTACATGTCTGGACAGAAAGCATTCTGGTATAAAGGAGGATGGACACAGCCTGGTTATAGAGCGAGTGCACAGTCAGAAAGAAATGCACTACACATATATCAAAAAGACTGACCGCATATCCAACAGGTGTGAACAGGTGCTAGCTGAAAACAATATATAACTACAAAATACATACAGCTGCACTCTACAATGCTAACTATGAATAAAGGAACTATAGTATTGCATTACTGCTATAAGAATATTTGAAAAAAAGAGTTACTTAGCTTATATATTGGCCAACACATGTGAGCCCGGTAACCAATGGCAATGTGATCTGAATATACCGGGAGCCTAACTTAAATGCCCCTATCTGCCCAGACATGTAGGTTAATAATACAGAGGCATTTCCGTTAGGATCCCAGTATGTTGAGATCACCTTGCCATTGGTTACCAGGTTCACATGCGTTGGCCAGTACATAACCTAAGTATCTCCTTTTTTCAAATATTCTCTCATAGATTTGCATTAAGAGAAAAAGAAACCCTAGGGTAGAGAGGAGAACAGAGACAAAAGAGCGGCGCTAATCTATGCCTAGTAATTGGTGAATATAACTGTGATAACTCACTGGAATGTGATCGGTGGGAGGAGCCTCCTCTCTGTGCCTCGTTTCCAGGATCACGGCGCCTTATCTTGGGGTCATTTCTGTTAATGCAGCGCCAGTTCCCATCCTGGTCCTCATCTTTTAGCAATGTCCCCCATCCTGTTCCCCTTCTTGTAGCAATATGCACAAAACGTTCATCTGAAATAAAGCTCTGATGACTGCGGCCCCTACACCGGCAATGATCGTTACTGGATCCATGGGTCTGTGGACTACAAGAAGCAGCCTGTGGGGGCCGCGTGTTTGAGACCTCTGCTCTAACCATTGGGAGTGCTATTACTATGTTTGAGTTTAGAACCTCTGAATTCAATTCTACATGTTCTACCAATCAAGCACAAACTCCCTTTACATCCAAAACCTGTATAGGTAGGACAATTTCCTTGACTAATATAGTTGTATTATATGTTTTTCCCTTTTTCTTTTAAAACCCCTCATCTTGATTGTACTTGTGCATATATTGAATTATAGTTTAGAGAGAGAAAAGACAAAGCATAGAACAAGCACACCACCAACAATCACAATAAATTATTGAATTTTATTAATGCAAAACACACATGGGTTAAAGACACATAAAATCACTAAATGCCAAATATGTTGCACATGAGCCAACAGCAGATAACGAGAAACCCCATCAGTAGTACAATGCTATAAAGGGATACCATATTTCAACCTCTATTGTTGTAAATAAATAGAATAAATGCTGGACACCGTGGGAAGAACGCAAACTCCACAAATAGTATTATAATACACTGTATGTGTCGCGGGCGAGGGCGCAAGCCACGGCCAGTGGGTGATACATTGGTGATATATTTCTCGCAGTGTCTAATATAATGCACTGACTTATCCTGTCATGTTCCTGTATAGATGCTGTAATTGCTGACAGAAATAACAGCCCCTGTTATCAAGACAACCGTGCGTGTCTATATGAAATTATTCTGCAGTTGTTGGAATGAGTACAATGGAATTATTCTGTTTTCTTACAGGTCTTTGACCATTTTATTTTTTTTGGCTTGTGGAGTGCACAGACAGTACAGTACAGCTTGGTGTTAAAATGTTAATTCACCAGACTTAAGGCCACTTTACACACAGCGACATCGCTGGTGAAAGCATCCGCTCCCGTCGGTTGTGCGTCCCGGGCAAATCACTGCCCGTGGCGTACAACATCGCTAGGAACTGTCACACGTACTTACCTGCCTAGCGACGTCGCTGTGGCCGGCGAACTGCCTCCTTTCTAAGCGGCCGCCCAATAGAAGCGGAGGGGCGTAGATGAGCGGCCGGAACATCCCGCCCAACTCCTACCTTCCTCATTGCTGGCGGCCGCAGGTACCATGTTGTTCTTCGTTCCTGCGGTGTCACACATAGCGATGTGTGCTGCTGCAGGAACGATGAACAACCTGCGTCCTGCGACAGCAACGATATTTGGGATTAGAACGATGTGTCAACGATCAACGATTAGGTGAGTAATTTTGATCGTTAGCGGTCGGTCATGCGTTTCACACGCAACAACATCGCTAATGAGGCAGGATGTGCGTCACGAATTCCGTGACCCCAACGACATCTCGTTAGCGATGTCGTTCTGTGTAAACCCCCCTTAATCACGGCTTCTTAAGCCCATTGAGTTGGACCATGTATCAAATGGATCATCATAGAGAAGAGTGACCTGGGAAGACATCTCTCACCTGATCTCCACACATCACACACACACACACAAATATTGCTCTCTTAAGGCCCATTTACACACAACGATATCGCTAACGATATGTCATCCGGGTCACGGAATTCATGACACACATCCGGCGTCATTAGCAATGTCGTTGCGTGTAACAGCTCCGAGCAAGTGTTAACGATCAAAAATACTCAGCTAATTGTTGACTGTTGACACGTCATTCATTTTCAAAATCTCGTTGGTCATTGTGGACGTAGGTTGTTCGTCGTTCCTGAGGCAGCACACATCGCTACGTGTGACACCCTGGGAATGATGAACAACAGCTTACCTGCGTCCTCTGGCAAGGTGGGCGTGTCATTAATGCGGCTGGTCTCCGCCCCTCCACTTCTATTTGTCGGCCGCTGTGTGACGTCGCTGTGACGGCGCACGAACCTCCCCCTTAACAAAGAGGTTGTTCGCCGCCCACAACAACGTCGATAGGAAGGTAAGTATGTGTGATGGGTGTTAGTGATATTGTGCGCCACGGGCAGGGCCGGCGTCAGCACCTGGCATACCTGGGCAAATGCCGGGGCCCTGGAGAGCTGGAGGGGCCCACTCAGCCTCGTCACTTCAGCTGCCCCCGGGCCCTGCCCACTCTCCTTCAATTCTGCTGCCCCCGGGCCGAGTTCCGGGGACCGCAGTCCTCGGCAGGAAACTGTGGCTGCCTTCCCTTAGCTAGTTTCACACTTGTGTTGCAAAAAGTGTGATAATAAAGGACACGGATTCCAGTGAAATAAGTTTTCTTTAGCCGAGAGAGAGAGCCCTCATCATCACCGCATACATCCCGACATCACTGCACACATCCCGACCTTACCGCACACATCCCGACATTACCGCACACATCCCGACATTACCGCACACATCCCGACATCACCGCACACATCCCGACATCACCGCACACATCCCGGCATCACCGCACACATCCCGGCATCACCGCATACCTCACAACATTAGCGCACACATCCCGACATCACCGCACACATCCCGACATCACCGCACACCTCCCGACATCACCGCACACCTCCCGACATCATCGCACACCTCCCTACATCACCGCACACACCCCGACATCACCGCACACTTCCCCACATCACCGCACACGTCCCGACATCACCGCACACCTCCCGAGATCACCGCACACATCCCGACATCACCGCACACCTCTCGACATCACCGCACACACCTTGACATCACTGCACACCTCCCGACATCACCGCACACATCCCGACATCACCGCACACCTCCCGACATCACCGCACACACCTTGACATCACCGCACACACCCCGACATCACCGCACACCTCCCGACATCACCGCACACCTCCCGACATCACTGCACACCTCCCGAGATCACCGCACACATCCCGACATCACCGCACACCTCTCGACATCACCGCACACACCTTGACATCACTGCACACCTCCCGACATCACCGCACACATCCCGACATCACCGCACACCTCCCGACATCACCGCACACACCTTGACATCACCGCACACACCCCGACATCACCGCACACCTTCCGACATCACCGCACACCTCCCGACATCACCGCACATACCCCGACAACACCGCACACCTCCCGACATCAACGCACACATCCCGACATCACCGCACACATCCTAACATCACCACACACATCCCGACATCACCACACACACCCCAACATCACCGCACACCTGTTGACATTACCGCACACACCCCGACATCACCGCACACCTCCCGACATCACCGCACATCTCCCGACATCATCGCACACCTCCCTACATCACCGCACACACCCCGACATCACCGCACACTTCCCCACATCACCGCACACCTCCCGACATCACCGCACACCTCCTGAGATCACCGCACACATCCCGACATCACCACACACACCCCAACATCACCGCACACCTCTTGACATTACCGCACACACCCCGACATCACCGCACACATCCCGACATTACCGCATACCTCCCGACATTACCGCACACATCCCGACATTACCGCACACATCCCGACATCACCGCACACATCTCGACATCACCGCACACATCCTGACATCACCGCACACATCCCGACATCACCACACACACCCCGACATCACCGCACACCTCTTGACATTACCGCACACACCCCGACATCACCGCAACCTCCTGACATCACCGCACACCTCCTGACATCACCGCACACCCCCCGACATTACCACACACACCCCGACACTACCGCACACATCCCGACATTACCGCACACATCCCGACATTACCGCACACATCCCGACATCACCGCACACATCCCGACATCACCGCACACAACCTGACATCACCGCACACATCCCGACATCATCGCACACATCCCGATATCATCGCACACATCCCGACATCCCCACATACATCCCGACACTACAGCCCTCATCATCATAAACAGAGAAAGAACAAATCTGTACAATGACTTAATGCAAAAGACTTGAATTTTATTAATACAAAAAGATGATGACAAATAGACAATATGTAAAAAGTAGAGACAGGTGGTATATGCCAACAGGTGGCGCCCTCACCACATACAAGGCAGATAGGAGCATGTGATAAATAAATAGATACAAGAGTGCACAGCCAGGGCCTACTCATAAAGCAGGTAGCCCAAGGCAGAAAGCCATGGACCCCATAGGGGGGAGGGGCGACATGACCAGAGGGAAGGGAGGGAGTGAGGGGTTAATAAAGTTAGAATGAGGGGCATTATGGGAAGATATAGGGGATTAGTGGAGAAAAGGATCCCTGTAGGGGAGGGGGGGGGAGTATAAAAGTGATGAAGGAGGGTCTTACCTCCCCTTTTGAATTCCAGACGGCGACAGATTGGAGACCCAGGACCAGGACCTAGGAACCAGCATGGCAGACCTCCAGGAGTTGAACAGGCTGATCAGAGCGGCGATGGCGGTGCACGGGGCCCAGGCAGTGCAGTCCCACGTCAGGGCTGCCTGGGTTTCCCCGTCGGCACCTGCCCCTCGCTCCCCCTCCAGCCGCGGGCGGCATTCAAGGCCCCCGCTCAGGTACTCTCCGGGCGCAGGGGGGGCGAGGAGGCCTAGCGAGAGCCCCCCTCGGGACCCTCCGCGGCGGGGCGGGCGTCAGCAGCTCCCAGCGTCTGCCCCGGCCGCCGGGAGGAATCTCCGGGAGAAGGGGCGTGGCCAGCCTGGGGCCTTCTTCCGATGTCAGGCCTCGGGCTGGAGTGCAGAGCCCAGCGGCGTCTCCCGGCCGGGAGCGAGCCCGGCGATGGAATGAGGCCAGCGGTGGCCTGGAAGGAGGCGGGCCCGGCCTGGGGCCTACTTCCGGTCCCAGGCCTCGGGCTAGATTTGACAGGCCGGCGGCAGCCCGGGAACCGGGCCGTGCCCAGCGAGGACCGGAGGCACGGAGAGGGGGCGTGTCCAGCCTGGGGCTTGCTGGAGAGGCTCCTCCAGGAAGAGGACTCGGTCGTCGGCGGCCCAGGGGACAGGACGGTCTTGTGGGCTGTCGCCGCACAGAAAGCAGAGGACACCCACCGCCAGTGCCCACGCGGCTGCCCAGGAGGGTAGCTGTGGTGGAGGGGACGCATCGGCTGCGTCCTCTGGAGCTGGGACGGTGGAGGACGGCTACAGTGAGGAGGAAGAAGGAGCCCTCAGGTCGGGGGATGAATTAGAGGAGCCGATGGCGGACGACATCGCAGTATCGAATTCAATCTCCGCGTCACGGTCGGGTGAGCTAGCCGTGGATTCGGCATTGCTTGCGGCGCGGGGTGCTGGTGCTGGGGAGGTGGCTGCGGGCACGGCAGCGCCAGAGGGGTCAGCTTTGCTTAGCCAGTTGCTGGGGCTTTTGCAGGGTTTAGCGCGAGCGCCGGCGGCGGCCTGGACGGGGTCGGCAGTGGATGGCGCAGCGCCGGCTAGCGGCGAGAAGGCGCCGGTGGGGGCGGGTGTAGGTAGCGGAGTAGTGGAGCCTGCAGGCGATAAGGCGGGAGAAAAGGAGAAGGAAAAGGAGGATGAGGTGGTGCGGCTGGATGATAGGGATAAGAGCGAGGTGTATGTGTGCTTTGAGAGACCGCTAGGGGCGCACCTCAAAAAAGAGGTGAGGGAAAAAATTTGGAAAGGGGAGTATGTGGAGATATTTTCCCTGCTACCCCTGGAAAAATTTAACCTAGACAAGGTTATATGGATGCAATCGGGGAGGCGTATCACACGTACGGGGGCTTGGCATGGCTGCGGTATGAGGAGCAGTTTAGGCAGCGGAAGGCGTTGCGGCCCGGCATGCGGTGGGATCATAAGGACATTTCCTTATGGATGCACTTAATGGCGGCCCCGAGCCAGCCCTTTCGTGGCGGTGCCGGGGGCACGGGAGCCGGGCCCTCGGGTCTCCAGAAAAAGGGATTGTGCTGGCAATTTAACGAAGGCCAGTGCAAATTTGGTGCAGCGTGTAGGTTCAAGCATGAGTGCTCCGGCTGCGGGGGGGGGGGGGGGACATAGTTTGTCCAAATGTTTTAAGAAAGGGAGAGGCAAGGCCGGGGACGGGTCTGGTAAAAGGGAGGACGCCAGTGAAAATAGAGGCGATGGCGCCGTTTTTAAGTAGGTATCCGGACAGGGCAGCGGCGTCGCTTTTGCAGTTTGGTTTTTTGTACGGTTTTCGGATTCCGTCGGCGGTTGAGGCATTGCCTCCGGTTTGTCATAACTTACGGTCGGCATGGGACCACCCTATGGTTGTGGGTGAGAAGTTGGGTAAAGAGGTTGAGCTGGGCAGGATGGGGGGCCCATTTGAGAGCCCTCCGTGCAGTAATTTGGTGGTGTCCCCGCTGAGGGTGGTGCCAAAGAAGGAGTCGAATAAATTTCGGCTCATTCATCATCTTTCATTTCCGGAGGGGTCGTCTGTGAATGACGGCATTGCGCCGGAATTGTCGGCGGTGTACTACGTCTCGTTCGACAAAGCGCTGGACTTGGTACGGGCGGCAGGACGCGGTGCATTGATGGCAAAGGCGGATGTAGAATCGGCGTTTCGTTTGTTGCCGGTGCATCCGGAGAGTCAGCACCTTCTAGGTTGCTGGTGGAACGGGAAGTTTTATGTTGATCGTTGTTTGCCCATGGGCTGTTCGATTTCTTGTTCATATTTTGAGGCTTTTAGCTCCTTTGTTGAGTGGGTGGTGCGGGACGTGTCCGGCTTGTCATCCATTATTCATTATTTGGATGATTTTCTGTGTGTTGGTCCGGCGGGTTCCATGGTTTGCACTGGTTTGTTGTTCGCCTTGCAGAGAGTGGCGGATCGTTTCGGGATCCCTTTGGCGCAGGAAAAAACGGAGGGGCCGGCGCCGGTTATGCGGTTCCTGGGGATTGAAATCGACTCGCTGGCCATGGAATGTAGGTTGCCAGAGGACAAGATTGTGGATTTGCGGAGTGCGGTTGCAGCAATGCTGGCAGCAAAAAAAGTGCGGCTTAAGGTGGTACAGTCTTTGCTTGGAAAGCTGAATTTTGCATGCAGGATTATGCCGATGGGGCGTGTTTTCGCCAGGAGGTTGGCGACAGCTACGGCAGGCGTACGGTCCTCGGCGCATTTTGTGTGGGTCACGCGGGAGATCAAGGCAGATTTGTTGGTTTGGGACGTCTTCTTGCGGCATTTTAACGGCCGCACTTTGTGGTTGAAGAAGGTGGTGCCCAATGATGCTCTAGAACTGTATACGGATGCGGCCGGGTCGGCGGGTTTCGGCGCCATTTTTCAGGGTCATTGGTGTGTGGGAAGGTGGCCCGAGGATTGGCGACAGGGTGGCCTGGTAAAAAATCTGGCCCTGCTAGAGTTGTTTCCAATTGTGGTGGCGGTGGAGTTGTGGGGGTCTCAATTTTCGGGACGTAAAGTGTGCTTTCATTGCGATAATCAGGCAGTTGTACATGCAATAAACAGCTTGTCAGCGAAATCTGGACCGGTAGTGGCATATTTGCGGCATTTGGTGCTCAAGTGTTTGCTGTGGAATATTCATGTGGTTGCAAAACATGTGCCGGGGGTTGATAACGGGGTGGCTGACGCTTTATCTCGTTTTCAGTTCCACAGGTTTCGGGAGTTACTGCCGGGGGCAGACGAGATCGGAGCGGTGTGCCCAGAGGACTTGTGGAGCCTGGTGAGGCAGTGATTGCGGGTTTGATTAGGAATTCGGTGACCGAGGTGACTTGGTGCCGTTATGCTAAAGTGTGGGTTGAGTGGCAGGCAGTGCTGGGTGAGATGTTTGGTAACGGGCGAGTGGATTATTTATTGGCGCTCTTGGCATTGGTGAGTGAGGATTTTAGGGCTGGGAGGTCAGCGTCGGCTGTGGCGCTTAGGGTGGCGGCCGTGGCCTTTTGGTTAAAGGTTAGGGGTGAGCAGGACGTTTCACGGGACTTCCGGGTAAGGCAGGCATTGAAAGGTTTTCGGAAAGGGGTGAAGGTGCGGGACACTAGGCGGCCCATTTCGTTGGACTTGTTACGGCGTTTGGTGGATGGTTTGCAGGGAATTTGTGTCTCAGCGTATGAGACGGTGTTGTTTGAAACGGCTTTTGTGTTAGCTTTTTTCGGGGCTTTTCGGATAGGAGAATTGGTGAGCCCGTCAAGGGTTAGTGGGGGTGGTTTGCTATTCGAGGATGTGTCGGTAGTGGGACAGAGAGTGGAGTGTCGGCTTCGGCGGTCCAAGACGGACCAGATGGGTCGAGGCAGGTTAGTAGTGTTGTATGCGGTGCAAGGGGATGGCTTGTGCCCGGTGCAGTTGGTGAGTAAGTTTTGTGGTCTGCGGGGCGGTCTTCCGGGCCCGCTGCTACATCACGAGGACGGGGCTTGGTTGTCTCGTTACCAGTTTGTAGCAGTGCTGAGGAGTTGCCTGCACTGGGCGGGTGAGCGCCCAGAGGATTACGGGTCCCATTCGTTCAGGATTGGGGCGGCTACTGAGGCTTCTCGTTGGGGCCTTGGAGATGACATGGTGAGACGGATTGGTCGGTGGGAGTCCTCTCGTTTTCGTGGTTATGTGCGCCCACAGTTATTATCTCATTGAGGGCTCTGGTTGGAGTTTTGTTTGTTCTGCCGTTGGGTTTTGTTGTTCTTTGTTGCAATCTGGAATGCTGGTGTTGTTTGTTAAAATTGTTTCCTTTATTGTAGGAGTGTGTCTGATCTGGATCCTGGGGCACTCGTTCGTTTTCTGGGGGGCCTGTCGGGCCGACGCTCGCCCGAATGGTCGGCAGTTGGGTGTGGACAGATCGCTGGCATCGGTCAAATGGATTGGAGTGCGTGGCATGGAATGGAGCAGGGTCGTGCCGGAATTTGAATATTATTGCAGGATGGACAGACCTCCGAACGTGTTGGTTTTACACGTGGGGGGGAATGACCTGGGTTCGCGGGCATCCCGCGATCTCATTAGGGACATTAAGATCGACCTACTGCGTTTATGGGCAAGGTATCCGGGCTTGATAGTGGTGTGGTCGGATATTGTGGCCAGATTATGGTGGAGGGGGGCTCGGTCGGTTGAGAAGATTAATCGCGCCCGGGCACAAGTAAACAGGGTGGTTGCGCATTTCGTGCGGAGAAACGGCGGTTTGGTGGTGAGGCATGTGGACTTTGGATCGCCGAAGTGGCAGTTTCGGAGGGATGATGGGGTTCATCTTAATGACATTGGTTCTGATTTATGGGCCCTGGGTTTGCGGGATGGTGTGGAGCAAGCCTTGGGTGTGTGGCAGGTCCAAGCCACGTAAGGTGTCACGTGTCCTGTCCTGTGGCGGGGGTAGGTCTGGTCCAGAAGCGGTTGGAAGGGTTTGGTAGCTGGACCGAGAGGCACTGTCTTGGTATGGTGTCTCTGGGTTCCGGGAAATTGCAGGCACGGGGTTCTGCAAAGTTTGGGGGGTATTAATCCGTGGGGTGATTAATACCTCTTCTCTGGGTCGGAGTGTTGCGGCCAGGGATATTGGTGTAGGAAAGGGTTTCTGGACCGGGCCTACATAGGGTTTCATGTACCGTTTATTATTATTATGTGTTACCTATTATTGTGTGTTTGGGGTCGCCCGTTGGACGGCGCCCCCTTTGTGTTAGTATGTTAATAATAGGTAATAAAGGCTGCTGTGGCCAATTTGTTTAACCAAGTCGCATGCAGTCGGTGTGTTATTTTTAGGTTAAGTTTGGGGGGTATAGTAACCATCACGACCGGAGAATCCTTCCTCAGTGGTCAAGAAAGCCATGGACCCCATAGGGGGGAGGGGCGACATGACCCGAGGGAAGGGAGGGAGTGAGGGGTTAATAAAGTTATAATGAGGGGCATTATGGGAAGATATAGGGGATTGGTGGAGAAAAGGATCCCTGTAGGGGAGGGGGGGAGTATAAAAGTGATGAAGGAGGGTCTTACCTCCCCTTTTGAATTCCGGACGGCGACAGATTCCCGCCCACCCTCCCTTTTTGTGTTGGTGAGTTTGTTTAACTATGTTAAAAAAAAAAAAAAAGGGAAAGTAAAAAAAAAAAAAAAAAAAAAGAAATTATTATAAAAGGGATGTATGTTTTGTCGCAGCAGCGGGGGTAGGTCTGGTCCAGAAGCGGTTGGAAGGGTTTGGTAGCTGGACCGAGAGGCACTGCCTTGGTATGGTGTCTCTGGGTTCCGGGAAATTGCAGGCACGGGGTTCTGCAAAGTTTGGGGGGTATTAATCCGTGGGGTGATTAATACCTCATCTCTGGGTCGGAGGGTTGCGGCCAGGGATATTGGTGTAGGAAAGGGTTTCTGGACCGGGCCTACATAGGGTTTCATGTACCGTTTATTATTATTATGTGTTACCTATTATTGTGTGTTTGGGGTCGCCCGTTGGACGGCGCCCCCTTTGTGTTAGTATGTTAATAATAGGTAATAAAGGCTGCTATGGCCAATTTGTTTAACCAAGTCGCATGCAGTCGGTGTGTTATTTTTAGGTTAAGTTTGGGGGGTATAGTAACCATCACGACCGGAGAATCCTTCCTCAGTGGTCATGGACTAATTACAAACAAACCAACAGTGCTCTTATGCAGTTAATCCAGAACATAATGAAGACAATATATAAGATAAATAGATGCATAGTCCTGAATCAACTGCTGTACTTAAAACATACCTATGAGTGTGGTGGGAGCCCAGAACCCCGACCTATAGGTTTCGATGTCAGTCCTTCTTCCGGGGGTGGTCTCTGATTAAAAACAGTTGCCCTTTTAAATGGTAACTACCCAATCACATCTATTTAAATCTCCACCAATCCCATCCTAAAATGCATGGAAATTCTCCCTGATGAAATACAACAGGTATCCTAATTGGAGGATATTTGCCAAGTGCCGTTCCCATCCACGCCTCATATCAGAGACGCTGCACCGGAAGCGGAAGTGACGCAACCATCACGTCACTCCCACCAGGATATCCCCATCAGATGACTCGTAGGGGGGTGTGTATATACACGTGTGTGTGACCGCAACGTCCACTTTCCAACCATGCCTCCAGAAGACAAAGTATGTGTTTACTATTGTCACGCGCCCTGCTCAATCACGTCACACCGGAAGTGAAGTAGCGTAGATATCGTATCGCTACCATGGAGACGTACATCACGTCACTCAAGGGGGTGCGGCTATCAGACCCGAATGGGGCGGTATCTACAGCAGCCTTGGCATAATTGCCCGTGTTTACAAGTGTATCTTGGCAACCGGGTAAGCATCCCCTATGTAGCCGCAATGTTCGCATTACCGCCACGCCTCTAAGAAGCGCGATATATATAATTACTGTTCTGGCGCGCCCCATTCACTAGCGCCGCACCGGAAGTAGGGTGACGTGAGTATCGTGTCGTTACCATGGAGACGTATAACACGTCACTCCAGGAGGAGCGGCTGTCAGACACATATAGAACGATATCTCCAGCAGTCGTGGCATCAGTGCCAGCATATGCAGATCCGCCACGGCCGCTGTATAAGCGTCCCCATAGACCCAGTATGTATTAAATGTTATAGCCCAAAACACGTGAATAGGGATAAATGTATTTCCACCAGGGGGAACACTGGAGAGGAACAATACCTCAAGGGACATAGTGTGGAGCGCAATCCACTCGCGGTTACCACTAAGGCGCGCCAGTGGACGCCCAGAAGGCACCAAGCCGCAGCGGGCACGTCCAGGCCACAATCATGGGAACAAAGTTTGCCATGAGAGTAGCCCAAAAGGACGCGCCAGCAGCCGCACAGCGTGACCAGGGCGAACACCCGCACGCACCGGTACCGCGGGGGATGTCACAAAAAGGAGGGGTATATCTAACAACCATATATTCCACCAAATAGAAAAGCCCTTAATGGACCTCCCCGTATGTAATTGTACACACTTTCTGTCCAGCCAATGTATAAAAAGCCGTACATAATATTCCACTTAGTACATAAAGGATTGTGTTCGTGTGTAATACATAGACTCCATACAATCTTCCGACAGGTTCCAAAAGGGTAGTAGACCTCTCCAGTGCCATACAGGAGTAACATAGGGATCAGGATGCAACATGGGTGATAGGACAAAACTAAAAAAGAAGAAAATAAAAACAATTAAAATCAAGACCAATATGGTGCAGAGCAAAGTAAATGGGACGAAAAATACATAAATACAAGGTGTACCACTCCCGCTAATGGGGGCCAAAGAAAACGGCCATAGTCTAGAGTATTTTTATAGAAAGGACACAAAACTTAAACACTCATTCAGCCCATCGGGCTGTAGAGTTTTCAAGGTCCATATCCACTCCGTTTCACGTTGTGCAAGGAGTCGACTGATGTTAGCCCTCATCATCACCGCACACACACCGGCACTACCGCACCCATCATCACCACACACACACCGGCATTACCTCAGTGACGTCCCCACTGACAGCGCGATTCACTTCAGTTGCTGCGTGGAGCTCACATGAGCGGCGGTGTTCTACTGCTGCTCCTGTCAGCTTCATGTAGCAGAGCTGGATGCGGGACCTCGTGTGGATTATGCCGGACCTGGAGGGGTATTTGGGGATTTTAATAAAGTGGTGAAAGAGGGTGTTTTTTTGTCTTTTATTCCAAATAAAGGATTTTTTAGGGTGTTTGTGTTTATTTACTTTCACTTACAGGTTAATCATGGAAGGTATCTCGGGGAGACGCCTGCCATGGTTAACCTAGGACTTAGTGGCAGCTATGGGCTGCTGCCATTAACTCCTTATTACCTCGATTGCCACTGCACCAGGGCAATTCGGGATGAGCCGGGTTGAGTCCCGGGACTGTCGCATCTAATGGATGCGGCAATTCCAGGTGGCTGCTAGCTGATATTTTTAGGCTGGGGGCTCCCCATAACGTGGGGCTCCCCATCCTGAGAATACCAGCCTTCAGCTGTGTGGCTTTACCTTGGCTGGTATCAAAATTGGGGGGACCGCACGCCTTTTTTAATTATTTATTAATTTATTGTACTGCACGATATAGACCCGCCCACCGGCGGCTGTGATTGGTTGCAGTAAGACAGCTGTAACTCAGCGTGTGGGCGGGTTTGACTGCAACCAATCATAGGCGCCGGTGGGCGGGGGAAGCATTGAATACGAGATTGAATAATGGGCGGCCAGCTTTTTTAAAAGAGGAAAAGCCGCCAGAGCAGTGTGAGTGTGTCTGTATGTATGCAGCAGAGCAGTGTGTGTCTGTATGTATGCAGCAGAGCTGTGTGTGTGTGTCTGTATGTATGTAGCAGAGCTGTGTGTGTGTCTATGTATGCAGCAGAGCTGTGTCTGTATGTATGTATACAGCAGAGCAGTATGTGTGTGTCTGTATGCATGTATGCAGCAGCAGTGTGTGTGTGTCTGTCCGTATGTATGCAGCAGAGCAGTGTGTGTGTCTCTGTATGCATGCAGCAGAGCAGTGTGTGTGTCTGTATGCAGCAGAGCTGTGTGTGTTTGTCTGTAGGCATGTATGATGTGTATCCATGTATGTCAGTGTATATGACTATATAGATTTGTCTGTTTATATGTATTTTGTGAATTTTTCTTTAAATATGTATATGTACGTATCTGTGTATGTGTGTGTGTCTGCGTGTTTATGGGCCCACTGGGACTCTTCTGCCCGGGGCCCACAAAAACCTGGAGCCAGCCCTGGCCACGGGCAGCGATTTGCCCGTGACACACAAACGACGGGGGCGGGTACGCTCACTAGCGATATCGCTAGCGATATCGTAGCGTGTAAATCGGCCTTAACTCTTCCAATTTTTGTTTACTGGTCAGGTGGTTGACCGCCACCATGCCATGCACGCCCAGTGTGGTTTGCAAATTCCTTTTGTCACCATCAAAATTCAGTTTGGTGCTTGTTCACACACAGCCACCGCCTCCTGCTCCAAGGCATCATTATTTAAACACCACCTGCCTGAACCTTGTTCCGCCCTCATCCATGTTCGCTGGTCTGGTACTGTGAGGGCCAGTCCTGACATTGTGCTGGTGTGTGCGGTTCTGCCACACGCACTAGCACCTGGGCTGCCTTTATTCGCGGTTGTCAGTAGAGTTGAGCGCGGTTCGCGGTTCGAGGTTCTCCAGTTCGTGGCTCGAGTGATTTTGGGGGCTGTTCTAGATAGAACTAGAACTCGAGCTTTTTGCTAAAGCTCGATAGTTCTAGATACGTTCGAGAACGGTTCTAGCAGCAAAAAGACCAGCTAATTACTAGCAGGCTTTCCGCTGTAATAGTGTAAGTCACTCTGTGACTCACACTATTATGAAATTTCAGTGTATAGTGTGCGGGAACAGCGCATTCAGATCACTGCTGTAGGGATAATGGCGATCGTCATTTTTTTTTCCTTGTCTTCCTTCCCTAAGCGCGCGCGTGTAGTGGGGCGGGCCAGCATGTCAGCCAATCCCAGACACACACACAGCTAAGTGGACTTTTAGCCAGAGAAGCAATGGCATGTGTGATAGGATGTCCATGTCACATGTCCCTGCATTAGAAAAACGGACATTTTCCTCCAGCACGCCATTATCTGCCTTCTGCGTCCTTGGTGTCAGTCACCGCTGGCGCAGCGCCTAGCTCCGATACCGCTGTGTACGCTCTATACACAGCGCTGTACAGCATAGGGATAGCACTTTCTTTCAGTCCTTTTAAGGGCTAATACCGGCAGGGTCAGAGCCATAGGTGACAGGTCCGTGAAAACAGAGTTTAACAGCTACACAAGATGACAGTGTCTGTGTAGCTAAGGTCAGGGATTTCCTCGCTGCATTTCCCCATTAGGAGGGATAGAAAGGCAGGCTTCCTTTCCTCTACCCAGAGACCCACAACCCTGGCACTGTACCCTCCTGCCCTTTGCACACTCAAACTCATTGTTACTAAGCCATTATACAAGCAAACACTGAGTGAACTTAGTGGCATCCTAAACGTGGCTGTTGGACTTCTGTATTGTCCCACTAGTGCAAAGATATTTGCAGCACGTCTGCCTGCATTGCACACTCAAACTCATTTTTACTAAGCCATTATACTAGCAAACACTGAGTGAACTTAGTGGCATTCTAAACGTGGCTGTTGGACTTCTGTATTGTCCCACTAGTGCAAAGATATTTGCAGCACGTCTGCCTGCATTGCACACTCAAACTCATTGTTACTAAGCCATTATACTAGCAAACACTGACTGAATTTAGTGGCATCCTAAAAGTGGCTGTTGGACTTCTGTATTGTCCCACTAGTGCAAGGATATTTGCAGCACATCTGCCTGCATTACACACTCAAACTCATTGTTACTAAGCCATTATACTAGCAAACACTGAGTGAACTTAGTGGCATCCTAAACGTGGCTGTTGGACTTCTGTATTGTCCCACTAGTTCAAAGATATTTGCAGCACGTCTGCCTGCATTGCACACTCAAACTCATTGTTACTAAGCCATTATACTAGCAAACACTGAGTGAACTTAGTGGCATCCTAAAAGTGGCTGTTGGACTTCTGTATTGTCCCACAAGTGCAAAGATATTTGCAGCACGTCTACCTGCATTGCACACTCAAACTCATTGTTACTAAGCCATTATACTAGCAAACACTGCTGCCAGTTTAAGGGCCGTAGTTGCATTGTCAGTGATAATTATTGTTGTTTATTCTTCTGTTAATAAAGATAGACCACCGCTGCAATCTACACCACCTCTCAATTTTTACTACCACATTTTAAGTGCACAATCTTGTCGCTATCAAAATGAGTGGCAAAATGACAGATGCTGGTGGAAAGGGGAAGAGGCGTGTGGGAAAAGGAAAAAAAGGGTTTGTCCATGGGGAAGGTGGCAAAGCTCCATTAACATCTGCTGAAGATAGACCATCTTCCAGCAAAAGTAAGATGTATACTACTTACCGTGGACAATCCGATGTGCTCCCTTTTTTACGGACACGAACAACTGGAACAAGATGATGGCCAAAAAGGAAAATGCTTGAATGGATCTCAAGTGGTCCAACAAGTGCCCTCTCCGCCACCTCAACTACCGCATCCAAAAAACACCAGTCCTCTGAGTTGTCATCCCAATCAAACTTGATTTCTCCCAGCTCTGAAGTCTCCATCCGCCCTGCACAGTATGGTGGAACTGAGATGGCTGAGTCTGCAGAGCTGTTCAGTCACACTATAGCCTGGGAATCAGAGGTCTGCTCCCAAGCTACAGTGAGTACAGACCAGGAAATGGTCTGCAGTGATGCCCAGAACCTTTGTGACTCTGATTCAGGCCGTGAGGACCAAGTTTCTGAGCATAATGTTGACCCTTTTTCACCAACTGTAACACCTGTTGTTATAGACAATGAGGAACATACTGATGACGATGAGACGCAGATACCAGATTGGGATGACAACTTAAATATTCGGTCAGGGCAAGAAGAGGCTTGGTCTGAGGGTGAGAGGAGTGCAAACACAACAATTGATGAGGAAGTTCTAGATCCCACCTACTGTCAACCCACAGTCAGGCCCTCGAGGAGGTCAACAGAGATAGTGGAGGAGGATGCAACTGACGACGAAGTTACCTTGCGCCTTCCTGGACAGAGTAGGAGTACTGGTAGCACGTCTACAACTGCATCCTCAGCCACCACTCTGCCTCTGAGCACTAGTCGGGGTGGATCAACAGGTCGCATGCCCTCTAAGCCTTGCCTAGCCTGGTCCTTTTTTGACATAGCAAAAGATCGCCCAAATTATGTGATCTGTAAAATTTGTCATGATTCTGTTAGTAGAGGTCAAAACCTCAGCAGTTTGACAACTTCTTCCATGAATCGTCACATGAATAAATATCATATGTCCCGGTGGGAAGCTCACCGTGCTGCAATGCGGCCTAGCGGAGCGAACCATCCACCGCCTGCCCCTTCTAGTGCATCCGTGCGCTCTTCATCTTCTAGGACTGTGGGGACAGCTGTCACACCTGGTTTTCCACGCACAACTTCCACCACTGTAACCGCAACAGGCAGTTTGCTTGGTAGGTCGTCAGTTGGTTTGGAAGGGGAAACAAGTACGTGTGTACAGCTCTCTCAGACATCGATAGCACCAACGTTGGATGAAGGCGACATCATGTCTACGCCTGCACTTTCCTCACAAAGCTGCATTTTTCCAGGGACACCCTACTCACCACCGTCTACACACAGCAGCCAGATCTCTGTCCCTCAGATGTGGACAAATAAAAGGCCACTTCCTGCGACCCATGACAAAGCTAAGAGGTTGAATTTATTCCTCTGTAAGCTCTTGGCTACTGAAATGCTGCCTTTCCGCCTGGTGGACACACAGGATTTTAGAGACCTTATGTCTGTCGCTGTGCCCAAGTACCAGATGCCCAGTCGCCACTACTTCTCTAAGAAAGGTGTGCCCGCGCTACACCAGCATGTCGCACACAACATCACCGCTTCCTTGAGAAACTCTGTGTGTCAACGGGTGCATTTCACCACCGATACTTGGACCAGTAAGCCTGGACAGGGACGTTACATGTCGCTGACTGGGCACTGGGTAACTATGGTGATAGATGGTGAAGGGTCTGCTGCATAAGTCTTGCCGTCCCCACGACTTGTGTGTCAATCCTCTGTCTGTCCAAGTTCCGCCACTGCTTCTGCCTCCTCCACCTCATCTGGGTCCTCCACGTCCGCCCCAAGCCTGCCTGGTCAGGCCACCAGCGTTCTAACTGCGCAGAAGGAATCACGCACCCCTCATTACTATGCTGGCAGCAGAGCGCAACGGCATCAGGCAGTCTTTAGCTTGACATGTCTTGGGAATAGGAGTCACACAGCTGAGGAGTTGTGGTCAGCTCTGCAGTCCGAGTTTAATAAATGGTTGTCTCTAGTGATGAGCGAGTACTAAAAAGCTCGGGTGCTCGAAGCTCGGGCCGAGCCTCCCAAGATACTCGTGTACTCGGGCCGAGCAACGAGCCCAATGTTATCCTATGGGAGACCCGAGTATTTTTGTGAAATGACCCCCCGGCAGCATGTAGAAACCCTAAAAATGTCACAAAAGTCTCAGAAGAGTGCTCAAATGACATGGCAACAGCATGGGGAAGACCCCTTGAAGCATTTATCACTCAAAAGTCACAGCTGTGAACAATTTTGTCCGCGTTTCACGCCATTTTTACGGACTCACCAGAAAACCTTCCAAAATGACCCCAAAATGATTTTTCATGGCAGAAATGTTAAGGGCACATACCCAATAGTGAGATAGAGCTGGTGTATGTTACTTTTTGAGATTAATACATGAAAGATTTTACGTGAAAACATTGTGTGGCACTCCGATGTCCCTGAGAAGAGACGTACATGAAGGCCTCTTGAGTCTAATGTGCCCATTTTGAGGAAGTGAGTCTTTGTAGTATTTTCCTTTGCCAGGGCAGTCCAAAATTGTGAGGTTCACCAATGCCCCTGCATACAGACGTGCATGAGGGCCTGTAAACCTGAAGTGCCCATTGTAAGGAAGTGGGTCTATTGTAGTATAGCCCTTAGGCAGGGCAGCCAAAAATTGGGAGGCTCCACATTGTCCCTGAATAGAGACGTGCATGATGGCCTGTAAACCTGAAGTGCCCATTGTAAGGAAGTGGGTCTATTTTAGTATAGCCCTTTGCCAGGGCAGCCAAAAATTGGGAGGCTCCACGTTGTCCCTGGATAGAGACGTGCATGATGGCCTGTAAACCTGAAGTGCCCATTGTAAGGAAGTGGGTCTATTGTAGTATAGCCCTTAGGCAGGGCAGCCAAAAATTGGGAGGCTCCACATTGTCCCTTGATAGAGACGTGCATGATGGCCTGTAAACCTGAAGTGCCCATTGTAAGGAAGTGGGTCTATTGTAGTATAACCCTTAGGCAGGGCAGCCAAAAATTGGGAGGCTCCACGTTGTCCGTGGATAGAGACGTGCATGATGGCCTGTAAACCTGAAGTGCCCATTGTAAGGAAGTGGGTCTATTTTAGTATAGCCCTTTGCCAGGGCAGCCAAAAATTGGGAGGCTCCACGTTGTCCCTGGAAAGAGACGTGCATGATGGCCTGTAAACCTGAAGTGCCCATTGTAAGGAAGTGGGTCTATTGTAGTATAGCCCTTAGGCAGGGCAGCCAAAAATTTGGAGGCTCCACATTGTCCCTGGATAGAGACGTGCATGATGGCCTGTAAACCTGAAGTGCCCATTGTAAGGAAGTGGGTCTATTTTAGTATAGCCCTTTGCCAGGGCAGCCAAAAATTGGGAGGCTCCACGTTGTCCCTGGATAGAGACGTGCATGATGGCCTGTAAACCTGAAGTGCCCATTGTAAGGAAGTGGGTCTATTTTAGTATAGCCCTTTGCCAGGGCAGCCAAAAATTGGGAGGCTCCACGTTGTCCCTGGATAGAGACGTGCATGATGGCCTGTAAACCTGAAGTGCCCATTGTAAGGAAGTGGGTCTATTGTAGTATAGCCCTTAGGCAGGGCAGCCAAAAATTGGGAGGCTCCACATTGTCCCTGGATAGAGACGTGCATGATGGCCTGTAAACCTGAAGTGCCCATTGTAAGGAAGTGGGTCTATTGTAGTATAGCCCTTAGGCAGGGCAGCCAAAAATTGGGAGGCTCCACATTGTCCCTGGATAGAGACGTGCATGATGGCCTGTAAACCTGAAGTGCCCATTGTAAGGAAGTGGGTCTATTGTAGTATAGCCCTTAGGCAGGGCAGCCAAAAATTGGGAGGCTCCACGTTGTCCCTGGATAGAGACGTGCATGATGGCCTGTAAACCTGAAGTGCCCATTGTAAGGAAGTGGGTCTATTTTAGTATAGCCCTTTGCCAGGGCAGCCAAAAATTGGGAGGCTCCACGTTGTCCCTGGATAGAGACGTGCATGATGGCCTGTAAACCTGAAGTGCCCATTGTAAGGAAGTGGGTCTATTGTAGTATAGCCCTTAGGCAGGGCAGCCAAAAATTGGGAGGCTCCACGTTGTCCCTGGGTAGAGACGTGCATGAGGGCCTCAAAACATTAAGTGTCCATTGTCAGGAAGTGGGTGTATTATAGTATAGCCCTTAGGCAGGGCAGCCAAAAATTGGGAGGCTCCACATTGTCCCTGGGTAGAGACGTGCATGAGGGCCTCAAAACATTAAGTGTCCATTGTCAGGAAGTGGGTGTATTATAGTATAGCCCTTAGGCAGGGCAGCCAAAAATTGGGAGGCTCCACATTGTCCCTGGGTAGAGACGTGCATGAGGGCCTCAAAACATTAAGTGTCCATTGTCAGGAAGTGGGTGTATTATAGTATAGCCCTTAGGCAGGGCAGCCAAAAATTGGGAGGCTCCATGTTGTCCCTGGGTAGAGACGTGCATGAGGGCCTCAAAACATTGTTCCCATTGCAAAGGAGCGGGTCTCCTGTCGTTGTAATGTCCATTCTGCAAAGAATGGGCGAAAAAATTTACCACTGGGGGTATACCTGAAACAAAGGCCTAAGTATTGCAATTTGTAACGGTCATCATCATGGTGGCGCATGAGGAGAAGGAGGAGCAGTCCAGCGATTATCCAAAGTCCAGAAGTGTGTACCCATGGGTGAGTGGAGGTACATGGCAAACTTTAAATTCCGCTGTCATTTGCTGGTGGTGTGGTGAAGTCTGGCCCAATCCAACCCTTGTTCATCTTGATCAGAGTCAGCCTGTCAGCATTTTCAGTTGACAGGCGGGTGCGTTTATCTGTAATGATTCCACCTGCGGCACTAAAAACACGCTCTGACAAAACGCTAGCAGCAGGGCAGGCCAGGACTTCCAAGGCGTAGAGAGCCAATTCATGCCACGTGTCCAGCTTGGATACCCAATAATTGTAAGGCACAGAGGAATGTCGGAGTACAGTTGTTCGATCTGCAAGGTACTCCTTCAGCATCTGGGCAAACTTAGGATTTCTTGTGGCACTACCCCGCACCTCAGGGGCTGTGGTACGTGAGGGGCTGAGAAAACTGTCCCACATCTTAAGGACTGTTCCCCTACCTCTGGCGGATTGGACTTGTGCCTCTCTCGGCTGTACGCCTCGGTTGTCCACTGATTCCTGACCTATGCCGCTAGCGTTTTGTGAGGGGAATGCTTTGCCTACTTCCGTGACTATGGCCTTCCGGAACTGCTGCATTTTGGTTGACCTCTCCTCCACGGGAATAAGAGACAAAAAGTTCTCCTTGTAGCGTGGGTCTAACAGTGTTACCAACCAGTAATGATTGTCGGCCAAGATGTTCTTAACGCGAGGGTCACGAGACAGGCAGCTTACCATAAAGTCAGCCATGTGCGCCAGACTCTTAACAGCCAGGACTTCAGTAGCCTGACCAACAAGATGACTGAACATGCTGTCCTCCTCCTCCTCCTCCTCCTCCTCCTCATCTACCCTGTCCTCTGGCCAGCCACGCTGAACCGAGGATATGACTGGTGTGCATGTCATATCCTTAATTTGGCCGGAGAGTTGCTCCATGTCTTCATCCTCCTCCTCGTCATAGTCCTCCACTGCACGTTGTGATGAGACGAGGCTGGGCTGTGTGTTATCACCCACACCCACTACTGTTTCTTGCTGCAACTCATCGCGCTCCGCCTGCAATGCATCATGTTTGTTTTTCAGCAGAGACCGTTTTAGAAGGCAGAGTAGCGGTATGGTGACGCTAATAATGGCGTCATCACCACTCACCATCTTGGTGGAGTCCTCAAAGTTTTGGAGGATGGTACATAGGTCTGACATCCATCTCCACTCCTCAGGTGTTATGTGTGGAGTTTGACCCATTTCCCGACGGCTTAGGTGATGCAGGTACTCAACAACTGCCCTCTTCTGCTCACATATCCTGACCAACATGTGCAGAGTTGAATTCCAACGCGTGGGGACATCACACACCAGTCTGTGAGCCGGAAGATGCAAACGGCGCTGAAAGCCGGCAAGGCCGGCTGAAGCAGTAGGTGACTTTCGAAAATGTGCAGACAGGCGGCGAACTTTTACCAGCAGATCAGACAGCTCTGGGTATGACTTTAGAAACCGCTGAACCACGAGGTTGAGCACATGGGCCACGCATGGAACATGTGTCAGCTGGCCTCGCCTCAAAGCCGCCACCAGGTTCCGGCCATTGTCACACACGACCTTTCCTGGCTTTAGGTTCAGAGGTGTGAGCCAGTGATCTGCCTGCTGTTTCAGAGCTGTCCACAGCTCTTCTGCATTGTGGGGTTTGTCACCTATGCAGATTAGCTTCAGCACAGCCTGTTGCCGCTTCGCCGAGGCAGTGCTGCAGTGCTTCCAGCTTGTGACTGGTGTGGAGGGTACAGTGGATGAGGATGCGCAGGAGGAGGAGGAGGCTGAAGAGCATGACATTCCGGAGCTGTAGAGTGTGGGTGAAACACTGACTGAGGTAGGGCCTGCAAACCTTGGTGTGGGAAGGACGTGTTCCGTCCCTCGCTCAGACTGGGTCCCAGCTTCCACAATATTAACCCAGTGTACCGTCAACGAGATGTAGCGGCCTTGCCCACAAGCACTTGTCCACGTGTCTGTGGTTAGGTGGACCTTGGGTGAAACAACGTTGTTCAGGGCACGTGTGATGTTTTGTGACACGTGGTTATGCAACGCGGGGACGGCACACCGGGAGAAATAATGGCGGCTGGGGACCGAGTAACGTGGGACAGCTGCCGCCATCAGGTCACGGAATGCTTCTGTCTCCACCAGCCTAAAAGGCAACATTTCCAGCGCAAGCAGTCGCGAAATGTTAGCATTTAGAACTGTGGCATGTGGGGTGTTGGCAGTGTATTTGCGCCTGCGTTCAAAGGTTTGCTGAATGGATAACTGAACGCTGCGCTGGGACAAGGACGTGCTTGATGATGGTGTTCTTTCTGCGTAGGCAACTGCAGGTGCAGGAGTGGAGGAGGCTTGTTCGCAGGCAGCATGGACAGGGGATTGGCTCGCATGCACAACCAGCGAAGACGTAGCAGTGACATCAGCAAGCACTGCTCCTCGACTCTGTTGTACTTCCCACAAAGTCGGGTGCTTGGCTGACATGTGCCTGATCATGCTGGTGGTGGTCAGGCTGCTAGTTTTGGTACCCCTGCTGATGCTGGCACGGCAGGTGTTGCAAATGGCCTTTTTTGAATCATCTGGATCAAACTTAAAAAACTGCCAGACTTGGGAAGACCTAACATTTGTACAGGCACCTTGTGTCGTCGTGTTGTTCCGGGGAACGGTTGCCTGACTTCTGCCTGGGGCCACCACCCTGCTTCTTACTGCCTGTTGTGATGCTACGCCTCCCTCCCCCTGTGCACTGCTGTCCTCGCTCTGCATATCCTCCTGCCAGGTTGGGTCAGTTACTGGATCATCCACCACGTCGTCTTCCTCTTCCGCACCCTGCTCCTCCTCCTGACTTCCTGACAATTGTGTCTCATCATCGTCCACCACTTGTTGAGACACGTTGCCAACTTCGTGAGAACGTGGCTGCTCAAATATTTGGCCATCTGTACAGACGATCTCCTCATGACCCACTTCAATATGAGCTGGCGAGAGGCCAGAATGTGTGAATGGAAAAGTGAACAGCTCTTCCGAGTGTCCAAGTGTGGGATCATTAATGTCCGAGGAGGACGTGTACTCAGCCTGGTGGTAGGAAGGAGGATCAGGTTCAGAAATGTGCGGTGCAGTATCACGGCTACTGACACTTGACCGTGTGGAAGACAGAGTGTTTGTGGTGGTGCCAATCTGACTGGAAGCATTATCTGCTATCCAACTAACAACCTGTTGACACTGGTCTTGGTTCAAGAGCGGTGTACTGCTGCGGTCCCCAAGAATTTGGGACAGGACGTGCGAGCGACTAGATGTGGCCCTTTGTTGTGGCGAAATTAGAGCTTGCCCACGACCTCGGCCTCTGCCTGCACCACCATCACGTCCACTTCCTTGTTCCTTGCCAATGCCCTTGCGCATTTTGCAATGCTGTGCACTGCTGACGTGTATATTCACTACTTGTGCGTTATATCAAAGTTTCTGGAAATTGCACACAAGTGCACCTGTACGCTGCCACCAATAGGCACACACGTGCGGTTTTAAAAACCAAGCACGGACGCAATAAGAACCTAACAGGTTTTTTTGGGGAGCGACAATTACAGACAAGTCAGACACTATCTGGACTGTTTTACACTGTGTACACCAGCCCCAGATATGATGAAGGCTGGTATACGGTCACCACTACCCTGCCTGCCTGCCTGCCTGTATACTGGTACAATAGTCCTGACAAGGACTCTTTTGGTCACTAGCCTGTATTCAGACCTGGCTATACCCTGCCTGTATATAGCAACAATAGTCCTGAGAAGGACTCTGCTACTGTACTCCGACCTGGCTATACCCTGCCTGCCTGTATACAACTAGAATAGTCCTGAGAAGGACTTTTGGTCGCACTGTTTGCAGCCCTGCAACTGAAAAAGCTATAAAGGGCCGCAAAGCTTTCCCTGAATCAGCGACACTCTCCCTGCACTGACTGTCTGGATAGCTGTGAGCAGAGCACAGCGCGCCGGCCGATATAAAGGCTCGGTCACGCTGTGCAGGCCGGCCAATCACTGCAATTCCACAACTAACAGGGCTGTGGCATTGCAGTGGTCTGCCAGCCAATCCCTGCATGAGGGCTGGCTCTCAAAAGAGCGCCAACATGCAGAAATGAAGACCACGAGTACAGCACGAGTATCGCGAGATTACTCGGTCCCCGCCGAGCAGCCCGAGTACAGCGATACTCGTGCGAGTACCGAGTAGTTACAAGCATGCTTGCTCATCACTAGTTGTCTCCACTCAACCTGCAGCCTGGTAAGGCCGTGTGCGACAATGCTGCAAACCTGGGTGCGGCCCTTCGCCTGGGCAAGGTGACACACGTGCCTTGTATGGCTCACGTGTTGAACCTTGTTGTCCAGCAATTTTTAACACACTATCCCGGCCTAGATGGCCTTCTGACCAGGGCACGAAAACTGTCTGCTCACTTCCGCCGTTCAACCGCCGCAGCTGAGCGACTTGCATCGCTCCAGAAGTCTTTCGGCCTGCCGGTTCATCGCCTGAAATGCGATGTGGCGACACGCTGGAATTCGACTCTCCACATGTTACAGCGACTGTGGCAGCACCGCCGAGCCCTGGTGCAATACGTCATGACGTATAGCCTGGGCCAACGAGATGCAGAGGTGGGGCAGATCACCCTGATGGAGTGGTCTCAGATCAAGGACCTATGCACCCTTCTGCATAGTTTCGACATGGCGACGAATATGTTTAGCGCTGACAATGCCATTATCAGCATGACAATTCCAGTCATTTACATGCTGGAGCACACGCTAAACACTATTCGGAGTCAGGGGGTGAGACAACAGGAAGGGGAGGAGCTGCAGGAGGATTCATATGCGCAAGACACAACAAATCTCCAAGGTCCAGATGTTCATCATCACCAACACGGCAGTCATGGGACCATGGGGGACAGGGATCAACAAGGGCGCATGGTAGCAGGCGAAATGTTGAGGAAGGGGCAGGAGAACATGAAGAAATGGAGGACGAACTGTCCATGGACATGGAAGACTCAGCGGATGAGGGAGACCTTGGTCAAATTTCAGTTGAAGGAGGTTGGGGGGAGATGTCGGAGGAAGAAAGAACGGTTAGCACCTCTATGCCACAAACACAGCGTGGACTTGGTCCGCATGGCTGCGCAAGACACATGCGCGCCTTCTTGCTGCACTACCTCCAACATGACCCTCGTATTGTCAAAATTAGAAGTGATGATGACTACTGGCTTGCCACACTATTAGATCCCCGGTACAAGTCAAAATTTTGTGACATAATTCCAGCCATAGAAAGGGACGCACGTATGCAGGAGTATCAGCAGAAGCTGTTACTCGATCTTAGCTCGGCTTTTCCACCAAACAACCGTGCAGGTGCAGGAAGTGAATCTCCCAGTTGTAACTTGACAAACATGGGACGGTCTCGTCATCTTCAACAGTCTACCCGTACCAGTAGCACCGTATCTGGTGCTGGTAACAGCAATTTTATGGAATCTTTTCATAATTTTTTTAGACCGTCCTTTGCAAGGCCACCAGAGACAACAAGTCTGACACATAGACAACGTCTGGAGAGGATGATACAGGAGTATCTCCAAATGAACATTGATGCCATGACTTTGCAAATGGAGCCTTGCTCATTTTGGGCTTCAAATCTTGAAAAATGGCCAGAGCTCTCCAGTTACGCCTTGGAGATTTTGTCGTGTCCAGCTGCCAGCGTTGTCTCTGAACGTGTCTTCAGTGCTGCTGGGTGTGTGCTCACAGATAAGCGCACGCGTCTGTCCAGTGACAATGTGGACAGACTAACGTTCATCAAAATGAACAAGTCATGGATCCACAAGGAATTTACTACCCCTGTGTCATCCTGGGGAGAGTAAATGCTTGTGGATTTGGAATGTGCTTGATGCAAATCAAAACATCCTGTTTGCAACTAGGGCACAAGTGCACACACACATGGGAAACTGACAAGGACATATACTCATGCGAAAACAAAAGAGCTGGACAAGGAAAAAGAGGAGGAGACACAGATATATGAGTATATGCAAGGAAACATCGATGCCATTACTGTGCAACTTGAGCCCTGCTCATTTTCGGCTTCCAATCTGGATAAATTGCCTGAGCTCGCCACATACGCCTTGGGGATCTTGTCGTGTCCTGCAGCCAGCGTTCTCTCGGAACCTGTCTTCAGTGCTGCTGGGGGTCTGCTGGCAGATAAGCACACGCATCTGTCCACTGACAATGTGGACATGGCTCTCAGAGGACTTTTCTTCCCCTGGGTCATCCAGGGGAGGCAAAAGGCATGCGTATTTTTGAGAGTGCTTCATGCAAAGCATCTTTTTCATCTTGAAAAGGGGGATCAACTGATGACAGTCAAGTGGGGGGGGTGTGGCCCAATTAGTGGAAATGAGGGAGACTGTGGTTGGAGTCCCCTCGCTGTGTTTGTAAAAGAAACAAAATGAACAAGTCATGGCTCTCAGAGGACTTTTCTTCCCCTGGGTCATCCAGGGGAGGCGAAAGGCACGCGTATTTTTGAGAGTGCTTCATGCAAAGCATCTTTTTCATTTTGAAAAGGGGGATCAACTGATGACAGTCAAGTGGGGTGTGTGTGGCCCAATTAGTGGCAACAAGGGAGACTGTGGTTGGAGTCCCCTCGCTGTTTTTTCCATGATTTTCAAAGTGCATGACATGCCTAAGAGGTATAGTTTCAGAATCTCAAACTTGTTGGCTACAGAAAGGCTGCCTTTACACCCTTTTGTCACCGAGGATTTTCGAGACCTTATGCCCATTGCAGTGCCCCAAGAGCCGATGGCCATTTGCCACTCCTTCTCCAAGAAAGGGGTGCCCGCGCTAACACAGCAGGTTGCACACAACATCACCGCTTCCTTGAGAATCTCTGTGTGTGACAGGGTGCATTTCACCACAGATACTTGGAACAGTAAGCATGGACAGGGGCGTTACATGTCGCTGACTGGGCACTGGGTAACTATGGTGCGAGATGGAGAAGGGTCTGCTGTACAAGTCTTGCCATCCCCACGAGTTGTGTGTTTCAATCCTTCCTCTGTATGTACAAGTTCCTCCACTGCATCTGCCTCATCAACCTCGTGTTGTTCCTGCACCTCAGCCCAAACCCTGTGTGGTCAGGCCACCCTTCCTTGTAACTGCGCCCAAGGAATGCCACACACCTCCTTACTATGCTGGCAGCAGAGCTCAAGGCCATCAGGCGGTCAAATGTTTATTTTGAAATGTAGGGGAAATGTGAGACACCGCTGAGAAGTTGTGGACGGTTAGCTCTGTAGTGTGAGACCGAGTTTCATCAATGGTTGTCTCCACTCAACCAGCAGCCAAGGAATGCCATGTGCGACAATGATGCTAAACAGTCTGCGGCCCTTGAGGACGAACTGGCGATGGGCATGTAAGACTCAGCAGATTAGTGAGAGCTTGCTCACATTTTGGTTGTGCGAGGTTGTGGGGAGAGGGCAGAGGAAGGAGGCACGATTCTCACCTCTCCGCCACCAACACACCAAGGACTTGGTCCTCCTGGATGCTCAAGACACATGAGCGCCTTCTTGCTGCACTACCTACAACATAACCCTCAGATTGTACGAATTCTAAGTCATGCTGACTACTAGGTTGCCACACTGTTAGATCCCTGGTACAACACAAATTTTGCGAAATAACTCCTGCCATAGAAAGGGACGCACGTATGCAGGAGTATCAGCAGAAGGTGTTACGCAATCTTACATCTGTTTTTCCACTAAACACCAGTGGTGCACAGAGTGAATCTCAACGCTTTTTCATCGATAGGAGGAAATGGTCTTACTTGTCCACATCTGAGGGACCGAGGGCTGGCTGCTGTGCTGAGACGGCGTTGAGTACGGTGTCTCTGCAGAGTTGCATTTTTGGTCATATACAAACTGAGTTGAAAAAGGACAGATGCTGGTGAAAAGGGGAACAGGTGTGTTGGAAAGGGTAAAAAAGTTTGTGTCCATGGGTTTGGTGGTTAAGCAACATTAACATTTGCTGAAGAAACAACATCTGGTATGGGGGGACTGGCAGATTTGGATAAGGTGGTATATACTATGTTACCGCTATATAAAAAATATTAAGAAGAAAAGAAAGAGAAAGGTAGATATCCCAATCGCCATTCGGTGTCCACCGTGCTCACAGATGGAAAAGGAGAGGCTGGCAACTGGAAGGTTAGGTGGAGGATACAGAGCAGATTGACTCTCAAACAAATAGTAGCCTGAACCGAGTTAGACGCAACTCGGATCTGGAGACTTGGAGCCCTGTTAGCGTGACAGGGTCCACACGACCACTCAGCCCCCGGAACTCCCTGTTAACAACACAGGGGCCATTGAGTACGCTGTCCGTGTGCGTAGGGGACACACCTGTGGACAGCAGGCGCAGCAGGCCTGTTTATGCCACTGGGCTGCACTAGCAGGACTGGTAGGACAGGAGCTGTTCTTAAACGTTCTGCGTTACCAACTGTGGTGGCGGCCTGCATCGATGACCTATCCCTGCCTACCTCCGGCCTAAAGCCACAATGGGTTCAACACATGGAGGTGTGCTCTTTCGGCGCATAATAGAAGACTGGGCACCTTCTTCTTGGCTCCAGCCCCTTTTATAACCTGGGTCCGCCTGAAACCAGGGTGGACCACAGTGCACCTCCTGGAGACAAAAGCAGAGTGACACGTCATGAGTGGCATAACTAGCGTCCTATTTTGAACCGCCGCCACTTGAATGAAGACCTCATGGCTGCCCCAACCAAAACACCTCAACAGTCATCGTCTGACCAACAACAATGAGGTGACAAGTCATAGGGGCAGCCCTCTGCAAGCCAGTTGGGAGTGGCCTGGCCAAATTGTCAGGACACCTGATGCCCTGTGGTCTATATGGGCCCCCCACATCAGGGGCAGGGCCAAAGAGTTCATTACCCGACCCAGCCTCTGATGCAGTAAGTGCCTGAGCATGTTCAGTAGCATGAAATACAGTTTCTGAAAAAAACACTATCCGCTTCAGCATGCTGTCTAGGCACAACACAGGACTTAGACCCGGCACGGAGTGCAAGTACCTGTGCAAAGAGGCTTTTCTCAGTCAGTGTGAAGCCCCACAGGTGTTGTGTTGGTACATTACCTTCAGGGACTCCATGTGGAGGAAGAGTCTGGTCACACTTAGGTTGCTTCTTTATATGTATTTTCGTGACGCCACTCTCGGTATTGCGGTCAGTGGGGACCGCCACTGCAGTGTAAGGGGACACCTGGGGCTGATGTTTGGTGCAGTTAGTTTTAGTGGCCTCCCGAGAATGAGTCAAGCACCAGGGCCCTGTGTAAGTGTGTTGAGCCGCAGGTCGCAGAATGACTCAGGCACAGTCCAAACGAGCATGCGCTGTAGCCCAAAATTAAGACTTTGCCTCAGGAATGACACAGTCAGGCAGAGCATACTCAGTTGGCGAAACACTGGAGTTAGGCTGTGGCTGGGGTAAATCGGCACATAGGAAGGAGCAACCGCGGAAACACTTCGCTCAATTGTGAGGGGAGTCATTTTGGAGTTTGGTGAGGAGTACCGTAATGCCAGTGAGCAGCATTCTGTGCCACAGACCAACATTCTTCCAGTGCTGTCTATACTGTTAACCATGATAAGAAAGTAAAGTCTGTATTTATGGCAACTGGACATCACATTACCCGGGTACGGTAGGCTGTGCCCAGACAGTAATGCGTGCACGCAACACTTTGTTTTATTATGAAAACACATATCTGTTCTGGGTAGGACGACTATATAGACAATCACACTTGCTGCCTCTGCACTGTCAAATTGTCACGTACAGTTTAAATCATAGAGGGACAGCGACACATGTTTGCATTGAATGTTGCTTTTCAAGATTTACATGACTGTGTTGCAGAGCTGTGTGGTTTGCATTCACACTGTTATCATCTGCCTTATCTGTGAGGCTTCAGCTAACAAGGGTATTCCGGGTGGCTGATGTGTTTTGTCTATGTTTAGGTAGATAACTGGGAAGCTCTTGTGATGCGCCACTAGTAAGTTGTCTTCGCACACACACACAAACACACAATTACTGCTGCTACACAGAGGGCTTAGCAAGCAGTAGGCAACTGAATAGATTGTTCTATTATTTCAATTTAATGCATGGTTCTTATTGTTTGTTTTGGGAAAGTGAAAGAATCATTTATGAACCCAACTGCAAACAGTGCTTTTCATGTTGCGTGGTTTTGCTGCATACTGTGGATCCCACCAAATACAAGACTTAAAATGAAGCATAAGTCGCAAAGGGAATTTCACTGTGCTACAATGCGGCCAAGCGGGGCTGTGCAACCACCGCCTTCCCTTTCAAGTGCATCTGCGTGCTCTTCATCTTCTGTGACTGTGGGGACAGCAGTCACACATGCTTTTTCACGATGAACTTCCACCCCTTTACCCGTAAGCGGGAGTGTGATTGGCCGGTCGTCACTTGTTTTGGAAGTGGAAACAGATGGTATTGTTGAGCTGTCAGACATCGAGAGAACCACCATTGGATGAAGGCAACATTATATCCACGCCTGCACCTTCGTGAAAGATTGGCTGGACTACCTGCAGTTAATAATTGCGTTCCAGAAATGGAAAGAAGTGTAGAATGCACAGGTGTTGTACCTTGCTTGGCAGCAAAGGAACACTAACTTAGTATTCCAGACAATTTTAGAATGGCAGAAAAAGTGTCAGCTCTTTGGGCAAATTAAATAGCGTGGCAAAAGTGGGCAGGTGGGTACAGTGGCCGTGTTCTGTGTGTACCAGGACAGTAAAGGAAGCCTCACTTTCTATCCCTCCTAATGATGAAATGCAGGAAGGAATTCCCTGAGTTTGCTATAAAAATAGCGTTGCAAAATGTGCATGAGGGTGTAATGCAGAGGTGCTAGAAATAGCTTGGCACCAGTGGGGCACAAATGGAGTACAACAGCCACTTTTTGGATGCCACTAACTGGCAGCATTTTTTGCTATTATTATAGCTTATTAAAAACAGAGCAGGACTCTACTATCCGCATAATGCCAGATCTCTCACGGCACACTCTGGTCCAACGTGCGACTCTTAAGCCCCTTCTTGATGTCCTAAAAGAGAGGGGTTTACCGGTGGGGATTTCCATTTTCCCTTTCGGTACAGAAAGATTCCCGATGGATGGTCCTACATTCCCCAGAGGACCTCCCGGCTTTTACTGAGAGTCTGAATTTGCCAACAATCTCTATTGCAGCCTGGCCAACCACTCTACTCCAGCCTTGGGTGCCCAGGGAACGGCTTGCCTCTTCCAGACCAACTCCCCCTTCCGAGTCCAGCAGAAGGTTGCCTCCAAGAGGAGAACGGGGCCGCAGGGCGGGCCGTCCGCGGTAACCAATATGGAGGAAATTAATAGCTGAATACACCTATATGACATACTTTTTACAGTATTTTACAGTATTTTGAGTTGCTGGGCTTCCACACATTGCATTCCAGTCTATTCATAGCCCGTACTATATAAGCACTTGTCACTTTTACCGGTGTCTATGGTTATCCTTAATGTTTTTTAGTTTATATGGAGCTCTGCTCGGTTATGTCTGACATCCTTTCTCCCCAAATAGGTTGGGATCCCCTGTCCTGCCTAGATGAGGCGGATATGTTCCCTAGGAACGTTTGTTCAGATTTAGTTTGTTGTGCTAGGCTTTTTTTGCCTGTTGTTCTTATTGTTCTCTTCTCTCTCTTCCTTTCTTACCCGCTACATTCTGCATTCCTTAAGTCTTCTTTTCTTTCTATCTTCAGCGGCTGGGCTGATCGTGTTCGATCCCTTCTCTTATATATTTCTAATATCCTATTCTTTTATAGATGGCGGACCTAACCATTGCTTCTTTCAACACCAGGGGCCTCAATGTTCCGGAGAAAAGGTCACAGATATTGTATCATCTCCATAAAAGGAAGGTGAGGATAGCGTGTCTCCAGGAGACACACTTCAAACAAGGACATGCCCCTATTCTCAAAAATAAATATTACCAGACGTGGGTGTCCTCGGACAACCCTGACTCCCGCTCTAAAGGGGTGGCGATAGCCATCCATAAATCCCTCCCACATCAGATCCTAAAGTGCACGACAGATAGTCTTGGAAGATTTATAATTCTTTCGCTAAGGGTGGGGACCCACATCTTCACAATAATTAACGCATACGCCCAAAATCAAAGACAGGACAGTTTTATTTCCCGTTTGATCAACGTCGCGATTCCCCTGATACAGGGTACAGTGATTTTCTGTGGTGACCTTAATGTCACCCTAGACCGTACCTTAGACAACTCAAAGGGGAAATCTAGCATTGCATACTCTACCATTAAACGTATTAAAAAAGCTTTATTGCGCATTCAATTGTTTGACACCTGGAGAATACAGCACCCATCGGACAGAGACTATAGTTTCTACTCCCACACCCAGGATTCCTATAGTCGTCTTGATTACATACTAATACAACATAGCGCGCTCCCCTGGATCCAACACACGAGAATGGATAACATATTGTGGTCAGATCATGCGCCGGTTTATTGCACGATTGAGATCCCCTCTCTTTCGACCCCTAGAGGGTCGTGGCGGCTGAATGAGTCATTGCTACCGGATGAGCTTTGTGTTTCTGATATCCAAACCTATATTGCAAGGTTCATGGAAGACCACTCGGTAGATGACACAGCCCCTTATAAGTGGGAAGCATTGAAATGTGTCCTACGAGGTATTTTTATTAAGCACGGGTCCCGAATCAAGAAAGAAAAGGCCCAGGATATAGTAAAAGCCCTCCATAGGGTTTCTGAACTGGAGCTCATCCACAAGCGAGCCTTATCGGCCACAAATTTACAAGCCCTCTTACGAGCTAGGTTCGAGGTTAAAAAATTGCTTGATTCCTCATATCAACGTCTAATGCAGGTGGGAAAGGGAAGGTTTTACGAGTTTGGGGATAAACCCGGCAGACTGTTGGCAAACGCGTTGAGGGAGGAGAGAGCACACACCCTCATCCCCTGCATTAAGAACTCACGTGACGAATTACTTTACGCCACCCCAGACATCTCAAATACCTTCCACAACTATTATTCAAAGTTATATAATATACCTGCTGAGCCCCCTAGCTCGGGTGAGGGGTACCCTTCAATGCCCTCACCTTTTAGATGTCTCGATAGCTCTGTAATCAATAGCTTGGAGAGCCCGTTTCTACTGGAGGATTTATTGGCAGTGATTCGCGACACTCCTGGCAATAAGAGTCCTGGCCCCGATGGGCTCCCCGCTAAATTTTATAAATCCTTTTCAGAACAATTAGCGCCCCTTATGCTCCTTTCCTTTAATTCAATTTCAGAATCTGTCCCCTTTCCGTCCCAGTCCACCACGGCTCATATCTCGCTGCTCCGTAAGGCCGGAAAAGACCCCACGACGTGTAGTAGTTTTAGACCAATATCGCTTCT